>NC_136840.1:4131046-4546173 GCF_951394365.1 Tetrao urogallus | reverse complement strand
GCCTAACCCTAACCCTAACCCAACCCCCATCTAAGTCTAACCCCCATCTATGTCTGACCCTACTTCCCCTCTAAGTCTAATCCCAGTCTAAGTCTGACCCCAAGTCTATGTCTACTACCCTCCACACCTACCTTTCTCACCTGCGTTCCTGTGTCCTTCAAGTTCTTGCCGTGACAAAGCAAGACACACAACATACGTGCATTGTTTAACTATTTGTTTATTACAGCACTGTTTCTGCAAGGCAGGATGCATACAATCATATACATACACGCTATACCAGCAACTATGCTTTGAGAAGCAGAACATGTAATGAATAGGGGTCTGTGATTCCCAAACTTAGTTTATAGGCACAGCATCCATACATTCTGTACGTGGCGCAACACAGTTTACAGGCGCAACATAACGCATATTGCATACGTGGCACGATGCAATTTACAGGCGCAGCACACGCATATGCAGTACAGTTGTAAGACAAGGTTTGCATAGATGTCAGATCAACCAGAGAAAGGGTACAAAGCCTCCATACCCCATTAGTGACACCACATTTGTGAGAATGTTGTATACTGCAACCCATCTCAAAAGCAGTGCAGACCTCAGCCCATCCAAAGACATTGCAATTCTCAGAATGGCCACAAAGGGGCGCGAGTCTCAGACAGGCCGGGAAGGAACAAAATCGCCTCCGACAGCCCTTGGTTACGGGGTTGGGTTAGCCCTGCCTAGGAACAAACGAAGCAAAGCTAACCCAACCCCGTAACCAATGCAAAGCTAAAGCCGATTTGGCTTACGTTAATTGAATGTAAAACTAAAGCCAATTTGTTTTAGAATAGTTGAATGTAAAGATGAAGCCAATTTGGTTGAAGTCAATTGAATGTAAAACTAAAGCCGATTCGGTTTACATTAATTGAATATAAAGCTAAAGCCAATTTGATTGATGCAAAATGACTGCAAGGCTACAGCCAAGTTGGTACAGATAAATTGAATGCAGATGCTGAAATCAGCACAACTCTCAAAATGGCCGCAATGGGGCGCGAGTCTCAGAATGGCCGGGAAGGAACGCAATTGCCTCCGATGGCCCTTGGTTACGGGGTTGGGTTAGCCCTGCCTAGGAACAAACGAAGCAAAGCTAACCCAACCCCGTAACCAATGCAAAGCTAAAGCCAATTTGGTCTACATTAATTGAATGTAAAGCTAAAGCCAATTTGGTTGAAGTCAATTGAATGTAAAGCTAAAGCCAATTGGGTTGAAGTCAACTGAATGTAAAACTAAAGCCAATTTGGTTTACATTAATTGAATGTAAAACTGAAGTCAATTTGGTTGAAATAAGTTGAATGCACACGCTGAAATCAGCGCAACTCTCAAAATGGCCACAAAGGGGCACGAGTCTGAAAGTGGCCTGGAAGGAACGCAGATGGCATCAGAAGGAAGCGTTGATTGGCCTGGGAGCAGAAGGGCCCTCAGGAAGGGTGTGGGTGGGTTGGATTGCTGGGCTGAAGCTGATGGGATGAACTGCAATGAGACCGAGTGCCGCATCCCACACGTTGCCTGCGATGACCTTGGTAGGGGCTTGTGGCAGAGTGACGGGAAGATCGTGGAAAGGGAACGGAGCGGGGATTCGGGTAACGGCTCGACCGAACCGAGCTGGCGGTGAGTGTGGGAGGCCAGGAAAGCCAATGGCATCGCAGGGGGAAGTCATCGACTGTAAGCGTCGAAAGCATCTTCACCTGCAATACAGAGACATGCTTTAGAAGGAGGAACGCCGAGACCCAAAATGTGCTCACCGTCAGCCCACCCCCACAAAACGTGGAAGCCAAACACCGCTCCAAGAAATGGCTTCAGGGTAAGGTTAGGAGTATTTAACAGGGAAGCTGTAGGGTTAGGTACATCAGGATTAGGGTTAGAGTGACCGTTAGGGAAGGCCGAGGCAAAGGCAGGAGCAAAAGGCAAGGAGAACAGCCGAGGGAACGCCAAAACGGAGGGCAAAGGCAAAGGGATGGGAAAGACATGGAGAACGCCAAAGGTCGCGTCAGAGGTCAGGCCCAAGGAGAAGGCCGCAGAGTACACCAGAACAGAGACCAAAGAGATCAATGCAGAAGGCCAAAATGGAGAGCGAGGTCCGTGAGAACGCTGCAGAGAAGGCCAATGCAGAAGGTCAAGGGCAATGGCCAAAGAGAATGCGGCACAAAAGGCCAAAACCAAAGGCAAAGAGGATGCTGTAGGAGAAGACAAAACAAGAGGCCAAAGGGAATGTGGCAAAGAAGGCCGGGAGCAATGGCCAAAGAGAACGTGGAAGGGGACGCCAAAACCGAAGCCAAAGAGAACGCTGCAGGGAATGCCAGAACAGGAGGCCAAAGGGAATGTGGCAAAGATGGCCGAGGGCAATGGCCAAAGAGAACGCAGCCACTAATGCCAGAACTGAAGGCCAAAATAATGTTGCAGGGAACACCAGAACGGGAGGCAAAGTGAACGTGGAAAAGAAGGCCAGTGACAAAGGCCGAAGGAATGTGGCACAGATGGCCAAAACCGAAGGCCAAAGAGAACGCGGCGCAGGTGGCCAAGGGCAAATGGCCAAGAGAATGCCACAGGGATCGCCAAAACAGGAGGGCAAGAGAACGCAGCAGGAAAAGCCAAGGGCAAGGAGAACGCTGCAGGGAAAGGCTGGAGGCGAGGAGAACACGGAAAGAAAAGGACAGGCAGCATTCAGGGCACCGTGAAGTGCAGAAATGAGCTCTGGGAACCCTACCTTGTGCCTCAGTAAGTAATGAATGTAAACATTGATGGGTGTGCATTGCCCTTACCTGCTGGGCAGACAATTACCGGCCAGCAAAGTGGGGTTCCCGGCCACTTCAGGAAATGCAGATTCCGGTTCCTTGCTGCTGCTGTGAAGAGCCACGCATCTCCGTGCTGTCCTTAAAGCGCTCAGGAGCGCCGCAGCTCTGCTGCCACCTGTGGGACACAACGCAGTAATGAAGGCGCTGCCCCGCATGTGTGGGGCTGCACCCTGAGCACGTTGCTGTAATGATGACACAAGGGTTGTAATTAATTACAATTATAATTAACATTAGGGATATAATTAATGTTATTGATAGGGTTGAAGTTACAGATGGTCTAACATCAGTATTCTGCACTACAATCACAATTAAGGTTATTTGACAAAAAACCATGAGGCGTTATTTTTACAGCAGCATTCAGGTTAAGTGACATTTTCAACACTGGGTTAAGGGTTTGGTTTACAGATACGCTGCAGGTTAACACAATTATCGTTAGAACTCCCATTCAGCTATGGGTTCAGGTCAAGGTTAACTTTAATGTTGCCTCCCAGCTAATCCCAGAGTGCTGAAGGCAAAGGCAAGCAGAACTCCCAGGGCAGGCAAAGGGAAGCAGAACTCCCATGGAAAACCAAGGTAAATGCAAAGCAGACAGCCGAGCTAAGGCAAGGGCAAGAGCAAAGAGAGCACCCAATGGAAAGCCAGGTTGAGGGCAAGGAGAACGCAACAGGAAAGGCCAAAATATACAGCCAAAGAGACCACAGCAGGAAAGGCCAAGGGCAAAGGCCAAGAGAATGCAGCACAAAATGCCAGAACAAAAGGACAAGGGAATATGACATGGAATGCCCAGGCAAGGGCTAAGAAAACAAGGCAGGAAGTGCCAAAATAGGAGGCCAAAGAGAACACGGCAAAGAAGGCCAATGCAGAATGTGGCTGGAACAAGTTAGGAGGTCAAAGAGAACGTCACAGGGAATGCCCAGGCAAGGGCCAAGAGAGCGTGGCAGGAAATGCCAAAACAGGAGGGTGAGAGAATGCTGCCGGGAACGCCAAAACTGAATGCTGAAGAGAATGTGGCTACAGAAAGCCAAGGGCAACGGCCAAGAGATGTGGCATAGAACACAAAAACAGGAGGGCAAGGAAATGCCCAGACAAGGGCAAGGGCCATGAGAACGTGGAAGGAAATGTCAAGGATGATGGCCAAGAGAACACGGCAAGAAACGCCAAAACAGGAGGGCAGGAGAACGCAGCAGGGAACGCCAAAACTGAATGCTGAAGTGAATGTGGTAAAGAAAGCCAAGGGCAATGGCCAAGAGAACGCAGCATGGAACACAAAAACAGGAAGGCAAGAGAATGCCCAGCCAATGGCAATGGCTAAGAGAACGTGGAAGGAAATGCCAAAACAGGAGGGCGAGAGAACGCGGCACGGAATGCCAAAACTGAATGATGAAGTGAATGTGGCAAAGAAAGCCAAGGGCAACGGCCAAATGAACGTGGCATAGAACACAAAAACGGGAGGGCCAGACAACGCAGTAGGGAACAGCAAGGGCAAAGGGAAGGAAAACACTGCAGTGAAAGGCCAGAGACAAGGAGAACACAGAAAGAGAAGGACAGGCAGCATTCAGGGCACCGTGAAGTGCAATGAAGAGCTCTGGGAGCACCGTGCTGTGCCATGCTATGGGGTGGGTAAACATTGGTGGGTGTGCATTGCCCTTACCTGCTGGGCAGACAATTACCAGACAGCAAAGCGAGGTTCCGGGGCATTCCAGGAAATGCAGATTCCAGTTCCTTGCTGTTCCCATGAAGAGCCACGCATCTCCATGCAGTCGTTATGGCAATCGGGAGTGCTGCAACTCCGCTGTCACCTGTGGGACACAATGCAGTAATGAAGGCACTGCCCTGCACATGTGCCTCTTTCACAAACCTGCACTCCTTTCTCTGATCAACATGGCTGCACTCTGTGCGCGATGCTGCTTACCAGCAGCACTGCAGCTGGGAACAACAGACAAGGAGAAGGCTCGGGTACCCAACAACATCCATCTTCCATCTTCTCTGATAACTGCTCATTATACACTGCCTTCACCTTTGGTTTAGTAGGTGGGGACTGAGGAAGCAATGCCAATCCCACAGACCCCTCCCTATCCCACACTGTGATGGGAGATCAGGTTCTGGACCACCTGAGGACCCGAGCATCCAGGAGTCTTTGGGTCCTGATGAGACGAGACCCAGAGCCTTGAGGGAATTCACCGCTGCAGTCACCGAGCCACTCTCAGTGGTATTTGAGAAGTTGAGGCAGTCAGGTGAAGTCCCTGGTGAGCAGAAAAAAAGGCAACAGCACAGCTGTTACTGCAGATATAAAGTGTGACCCTGGGAACCACCAACGTATCAGTCTCACCTCTGTGCTGCAAAGAATCGAGGAGCAGATCCTCCTGGAAGTAACTCTGAAGCACACGTTCCAGTGCGTCACCACCCTCTGTGTGAAAAGCTTCCTCCTAATAACCAACCTAAACCTCCCCTGTCTCAGTTTAAAACCATCTCCCCTTGTCCTATCACGATCCACCCTCGTAAACAGCCGTTCCCCCTCCTGCTGTTCCCCCCTTCAAGTACTGTGAGGCTGCAATGAGTTCGCCCCTAAGCCTTCTCTTCTCAAGGCTGAACAAGCCCACTTCCCTCAACCTTTCCTTGTAGGGGAGCTGCTCCAACCATCTGATCATCTCAGTGCCTCCTCTGGACCCGCTCCATGAGCTCCACGTCTTTCCTGTGCTGAGAGCCCCAGGCCTGGATGCAGCGCTGCAGATGAAGCCTCACAAGAGCTGAGTAGATGGGGACGATCACCTCCCTCTCCCTGCTGGCCGCTCCTCTTTTAATGCAGCCCAGAACACAGCTGGCCTTCCAGGCTGCAAGCGCGCTCTGCTGGCTGATGTCCACTCATGGATCCCAGCTCATCCACCGCGATCCACAAGTCCTTCTCTGTGGGGCTGCTCTCAAGGTGTTCTTTGCTGAGTTTGCACAAACATCTGGGAATGCCCCTTCATCAGTGACATTGACAGAGGGGTTGAGTGCACCCTAATGACACCCAGCTGTGGGGTGCAGTGACACACCAGAGGAACACCGCCATCCAGAGGGACCTCAACAGGCTGAGTAGTGGCACTCAGCAATGTACCTTCCTGGCCCAGAAAGCCAACCGTATGCTGGGCTCCATCCAAAGATGTGTGGTCAGCAGGTGAAAGGAACTGGTCCTGCCCCTCTGCTCTGCCCTGTGAGGCCTCACCTGGAGGTGCTGCGTCTGGATGTGGATGTCCACAGCGCAGGACAGACGTGGAGCTGTTGGAGCACATCCAGAGAACAGCCACAGATATGAACTGAGGGATGGAACGCCTTTCCTATAAAGAGAGAGAGCTGGAGCTGTTCAGCCTGCAGAAGTGAAGGCTCCGAGGTGATCTGGTAACAGCCTTTCAACACCTGAAGGGAAGAACAAGGAAAGATTTAGCCTACATATAAAGAAAATCTTGTACAGTGATGGCGATGACACAGCGGAACAGGTTACCCAGACATGTGATGGATGCCCTGTCCCTTCCAAGGTGAGGCTGGGTCAGCCTCTGGGCAGCCTGATCTGGCTGTGGATGTTCCTGTTCGTTGTGTGGCAGTTGGACGAGATCACCACCAATGGTACCAGGTACTCCAGCTGGGATAATCCACATCCGTCACAGAGCCTCTCTGGGCCAGTCCCAGTATTCAGCAGACCAGGGGCTTCACTTCATCACGCTGGGGTGATGAGGAGTACAGCAGTCCAGAAGAGTACAATCCTTGGCTTTCTATAAAGATGAAGATTTATTACACCTAAGGGTGCACAGAACGCCCTTAAACAACTCTGCATGGTTGGAAGCAGTGCATAACAGCCCTGAAATAAAGGAAGAATAAGTTACCCCATTCCAAAGATGAACACTCAGCCCACATTGCCAAGGAAGCAGTCTCCAGGTAGAGATGCTGCCCTTATGGCTTCCACCCTTTAAATGTGGTCAGGATACTGCCAAAAAAAAAAAAAAAAAAAAAAAAAAAAAAAAAAAAAAAAAAAAGAGATTGCAGGCCTGAAATAAAGAAAAAACAAATAAACCACTTACACCCTTCTCAAAGGCCAAAACTCACCCCTGCTCCACAGGAGACAGTCTCCAGACATCAACATTGCCCTTACATCTGCCAGCACTTCAGTGTGGTCAGGATGCCCCAAAAACGGGAAAGGTCACAGCCCTAAAACAAGAAGGAATCACTCATCCTTTCTCAAGGACCAGACCTCACCCCACACTCCCAAGGAGATGGTCTCTAAAGACAGATACCACCTTAAAGGCTGCCAGCCCTTAAGAGGGGTCAGGATCCCCCCAACAACAGGATATTGCAACCCTGGAATAAAGACTCATTCACCCTGTTTCAAGGGTTCACCCCACACTCTAAAGGAAGCAGTCTCCAGGTGCAGTTGCTACTCCTTCTGCTGACAGACCTTAAATGTGGTCAGGAGCCCCCCAGAAAGTGAAATTACAATCTAGCAATAAAGAAGAAATCAATGACCCCACTCCAAAAACAAACACTCAGTCCACACCCCAAAGGAAGCAGCCTCCATGCAGAGACGCTGCCCTCACAGCTTCCAGCCCTTAAAAGTGGTCAGGATCCCCAAAAAGGGAAAGACCAGAGCCCTGCAATAAAGCACCAATCACTCACCCCATTCCAAAGAGCAGAACTTGCTCCCAATACTTCCAAGGAGGCAGTTCCCAAGCAGAATGCTGCCCTGGCTGTTCCCAGCCCTTAAATATGGGCAGGGAGGGGGTGGAGCCAAGCTCAGCCCTATCCGGTCCCACAGGTAAATTGCTTCCACCTGTGCTCGCAGGGCTGGCCACACCCCTCACCAGGTGCTCAATCACTGCTTCAGGCTGTAAACAACAACAACAAAAAAACTAATTACAAGTAGGTGATTGGATCTGCCTGTCCGGCAAGGGGAGTTTGATCAAAGGATGAGCAACAATGGCATGCATATTTTGATTCAAGTCTGTCCTCAAAGGCATTCGGTAAAATTTCTAATAGATAGGGGAGCACAAATTTCAGTACTGATACACAAGATGCTGAAAAGCTGTGTGTGCAGCCTGGATGGCAGAGTTGAGATCACCGGTGTGATCGGAGTGAGCGCTGTTTGCCAAACTGGTGGGGACAGCTTGTGGCTCTGCAGTGAGAAACGTGTCGCCTACTTTCTTTGCAATTAAAGCCCATTGTGAAAACAATTCAGGATTTGACATCCTCAGTGGGTGAACCTGGCACCTGCCTGTATGGCTGCTGACATAGGGATGACACTCAGGTGATATTGGGGAGTGACGCTGGGGGATGGTGTTGGGTTATTACTGCAGGGTGACATCAGGGAGTGACATTGCAGTGACATAGTTGGGGTGACACTGGGGTGACACTGGGCTGACCCTGGGATGATGTGGGGGGGTGATGCTGGGGGGTGATGCTGGGGGGTGATGTTGGAGCATCATGGGGGGGACATCAGGGAGTGATGTTAGAGTGATACTGTTGGGGGGGTGTAGTGGAAACCCTAAGTCGTGGCTTGAAACAATG
Source organism: Tetrao urogallus (assembly GCF_951394365.1). Taxonomy (NCBI): domain Eukaryota; kingdom Metazoa; phylum Chordata; class Aves; order Galliformes; family Phasianidae; genus Tetrao; species Tetrao urogallus. Next base: position 4,537,810 of record NC_136840.1, on the reverse strand, counting down.
ATTGAGAAGGGACAAACCATAGAAGCTCAGGTGCATGAAACGCACCTGAGTGATGGAAGGGGGTGGAGCCAGGCTCCACCCCCTTCCGGGTCTCATTTAAGCATTGGCATCAGAAGTGAGGGGCTTTGGCTAGAGGTCTGTGCTTGCATGAGGTCTTCCAAAGGTAAGCAGGTTTTTGTTCTGTTTCTGTGTTTATGGCTGCTGTGTTTGAGCACATCCTCACTTACTACAGCCTGGGACTTTGCTTCTCTGCTATTGTTGTTGCATTTTCCATCATGCTGCAGCATTACAGTAGGTAATTAATGATAAGGGTAATGTTGGGGGGTTTTTGCAGGGTGATGTTATTAGAGTGGCGCTGGGAGGTTACATTACAATGAGACTAGGATGATGTCGGGGTTTCATTCAAGGATGGTATCAGGGAGCGACGTTGGGGTGATACTGGTGGGGGTGCACTGCTGTGACACTGGAGTGATGCTGGGTCGATGTTGTGCAGTCATGCTGTAGGCTGATGTTGAGGGATGAGATAAAGGAGTGATGTTGTTGGGGGGGGGACGTTACTGGGCAGATGCTGGGACGCAATACTCTATGATGTGTCAGTGATGTTGGTGGGTGATGTTGGGGTATCATTGGGGGAGATATCAGAGAGTGACGCTGGATTAATGTTGATGGAGTAACACAGGGGTGATGAGGATGAAATTGTTGAGTTGACACTGGAGAGATGTTGGAAAATCACTTGGGGTTGACATCAGAGAGCGTCATTGGGATGGACGTGATGACAGAGGAGATGTTGAGGTGATGCTGAAATACTGTTTTGAACCTGAAATATCGCTTATTTTCCTAGAAATCCCTGTTTTTAACCCTAAAAGTTCGCTTATTTTCATAGAAATCCCTGTTTTTAACCTGAAATATCGCTTATTTTCCTAGAAATCCTTGTTTTTAACCTGAAATATCGCTTATTTTCATAGAAATCCCTGTTTTTAACCTGAAATATCACTTATTTTCCTAGAAATCCCTGTTTTCAACCTGAAATATCGCTTATTTTCATAGAAATCCCTGTTTTTCCCCTTAAATATGGCTTATTTTCCTAGAAATGCCTGTCTTTCCCCTTAAACATCACTTTGTTCTGCCAATGCGACAGGCGGACACCCTTCTGCGCATGCGCCAGACTGGCACTGTACTGCGCATGCGCGAGGCAGCTACCATACTACGCACGGGCCAGGCTGGCACCCTACTGCGCATTCGCCGGGCTGGTATTTTTCATAGAAATCCCAGTTTTTTCCTTAAAATATCACTTATTTTCATAGAAATCCCTGTTTTTCCTCTTAAATATCGCTTATTTTCATAGAAATCCCTCTTTTCAACCAGAAATATCGCTTATTTTCATAGAAATCCCTCTTTTCAACCAGAAATATCGCTTATTTTCATAGAAATCCCTCTTTTCAACCAGAAATATCGCTTATTTTCATTGAAATCCCTATTTTCCCTTTAAATATCGCTTATTTTCATAGAAATCCCATTTTTTAACATTAAATATCGCTTATTTTCATAGAAATCCCTGTTTTTAACCCTAAAATATCGCCTATTTTCATAGAAATCCCTGTTTTTAAACCCTAAAATATCGCTTATTTTCCTAGAAATCCCTGTTTTCAACCTGAAATATCGCTTATTTTCATAGAAATCCCTGTTTTCAACCTGAAATATCGCTTATTTTCATAGAAATCCCTGTTTTTAACCCTAAATATCATTCATTTTCATAGAAATCCCTGTTTTTAACACTAAAATATCACTTGTTTTCCTAGAAATCCCTCTTTTCAACCTGAAATATCGCTCATTTTCATAGAAATCCCTGTTTTTCCCTTTAAATATCGCTCATTTTCATAGAAATCCCTGTTTTTAACACTAAAATATCACTTATTTTCATAGAAATCCCTGCTTTCAACCTGAAATATTGCTTATTTTCATAGAAATCCCTGTTTTTAACCCTAAAATATCGCTTATTTTCATGGAAATCCCTGTTTTTTCCCTTTAAATATCGCTTATTTTCATAGAAATCCCTGTTTTTAACCCTATAAGTTGGCTCATTTTCTTAGAAATCCCTCTTTTCATCCTGAAATGTCGCTTATTTTCAGAGAAATCCCTGTTTTTAACCCTAATGTATCCGTCATTTTCATAGAAATCGCTGTTTTTAATCTGAAATATCGCTTATTTTCATAGAAATCCCTGTTTTTAACCTTAAATATTGCTTGTTTTCATAGAAATCCCTGTTTTTAACCAGAAATATCGTTCATTTTCGTAGAAATCCATGTTTTTAACCCTAAAAGTTCACTTATTTTCATAGAAATCCCTGTTTTCAACCTGAAATATCGCTTATTTTCATAGAAATCCATTTTTAACCCTAATGTATTGCTCATTTTCATAGAAATTGCTGTTTTTAACCCGAAATATCGCTTATTTTCATAGAAATCCCTGTTTTTAACCTGAAATATCGCTTATTTTCATAGAAATTCCTATTTTTCCCCTTAAATATCGTTCATTTTCATAGAAATCCCTGTTTTTAACACTAAAATATCACTTATTTTCATAGAAATCCCTGCTTTCAACCTGAAATATTGCTTATTTTCATAGAAATCCCTGTTTTTAACCCTAAAATATCGCTTATTTTCATGGAAATCCCTGTTTTTTCCCTTTAAATATCGCTTATTTTCATAGAAATCCCTGTTTTTAACCCTATAAGTTGGCTCATTTTCTTAGAAATCCCTCTTTTCATCCTGAAGTGTCGCTTATTTTCAGAGAAATCCCTGTTTTTAACCCTAATGTATCGCTCATTTTCATAGAAATCGCTGTTTTTAAACTGAAATATCACTTATTTTCCTAGAAATCCCTGTTTTTAACCTGAAATATTGCTTATTTTCATAGAAATGCCTGTCTTTCCCCTTAAATATTGCTTGTTTTCATAGAAATCCCTGTTTTTAACCCTAAAATATCGCTTATTTTCATAGAAATACCTGTTTTTTACCTAAAATATCACTTATTTTCATAGAAATCCCTGCTTTGAACCTGAAATATTGCTTGTTTTCATAGAAATCCCTGTTTTGAATCTGAAGTATCACTTATTTTCCTAGAAATCCCAGTGTTTAACCTGAAATATCGCTTATTTTCATAGACATCCCTGTTTTTAACCCTAATGTATCGCTTATTTTCATAGAAATCGCTGTTTTTAACCTGAAATATCGCTTATTTTCATAGAAATCCCTGTTTTTATCCCTAAAAGTTCGCTTATTTTCTTAGAAATGCCTGTCTTTCCCCTTAAATATCACTTATTTTCCTAGAAATACCTGTTTTTAACCCTAAAATATCGCTTATTTTCCTAGAAATCCCCGTTTTCAACCTGAAATATCGCTTATTTTCATAGAAATCCCTGTTTTTAAGCCTAATGTATCGCTCATTTTCACAGAAATCCCTGTATTTAACCCTAAAATTTCGCTTATTTTCGTAGAAATCGCTGTTTTTAATCAGAAATATTGCTTATTTTCATCGAAATCCCTGTTTTTCACTGATATATAGCTTATTTTCCTAGAAATCACTGTTTTTAACCTGTAATATCGCTTATTTTCATAGAAATTCCTATTTTTCCCCTTAAATATCGCTTATTTTCATAGAAATCCCAGTTCTGAACCTGAAGTATCGCTTATTTTCATGGAAATCCCTGTTTTTAACCCTAAAAGTTTGCTTATTTTCATAGAAATCCCTGTTTTTAACCTGAAATATCGCTTATTTTCATAGAAATGCCTGTCTTTCCCCTTAAATATCGCTCATTTTCCTAGAAATCCCTGTTTTTCCCTTTAAATATTGCTTATTTTCCTAGAAATCCCTGTTTTTAACCCTAAATATCGTTCATTTTCCTAGAAATCCCTGTTTTTAACTTGAAATATCGTTCATTTTCATAGAAATCTATGTTTTTAACCTGAAATATTGCTTGTTTTCCTAGAAATCCCTGTTTTTAACCTGAAATATCGCTTATTTTCATAGAAATCCCTGTTTTTAACCTGAAATATTGCTTGTTTTCATAGAAATCCCTGTTTTTAACCTGAAATATCGATTATTTTCATAGAAATCCCTGTTTTTAACACTAAAATATCGCTTATTTTCATAGAAATCCCTGTTTTCAACCTGAAATATTGCTTATTTTCATAGAAATCTCTGTTTTTAACCCGAAATATCGCTCATTTTCATAGAAATCTGTTTTTAACCCTAAAAAATCGCTTATTTTCATAGAAATCCCTGTTTTTAACCCTAAAAAATCGCTTGTTTTCATAGAAATCCCTGTTTTTAACCCTAAAAAATCGCTTATTTTCATAGAAATCCCTGTTTTTAACCTGAAATATCGATTGTTTTCATAGAAATCCCTGTTTTTAACCTGAAATATCGATTATTTTCATAGAAATCCCTGTTTTTAACACTAAAATATCGCTTATTTTCATAGAAATCCCTGTTTTCAACCTGAAATATTGCTTATTTTCATAGAAATCTCTGTTTTTAACCCGAAATATCGCTCATTTTCATAGAAATCTGTTTTTAACCCTAAAAAATCGCTTATTTTCATAGAAATCCGTTTTTAACCCTAAAAAATCGCTTGTTTTCATAGAAATCCCTGTTTTTAACCTGAAATATCGTTCATTTTCATAGAAATCCCTGTTTTTCCCTTTAAATATCGCTTATTTTCATAGAAATCCCTGTTTTTAACCCTAAATATTGCTTATTTTCATAGAAATCGCTGTTTTTAACCTTAAATATTGCTTATTTTCATAGAAATCCTTGTTTTGAACCTTAAATATCGCTTATTTTCTTAGAAATCCCGGTTTTTACCCCTAAAATATCGCTTATTTTCCTAGAAATGCCTGTCTTTCCCCTTAAACATCACTTTGTTCTGCCAATGCGCCAGGCGGACACCCTTCTGCGCTTGCGCCAGACTGGCACCGTATTGCGCATGCGCGAGGCAGCTGCCATGCTATGCATGCGCCAGGCTGGCACCCTACTGTGCGTTCGCTTGGCTGGTACCCTAATGCGTATGTGCCGCCCTGGCACCCTACTGCGCATTCACCGTCCTCGCACTCTACTGCGCTTGCGCTGTGCTGGCAGCCTACTGCGCATGCGCAGTGGTGACACCCTATTGCGCATGTGCCGCTCTAGCACCTTACTGCGCATGCGGCTTTCTGGCTACCTACTACGCATGCGCTGCGCTGGCATCCTACTGCGCATGCGCTGCGGTGACGCCATTCTGCGCGTGCGCCGGGCTTGCACGCTACTGCGCATGCGCCTGTCTGGCAGCACACTGAGCTTGCGCTGCTCTGACACCCTACAGCGCATGCGGCGCTCTGGCACCCTAATACGCATGCGCCTTGATGGCAACGTACTGCGCATGCGCAATCGTGGCACCCTACTGCGCATGTGCTGCGCTGACGCTCTACTGCACATGCGCTGCTCTGGGAGATGACTGCGCATGCGCTTTGCTGGTACCCGACGGCGCATGCGCCGTTTTGTCTCCCTACTGCGCATGCGGTGCGCTGGCTCCCTACTGCGCTTGCGTTGCTCTGGCACCCTACTGTGCATGCGCCAGACTTGCACCCAACTGCGCATGCGCCAGGATGGCACCCAACTGCGCTTGCGCCGTGGTAGCACCCTTCTGCGCATGTGCCTGGCTGGCACCCTACTGTGCATGCGCCGCGCTGGCACCCTACTGTGCATGTGCAACACTGGCACCCTACTGCGCATGCGCCGGGCTGGCACCCTGCTGCGCATGCGTGGACTTTCGCACGACTGCGCATGCGCTGCGCTGTGTCTCTACTGCGCATGCGCCCGACTGGTATTTTCTTAGATATCCCTTTTTTTAACCCTTAATGTCGTTTGTTTTCATAGAAATCCCTGTTTTTAACCTAAAATATCGCTTATTTTCATAGAAATCCCTGTCTTTCCCCTTAAACAGTGCTTTGTTCTGCCAATGCGCCAGGCGGACACCGTTCTGCGCATGCGCGGGACAGGTTCCGTACTGCGCATGCGCCAGGCTTGTTCCCTACTGCGCATCCGCTAGTCTGGCACCCTACTGTGTGTGCGGTGGTCTGGTAACCTTCTGCGCATGCGCGAGAGTGGCGCACGACTGCGCATGCGCCTTTTTGGCATCCTACTGCGCATGAGCTGCGTTGGCACCGTACTGCGCATGCGCCTGACTGATATTTTTATGGAGATCCCTGTTTTTAACCCTTAATATCGCTTATTTTCATAGAAATCCCTGTTTTCAACCTTAAATATCGCTTATTTTCATAGAAATCCCTGTTTTTAACCTTAAATATCACTTATTTTCATAGAAATCCCTGTTTTTAACCTGAAATATCACTTATTTTCATAGAAATCCCTGTTTTTAACCCTAAAATATCGCTTATTTTCATAGAAATCCCTTATTGTTTTTTTTTATTAGGCTTATTGGTTTTGGGGATCCCACTCTTCCGTTAAATTTATGGTGTAATCTGTGATTAATTAGTGACCTAATTAGTTGTTCATTAGTGATGCATATTGCCTCCCTCATACAATAATCTCAATTTTCTAATTTGGGTGGAAATAAACCCCCTTTTTGTTGTTTGATGTAGTTCCCCGCTCCTTCTAATTAGTTAAGGGTGTAATTAATGTTTTTAGTGGTTTATAAGCTGTCACTACTGATCCTTAGTGCCCCCACACACTCTTAAAATAACCCCAATTTGGTCTTTTTTTGTGGGAAAATAAGCCCACGGAGCGGCTCTTTACACTCCCCCCTCCCCTCGCTGTGCATGCAGTACCGAAATTTTCCACCACGCGGCAGCAGTGAGCGACAGTGTGCTTCTGCGCGTGCGCGGAGTCGGAGGCTGGCAGTAGTCGGTCACGTGTTGTGTTGAGCCAATCGGGTGCCGCTACGGGCGCTTTGGCCACTGGGAGAAAAGCAAATCGTTTCAAGAGCGGATTCGGAAAATATCTCGGAAAATAGACAAGAAAAATTCTAGATTCGAAGGGGGGAATTGCTCTGAGCTGAGCTTCCTGGAATTTTCAGCTCGCTTGTAGCTTAATGTGACCTAGGAATCGGTGTTATTTTCATTGATTTTGCGCATGCGCTCTACAGCGTGGAGGACTAAAGGCAATCAAGTTTGGCTGCACAGAGCGGTCGGGATATAGTTCCGCGTTTCTGTGCGCATGCGCAGTGCTATCTGCACTACTGAATTCTGTCCACTGTGCGGCAGTAGTGAGCAACGCAGGCGGTCACGTGCTGTGCTAAGCCAATTAGGTGCGAGTATTCTGGCACATGCGTGCTATCTCTTGGACGGCTAATCACCACAAAGACTGGCGGATCAGTTGCGCAGAGCGGTCAGAACTTTGAGAAACCATTTTCGCTTTTGCGCGCATGCGCTGTGCTGCCCCCCTCAGCACCAAGCAGCTGCAGTTCCACCGATTGATCATCAGGTGGCACCAGAGACCGTGGAATGAACCCCGGTGGCCTCGAGGCGGACCGGCGGCTCGGCGGTTTTGCGTTCGTTCTTTTTGATACCAGATGGAAAAACTCCAAGTTAGAAGAAAAGGAGTAAAAAAAAGGGGCTCTATTTACATGTGGAAAAAAATTAATTCCGCTGCATCGAAAGAATCGATGCGACGCAGAGCTGTGCAGGGTGCACTGAGAGCCTCTCGAGTGGGTGCACATACTGCTGTCTGCTGCTGCCCACACCTCCTCTCCGTTAACTTCAGGATTTGGATTACTCTTAGCATTACTTTTATGGTGACTTACTTAGATCTGTGTGGATTATGGTGGCTTATCTGGATTACTTTCAGTGGATTTGGTGGTTAAAGGTATGACCATTTTTACAGGACCTGTTATTATAGATGGGCAATGCAGAACATAAACGGCACAGCGATGCTCTGTCATGCTCTGAAGGGCCATGTGGGTCCTGGGTCGTCCCTCCCCCCCAACCCGGGGGCAGCGCTCTCCCTGTTCCCCTCTGATCCCCACCGTCCCCCAAAGCCGCCCCTCCTGCAGTTCCGCGCTTTGGTCACGCAGCCTCACAGCTTGGCTCTTCCTCTTTGGATTCCAGGGGCTGTATTTAATTTGCGAGAGGAAAAAGACGCTGATAATTCACGACATCCTCTAGTTATCTCAGAGCACCCTGCTATGAAGCAGCAGTGCAGCGGGAAGCCACAGGTGCTACGGGACTCCGTCAGACACTGCAAGGTTGCTGTAGGACTCCATAGGATGCAACAGAGAACCTGCAGGACTGTGGGGCACGCAGGGGCACCCAGGAGCCTCCCCACATTCCCCCAGCAACCCCACAGTAGGCAGACTGGGGGTCCAGTGAGTTTTATTTGCTTGCAGGGCCCCATTTTTGGGGTGAATCCCGGCGTTCTGGGCTCAGCCCAGCAGCCGGCTGTACTTGGCCAACGCTGAGGACTTCTTCACCCCGTCCCAGATGCGGGCAGCGTAGTGAAACCTGCGGGACCAGTGGCTTCCCAGTTACACTCTGCTCTGGTCCAATTCATCCCAGTGTGCAACCAGGAGTCTCCCTGTATGCCTCGGTGCCTCCAGTTCCCTCCCAGCCCCTCTCAGATCCACCAACCCCCTCCCAACTCCCCCCCAGTTCTCACCAGTTACATTCAGTCAGGAGGGTGTGGGAGAGCTGAGCCCGAGCAGCTGCCAGCACCCGACCCCGCAGCCGGGCCAGAAGGGTCCCAAAAGTGCCATTGCCTTGGTATGGGGGGAGCAGCGGGGAGAGGGGACCCCCCCCAGGAGCTGCAATCCGTACGCATGAGGTCAGCCATGCATGTGGACTCCCCTTCCTGCACCCCGAGCCCCCTCAGCACTGAGAAAGGGGAAGCCCACTGCCCACAGGGAGGAACTGGGAGCGGAGAAGGGGGCTGACCGGTCCAAGGAGGAGCGTCCTCAGCTTCAGCCTCCATGGGGGGCAGCAGGAAAAGATTCACCTCGGTGGGGAGGAAACCTTCCGGGAGCCCAGGGAACAGCCCGCAATCCAGCATGGAGAGAGAGCCTGTTTGGGGGAGGGGGGCACAGAGGGGTGAGGGAAGTGCGGGAAGGGGGGATGGAACCGAATGCACGGGAAAATGTGAGAGGATGCGGCTGTGAGGGGCAGCCATGGGGGGGGAGGGGAGGGAAGGGAAGCTCTTCTGGGTGGGGGTGTGCAGGATGTGCGCGTAATGGCAGCTGGGGATGGAGGCGCAGCGCTGCCAGGGGTCCTGGCTGTTTGTGGACCCAACCCAGGTTGCAGCTGAAGATCTTGGGTGCTCTCTGGGAGGGTCCAGGTGTGTAGGGGGGGGGTTCTGGGTGTTTCGGTGCTGCCCCCCCAGTGATGGGGGGGGGGTCTCCCAGGTGGCTGTGAGCCCCTTACCCTTGTATTTGAGGTGGGAATGGGCTATCAGGCAGTCCAGGATCCTGTGCATCTGCTGCAGGCGGCGGGGGCAAAAGGCTTCAGGGTGAGCGCGGTTCTGTATGAACACTGTTTGGGGGGGGGGCTCACAGAGAGCGGGGGCTTTGGGGTTAGGGGGGCAGTGGGGAGCTTTGGGGTCGGGGGGGTCAATGGGGGTATTGGAGGTCTTTGAGGTCAGTGGGAACGGGGGAACAATGGGGGTTAGTGGGGGTAGGGGGGGCTGTGGGGGCAGTGGGAGGCCTTGGGTTTGAGGGGACAGTAGGGGTCTGTGGGGGCCTTGGGGTCAATGGGGTCAGTGGGAGTCATTTGGGGGGGGCTCAAAGAGAGCAGGACTGTCACACTGGGGGCTGTGGTCTCCCATGGGGATCGCAGGGGGTCTCACCCAGGTGTGGGTAATATTCTGAAGGCTTCTCAGGGCCGGCGGCGCTGCTGGGTTTGTGGGTTTTTTTTGTTTTTTTTTTGTTGGACCTATCTGCTATCTCCCTACTCTCTCCCCCTCCCCTGGAGCATATGGCCTACTACTTACCTTGCCCCATTAGGGGGCTGGGGCTGGCTGTGCTGTTAATATGTAGGATAGTTTTGTTTTTTTTTCCCCTCACTCTTTTATCTCCTGGGTTTGTGCCGCCATCACAGGCTCAGATCTAGAGATAACTCTGTGACAATCTCTTTCTGGAGATTCCTCCCTTTGGAATTTGTACTGCAAGCCTAGGACATGAGTGGGCATTTCATTTATTTTTGATTGTTGTTCTTGATTGTTGATTACTTACTATTACAGTAATCTTTCTAACCATAAAACCTGTAAAATATTTTTCTAACCACGCTACTCTGCAAACTGTACATTTGTTAATTGTGCACCCTGCAACTGGTCATACCAGGATGCATCTCACCCATCAGAACCCCTCAGGGATGCCTCTGTGTAGGGAGCACTGAAGGCTACAAAGCCCATTGCCTCTTCCATGGCTCAAACTGCCACCTTGAGAAGCAATCAATATAATTAATTCACTTCCCTAATGAGATGTGCAGCGCTTCCATCTCTTTCTCTGACACTTCCACCAACTGAAAGGGACTATGTGGAGCTTGCTGGGGGTCCGTCCCCGTGGAGATCCACAGTTAGCCTGACTTCCATGAGGCCATGGGCTTCACGGGCCTAAACAGCAAAAGCAAGGTCTGCTTAGTTACTATGTTTGTTGCTTCTGCTGTGCTAAGGTGGTGGTCACGAGTGGTGATCTTTTACAATAGGGAACCGTACGCTTTGATCAAGAAGAAACACTGGACATAGAAACAAGATGTAAGATTAGATATGGTTGCTTAGGGAGGCCTTGAAACTGTTGAGACTTGTATCCAAGATATACGTAATCATATATATGTGTGTGCTGTTGTGTTGTGCGAATATAGTAGACTAATAGTAGATGTAGTAGAAGAATAAAGGACTTTGCTATGACAGAGGCCTCTGGTTGCTGAACTTCAACAACCAACAGCTCTGCTTTAGGACCCACCTGACTGAAACCAGATGGGAAGTGGCAATTAACAATTCATTATCAATGCCTGAATGCTCATATAGCACCGCTAGCAGCTGCTGTTTCAAACATTGCCAACGTAACAGCTGTTTTTACGAGCAGCTGCACATTCACGGATGGCAGCCTTTGGTGTACGTGTTCTTTATGGTTCCCTTCCAGGAAGAGGATAAAGAAAACTTTGCTTCTGCTTGGGAGAAGATACAAAATACCTGTAGCAGATTCCCACAGGTGTGTAAACATTCTGCCATGCTTGTTTCTGCTGTGCTTTTACAAATAGTTTCACTGCCTCAAGATGTGAAATTGTATCGACGTACAGGTGGTATTTTAATTCAAGGGACATCCCCTGACAAGGTGGGGGAAGTGGCAGCAGCACTATGGTGAGTTCTAGATGAATCAGAAATCAAGATTTCACCCGCAAACTGTCAGGTTCTGAGTAAAGAAGTAAAACTTCCAGACCACGAAGACCAGCAAAACTGTGCAAAACAGTGTGCACTTAAGTGCAGAATTTTGCAAACCCCACGTGGACTTCATGGAACCCCAGCAAAGACAAGCAATCCCATACATTCTTCAGCAATCCAAGGTAGAACTTCAGCAATGCAGGGCAAAGACTGGTGAATCTGGATAGAAGAGTAAGCAAAAATCACAATAACTACAAAAGAACATGCAAAGCAAGTGATGTGCAATGCAATTGCTCACCACCCACTGATGAGTGCCCAGCCGATTCCCGACCAGCAGCGGACTGCCGGTCATCTCCCCCCGGTACGTTATTCAGTGTGAGGACATCGAGGACGGGACATCCCTTTAGCCAGCATCGTCCCGCTTCTGTCCCCTCGTTGCCAAGGCTGAGGAGGAGCCCAGCTTCTACCACTGCTCGGGGTAGATGTGACGCATGACGGCCGGTCTACTTGAGCACCCGCTGCCCCCGTCGCCCCTTCCGCAGCACATCTTCGCTATGAGCCGCGTCTCCACTGCGCCGGCGGAACGGGGAACCCCGTCGCGGCAGAGTGATCCGCACGTTCCGCAATGCGCACCGCAGCCTGTCGCGGTCTGATTGCGTCACCGCCAGAGGTGCTGCCGGGTGATTTTCCGGTGTTGGTCGCTGCTGCTGCCTGCAAATGAGCAAGCGGGAAGTGCTGCAGGAGAACCTCAACCAGGGCATCGCAGACTTCCTCATGGGTACGGGGGGCGCAGGGGGAGGGAGGGTATCCTTGGATCCGGCTCGACTGCTCCAACTGTGTTTCTCCCCGTAAAGCTAGGGAATTACGAGCGCGATGTGAACCGAGCCATCCACAAGTACGACGCGTACAGATACCGCCTCCTTCCTCAGGGCTGCTTTTTTCTCTTCCCTGCCGGAGCGTCCCGTCTCTCGGGGGCCCGGCCCGGCCTCGCCGCAGGGCTGAGCGCGCTGCTCTTTTCTGGCCGCTGACCGACGCCGTTCCGCAGGAAAGCGGACTGTCGTTTCTCGGTACCCCAGCAGAATACGGAGTGGAGCCGAAGCTAAGAAGCTGGTAGGTAACGGGGCGAATTTGGGCTTCTTAGCGTGGAGGAACTGTGTTAGGATGGTATCGAGGTTTCCAGGAGGAGGGAAGCAGTGTACGAATGACTCTGCTTGCATCAGCTTCTGCTGGCAGCCGGCTCAGGGAAGGGCGAGTGGAGCATATGGGCTGCAGGGATTTCATAGGTGGAACTGGAGACTCCAGCTGGGTCTCTTCTGTGAAAGGCTTCTACTGTGGCAGGTTTCCACTTTGCTGTGTTACTGTCTCACTAAGTTTGGGAGTTGTAGGAATCTACAACTGGTTTAAAATAACTGTTTTCAGGGGATTTGTAATACAGCACTTGAAGTACTCTGTGCTACTTGTGTTGTACCCTTCAGTGCTCCTGATCTCTTACAGACCAATGTTTTAAAATGGTTTCTTTGATTTCACAGTTCTTTTTATTGAGCTTTATTTTTCGTAGGTATGATGGCTGTAAGTGACCTTGAAATTGACTTGTAGTTAATCCTTCCTCAATGTTTAGGATGGAGTAGATGCTAAAATAGCTGAGAAAATAGATGAGTTTTTAGCTACTGGACAGCTTCACAGATTGGAAAAGGTGTGTTTCTTTCCCTTGTGCTTTATTTCTCAGTAGTTGTTTTACTTTGTACTTTGTGAAGTAGTCTGCTTGCTTTGTGCAGTTTCTGTTGCTTTCTGCGGAGAGAGTGATGTCAAGCAGAAGAACGGTGGAGTCTGCAAAGTAAAAAGTGGGGAACAAGAAGCTTAGCCAAAGCCTCAGACGAAAATATTTTAGATTGTATAATTGGCATGTGAATGTCTTCTGTGAGAAATGGAATTCCAACTCTGGAAGGCTGCGGAATTGACTTTTAACCATGCTGTTTACCTTAGCATGGGCAGTTAAGACAGTTAATTCACTGGAATGGTACGTATGGCACTGTCCTAATGCACAACATTTCTGTTAGTACTGTTTTGTTCTGATTTACAGTAAGTCTCCAAAGCAGAATCTGACTAAGTTGTTTTATAAACTTTCTTTATTTAGTGAAATGGAGTAAAGAAGAGTTTGTTCACATTACTATCTTTCTGCAGATTCGACAAGATGATACAAGTGCATCCATCAACTTCCTGACATGAGTTACTGGTATTGGGTAAAGCTTAGTTATTATTTGTTAGTGGTGGGGGGAAGTAGTTGTCAAAGTTGCAGAACTGCCAATTACAGATTCTGCAGTAGAGGAGTGGAAGTGGAAAGCTATGTGCAAGCAGAGAGGGGAAGGAGAGAGGGAGGTGATCAAAAACTGAATCAAAAGACTGAGAAAAGATGAAGGCAGAGTAGGAGCCTATGAGATTTACAGTGCAAAATCTGATTAGGGAGAGCAGTATTTTTATTATGTTTGTAAAAGGAAATCCAGAGCCCTGCCAACCCCTCAAAAACAGGTCTTTTCAGAAAGATGATATCAGGAGATGTAATTCTCTCGAGGCCTGTTCTCATTCCTATTCTGTGCATAGGGAAATTTTGGCAAAAAAGAGCTCAGTTTACAGACAGGCACTTAACTTAGCATGTGCATAGCAGCAGAAGTCAATATCTTGAGTGAGAAGGACTGTGATACTGCTTGCCAAGAACAGGGTTGGCTAAATATAGAACACTTGTGCTTAAAATCAGAACAGATTGGAATGCTGTGGGGAAGAAGAGGGAAAAGCAATTGTCACGGAGTTATCTGAGTCTGTGACAAAGGGCAAAAAAAGCCCAGGAAAGCAAACAAAACAAAACAAAAAAACAAAAAAAAAGAGAGGGGAAAACTACCCTCCCTCTTTTCTTTCAGCTTAGACTAGCTAGCCCCGAGGCAGACCCTGCCTTCTGGGAGAGGGGGAGAGGAGGAGAGGGAGATGGGTAGAAAGATAGCAGATAGGTCTAAAAAACAAAAACAAAACAAAACAAAAAACAACAAAAAAAAAACCTGCAACAAATGGTTGCCTCCCGGTAACGGGGAGGAACGTTAATTTACTAAATTTAACCAAACTGAACAAAATGAGAGACAAGAGCATCCAAAGTACGAGATAGTAGACGAAGTAGTCTTACTCTAGTAGACTGCAATGAAATATGTGCTTTTCTCTACCGCAAACTGAGAGTGAGCTGGGCCAGAGGGAGAAAGAAGCACGGGGTCCTGTCTGGAGCTCCACCCATCTTCCTCTTCGCGCCTCCAGGAGTCCTCCAGGAATGCCGCCCCTCCAATCAGAATACTTGAAATGCCCTTAAGAGGCAGTAATGGAACCAGAACATGAACTCTTTTACTCCCCCTGGTTTACACGATGTTCTGATGCGGAATACCGACAGTAAAAAATCACAAAACCACAACATTCCACCCCTTATTCCAGATCACCACATCATGCTTAACAAATACCTATATACGAACAAAGAAATAATTAACATGCGTTACATATGCATATGTCTATATATACATGTACATGTGGAATCACTGACTACTCCCCCAGCATCAAATTCCCTTGTGGTACACACTGGACATTCCCATTTTTCTCCATCACCCACCAAATGTGCCCAGGTCCCTGTGCAAAAAACAGTTCCACAGAGGGGTTTGCCCTTTCCAGAAGCTGGAAGGACTCAGACTGCTTTTCCCAATGTGCTTTTTACACGTACCATAGGGACCTTATCTCCCTCTACAGTATGCAGGAAGCTGGAGTGGGTAGGACCTAGTATTGACCAACCAGGTGGCTTCTGCTGAATGCTTCTCCCAATGCTTTAATGTTCCACCACCCATTGCTTTCAACATGGTTTTTAACAACCTGTTGTAGCATTTGATCTTACCAGAGGCTGGTGCATGGTAGGGGATATGATAAATCCACTCAATACCATGTTCTCTGGCCCAAATATCCACACATGAAATTTTGAAATGGATCCATTATCTGATTCAATTCTTTCTGGGGTGCCATGTCGCCACAAGATTTGCTTCTCCAGATCTAATATTGTGTCTCGGGTGGTAGCATGGGGTACTGCGTATATTTCAAGTAACCAAGTGGTTGTCTCTACCATGGTGAGCACATAACACTTACCACTGTGAGATTGTAGCAAGATGATACAATCAACCTGCTATGCTTTCCCGTATTTATACTTTTGCCATCACCCTTTCCCCCCAGAGAGGTTTCATCCTCTTGGCTTGTTTAATTATGGCACATGTTGCAGACATGAACAACTTGTGCAATTGCATCCATAGTTAAGTCCACCCCTCTGTCGGGTTAAGTCCACGGTCTCTGGCCCACTTATATGTCGCGTATCTTCCTTGATGGCCTGAGCTCTTGTGGGCCTACTGAGCTAGAAATAATTCTTCCTTGTTCTGCCAGTCCAGGTCTATTTGAGCCACCTCAATTCTGGCAGCTCGAACTACCTGATGGCTATTTTGCTGATCTTCAGTAGCCCTACTCTTGGACACACGGGCATCTATGTGACGCACCTTTGTAACCATATTTTTTGTTTGGGCAGCAATATTTTTCTACAGTTCAGCAGCCCAAATAGGTTTACCTTTCCATTGCCAGTTGTTTTGTTCCCACTGCTGTAACCACCCCCATAAGGCATTTGCCACCATCCACGAGTCAGTGTAAAGATAAATCACTGGCTACCTCTCCCATTCAGCAACATCTAAGGCCAGCTGGACGGCCTTTACCTCTGTGAACTCACTTGATTCTCCTTTTCCTTCAGTGGCTTGTCATGTGGGGCTCCACACACCAGCTTTCCATCTGCAATGCTTCTCTACCATACGATACAATCGGTCTGTGAACAGGGCAAATTTCTTTTCATTTTCTGCTAGTTCGCTGTATGGTGAGCTAGCACGTGATACCTCTTCTGCTGGTGATGTTCCAAACTTTTTGCCTTCAGGCCAGTCCATGATCACCTCTAGGATTCCTGGACGGTTGAGGTTCCCCATCCGCATTCGTTGCAAATCAGCGCAATCCACTTACTCAAGTGGCATCAGTAGCGTGATGGGTGGAGGGGACCTTTCCTTTAAACATCCTTTAAACATTCCTTTAAACATCCAGATCAACACTGGCAGTCAAGGTGCCAGAAGGAGCTGTGTTTCAGTGCCAGTTACTTTGGAATTAGCCCAAACCCCCTCATATGTAGCTAAGATCTCCTTTTCAGTTGGAGTGTAGCACTCTTCTGACCCCTTCTACGCCCCTGTACTCCAGAATACCAGAGGTCAGCCTCGGGTCTCTCCTGAGGCTCTTTGCCACAACCTCCAAGTGGGACCTTTCTCTCCAGTAGCAGCTTAGAGGATGTTCATTACATTCTGTCCCATCCGTACTGGCCCTAGGGCCACAGCACAGGCTATCTCTTTTTTAATCTGCTCAAAAGCCTGCTGCTGTTCTATAGTTTGGGATGTGCATTCTCCAAAAGCCCACTACACCCAGAAAATATTGTGTCTCTTTCTTGCTAGTGGATGGAAACATAGCGGTGATTTTGTCGATCACATCTCCTGGGATGTGATGATGCCCATCTTGCCATTTTACTCCTAGGAACTGAATTTCTTGGGCAGGTCCTTTCACTTTGTTTTGCTTAATAGCAAAACCAGCACGCAGAAGAATTTGGATTGTTTGCACTCCTTTCTTAAAAACTTTCTCTGCTGTATCACCCCACACCACCATGTCATCAATGTACTGCAGGTGCTCAGGAGCACCTCCCTGTTCCAATGTGGTTTGAATCAACCCATGGCAAATGGTCAGGCTGTGTTTCCACCCCTGCTCAGTGCCCCTCAGAGCCGCTCACAGAATGGCCCGGGTTGGAAGGGACCTCAAGGATCATCAAGCTTCAACCCCCCTGCCATAGCCAGGGCCAACCTCCACATATAATACTAGACCATCTAGTCAAGGCTCCATCTAGTCTGGCCTTGAACACCTCCAGGGATGGGGCATCCACAGCCTCTGGGCAGCCTGTTCCAGCACCTCACCACCCTCCCTGTAAAGAACTTCCCCCTGACATCCAACCTAAATCTTCCCTCCCTCAAAACCATTTCCCCTTGTCCTGCTGTTATATACTCTTGTAAAGAGTTGACTCCCCTCCTGTTTATAGGCTCCCTTTAGGTACTGAAAGGCTGCAATGAGGTCACCCCACAGCCTTCTTTTCTCCAGGCTGAACAAGCCCAACTCCCTCAGCCTGTCTTCGTATGGGAAGTGCTCCAGCTCTCTTATCATCTTTGTGGCTCTTCTCTGAACCCTCTCCAACAGCTCTCTGTCTTTCTTGTATTAGGGGCTCCAGACCTGGACACAGTACTCCAGATGGGGCCCCACAAGAGCAGAGTAGAGGGGGACAATCACCTCCCTTCCCTGCTGGCCACCCCTCTTCTAATGGAACCCAGGATACCATTTGCTTTCCGAGCTGCAAGAGCACACTGCTGGCTCATATTCAGTTTTTCATCCATCTGGACCCCGAGGACCTTCTCTGCAGGGTTGCTCTCAAGGAGTGCTCCTTTCAGTCTGTATAGATGCCTAGGATTCCTCCGGTCCAAATGCGAAACCTTGTACTTTGCTGTGTTGAACCTCATTAGGTTCACCCGGGCCCACCTGTCAAGTCTGTTGAGGTCCCTCTGAATGGCATCCCTTCCTTCCACCGTGTCAACCGCACCATTCAGCTTGGTGTTATCAGCAAACTTGCTGAGGGTGTACTTGATTCTGTTGTCAGAGTCATTGATAAAGATATTAAAGAGCACTGGTCCCAAGACAGACCCCTGAGGGATGCCGCTCGTTACCGGCCTCCACCTGGACATAGAACCATTAATCACCATCCTCTGTCTGCAGCTTTTCAACCAATTTCTTATCCATTGGGTGGACCACCCATTAAATCCACATCCCTCATATCCCCCAGTACCCCCCAGAGTCCCTCAGATCCCGTTAGTGCCCCCCAGTGACCTGAGTACCTCTCAGAGCCCCCTAGTTCCGCTCAATGCCATTCAGAGCCCCCCAGTGGCCTCCTGAGCCCCCCATGCCCCTCAGAGACCCTCATTATCCCTCACAGCCCCCCCAGTGCCCCCCATAGCCCCCCAGTGCTCCCAGAGCCCCCCAGTGCCCATCAGAGTCTCCCAGTGCTCCCCAGTGCCCCCCAAAACCCCTGGTTCCCCCCAGTGCCCTTCAGAGTCCCCTGGTTCCCCCCGTGTTCCCCAGTGCGCCGTAGTGCCCCTCAAAGCCCCCCACTGCCACCCCAAAATATGATGTTTTCTCCCCCAAAATACCATTTTTCTCCCCAAAATATGACTTTTTCTCCCCAAAATATGACATTTTCTCCCTAAAATATAACATTTTCTCCCCCAAATACCGCTTTTTCCCCTCAAAATGACATTTTTTCCCCAAAATGATTCTATGATTCTATGGAAGCTTTTATTTCTCCTGTTCCCTAAGAACCCCAAGAGCACTGCAAGTTTCACAAGATTGAAGCTGAACTCACCATTCTCTGAAGGTTTTGGGGTCTTTGGATGAGGTGCAGTGCTGCTTATGGACACCCTGCTGCAGGCCTGCAGATGGCACTGGGGAGGAGGAGAAAGGTGGAATTCTGTCCAATATCCGTCGCTAGGTTGCCAAGCTTTGAGCATTTTGTGTACAGTTGCAGCCCCTCCTCACCGTTTTTTTTCCCCCAATTTTAATGGAATATTTATTTCCCAGACTGGTTGAGGCCTGTTGCTTCTCTCTCATTCTGCCTTTTCCATGGAGGTGCCAGCAGGACCAGCGCACAGACCAACCCTGCACTTCAGGAGCAGGCGAGATGTGGAGCTGTTGCTATTATGACATTAAGAAGCTAAACTTAATCCCAACATTTAGAAAATAAATGTCACCAGCCGCCAGCAGGCTCCAGCGCGGGCACGGCCCCTCTCTGACAGGCTCCCGGCCACCTCTGACGGAACCGCGCTGCCTGCTGGGAGTTGTAGTCCGCGCTGCGGCGGGGAGAGGCGAGGAGGCAGTAGCAGGAACTACAACTCCCAGGATGCAGCGCGGCGGTGTCAGCCCTGCGGGCCGCCATTACAGCCCGCCCTCTCTACTCACAGGGCTGCTCTGCCGCGCTGCGGGGGTGAAGCTGCCGTCTCGGCGGGCCGTGCGAGGACGTCATAGGTCCGGGGGAGCAGCCGGGCCTTCCTGTGACGGCCATTTCCTGCTCGCCCCGGGGCCGGCGGGGGGCGGTGGCGGTCTCGCTCTCGCTCCCTGACGGGCTCGGCGGGCAGCGATGTGGGCCCCGGGCCCTGGCGACAGGCGGCCCCCGCCGTGAGGATCTGGGGGTCTGCGACAGGCCGGGCCCTGTGCGGGGCGCATGGAGGCGCCCCCCGCCTGCAGAGAGGTACCGCCCGGGGGGGGGGGGAAGCAAACCCTGAGAGGGCTGCTGGGCCGCGGGAATAACCAGCTGTCCCCCTCCCCCTTCCGCGGTTTTACAGGTGTGACCCCCGCTCCTCGTGCGGCCCTCGGAGCCGCCCCGGCCTGGAGAAGAATTGGGGCGCGGGGCCTTCGGCAGAGCATCGCCCCCGGAGCTTTCTCAGCTGACTGCTGAGAGATGAAGAAGTTCTTCGACTCGCGCCGAGAACAGGGCGGCTCTGGGCCCGGTTCGGGCACCAGCGGCGGCGGCGGCGGCAGCGGAGGGCCCGGCAGCGGTTACATCGGCAGAGTGTTCGGCATCGGCCGCCGCCAGGTGACGGTGGACGAGGTGCTGGCGGAAGGTGAGAGCCCGCAGAGCTCTGTCCCTCCCCGTTGGCAGGGATGGCAGGCTTTGGCCTTGCCCCCGTGCTCTTCTCTGTCCCTGCTCCCCTTGCATCTCCTTGTCCTTGGTGGTGGTATCCGCAGCTGGTGGCATTCCTGCTTTTCCTAAGTGTGGCTTCGGTGTAGGTCCTGTTTTTTAAGTACTTTAGGAACTGCTGGGCTGTCAGGAGTTTCCTACCTTTCCCTTTACTCATCTTTTTGCTTGGAGGAGGAGATACTGTAAATGAAGTCCACAGTGGTCTTTCCTTGAACTTCATTCAGCCCAAGTCCTTTGGAATTTACATAGGGGTAAATTTCCTGTGCATATTTGTCAGACAGAAAAGTTGGGTAGAGCTGGCTGCAGTTTGTGGGGAACTGCTGTTTGCGTGCGTTTTTAGGAGAAAATGGAGATCCCAACTGCATTTTCTTTAAAATAAGACAGGGACAGAACTGAGAATGAGCTGTAGGGGTTATAAAACCCTGGATGTGTGCAGTCCTTGCGGTGCAGCAAGCTGCTGCTGGTGGTTTTGTTTGTTTGTAACCGATGCTGCAGATTTTACTGTCATTTTAGATTCTATTTGCATGGACCATAGGGGATCTTATTAATGTCTTTGGCTGCCAACCTTAGCATTAACCTTCAGAAAGATGTTGGTCTTCTTAGACCTGCTCAGTATCCTTTGCAGTTTCAGTCCAAAGTGGTGTTTTGTTTTAATCTTGTAACTGTGGAAGTGAGGTGGCTTCTTGATGGGAACCAAGTGGGAGGACCTGCGTTGGCTTTTACAGAAAGAGCCCCAAAATGGAAAAAGAACTCTGTATGTGCTGTAGGCGTACAGGTTTGTGAAATTCACCTCAGTGTAGGCGAAAATAGATCTGTGACCATCTTTTGGGTAGGTTCTGGTGTTTGCTGAGCTGAGAAGAGCACTAAGCCCAACTTTTAAACTACAATGGTTTATTTTCCTGACTTGAAATTCGCAATGTGAATTTGCCTTGGTTGATACTTCTATGGCCACTTTGGCCCTGGAAACTTTGGTGCTAGATGGGTTAAGTCTGAGACACTGTCACAGTGTTGGTGGTTGTGGTGCTGTGTTTTTTCTTATTTTTTTTAATGCAGGTTGGCCTCATCCTGCTTATGTGGGGAAGCAGAGGCTTTTTTTGCTGATGAATAATCTGTTGGCAGGTTCTGCCTGGGTGCTGGCAGCACTGGGAAGTGAGACTGCCTGTCCCTGGGCTCTGTGCTGTTTGGTGTGCCTGACCCACAGCCACCAGAGTGATAGCAGAGACTGTGTGGGCGAAGACAACTGTGGAGACATCATGAAGGAACTGCTGCTTGTGGGAGATTTCCCTATGACTCTTGGGTCCATGCCTGGCCTCTGGGGCTGCAAGATCTGCTTGTACAGGTCAAGCAAAGTATAACAGGCCTGGAAAATAGGTACTGTATTCTCCTTTCCTGACCATGCTCTAAGGCAAAGCACTTTTTATTTTTTATTTCAGCAGTCCCCTAAAGAAAATGTGCTGAGCAGTTATTTTCTACGCAGCGTGGCTATTGAAAGGTAGGTCATCTCAGGAGACAACATAGGTCATAAGTGCTGCAGCTTTGCATACCTCTGGCCTTTTGGATAGCTGTCTGTGCTCCCTGAGTGCTTGTAAAATACATTTTTTTTCACTGACTAAGCTGGGGAGCTGTGAATTCTCAGCTGAAGAACTGTTTTGTGCATACAGTGAATTTTGGTGGTTCAGCAATATTGAAAAGGCAACTTGTGAAGTCGTGGTTATTGCTGCTAAAAGGAAATTTCCTCTGGGAAACACTTCTGAGGATGAGGAGGAAACATCTTTTCTGGGAAGAATACATCTCACATGCCCATTGCTTTAGAAAGGAGAGGAGGGACCCACATTTTGGTGCAGCAGTAAAGCACAGAGAGTAAACAAGGTGTAACAGCAGCTAAAAGAGGGAGTCTCTGAAGTGATGGATGATGTAGTGGAGAGTAAGTCACAAACCTGAGGAACTGGTTGAACTAGAACTTTTGGCATTAAAGTGTTGGGGTTTACCACTGTCAAAGATGTGACTGGTTGTGTTAATTGTGCTGAGCAATTGTGTTGAAGAGTAGTGCTCCTGGGCCAGGCTGAGGGTCCTTAATGCAGCCCTGTGTCATGCCAGATGGCAGACATCTGCATATGTTCTTAGTCTTTTGGCGTAGATCCCCAAAATATCCAGTGCGGTTAGGGACACGTTCACCCCCTGTCTGGATCCTTGCTTTCTTGGATAATGAGGAACAAGTCAAGGTCCTTCCTTCTGAAAAGAATCAGATGGGGATAATACAGATTGAGCAGTTGTTTGTCTGTGGTGATATAATGCAGTTGAATTGTCAGGTTTTTTTTTTTCCCAGTTTCTTTATATTGTGTTTCAGTAGGTGATTCTTGGTTGAGTCTTTGTATTCACTTCCCTCTAATCCACTTAAAAGCATGAATAATATCTTGAAAGTTTCCTCTCAAAGTCTTCCAGAGGACTAATAA
The DNA here is from genome assembly GCF_951394365.1 of Tetrao urogallus. Classification (NCBI taxonomy): domain Eukaryota; kingdom Metazoa; phylum Chordata; class Aves; order Galliformes; family Phasianidae; genus Tetrao; species Tetrao urogallus. The sequence continues at coordinate 4,515,124 of NC_136840.1, read as the reverse complement.
CCGGAAGCTCAGTGCTGCTGCTACTGGCCTTGGAGCTTTGCAAGGCCATGAAGCATCACCAGGGCTCCAGGAGGGCTGAAGGCGTTGTTAACTGATATCAGTGTGACCCAGCTGTGAGGTGAATGCCCAGGAGGCACCTGAATGTGGGATTGGGGGGGGGGGGTAAAATAAATTTGTCAGGTGTGTTATTACACAGGTTTTAAGGAAGTGGCAAAGGCTTCATCATTGCCTTCTTTAGTAGATCTGTAGTTCTTAGTGCTCGTGAAGAGCTTGTTGAGTGTGTGAATGCGCAAATTATGTCTGATGGGGAAGGTGACCCCCTGAGCTGTCTGTATGTGTGCCTGGGCTGATTACAGAGGACTTGTACTGGCTGCTGCCTGCCTTACCCCTAGTGTTCCCTTTCCCTGGACTTACTGTGATACGCAGCATCACATTATGAAGTCATCCTCCTCCTTTTACAATAACTCTGACTTTCAATGAACTCCATCTCAGATAAGTCTTGCAGATTTACATGATCCTCAACCAATTCCAGAGTGGCTGGGTTCAAAGTATCACTTCTGTTGTTTGTTTTGTCAGTTATTGCCTTCTGCTTTCTGTCAGGGGCCAACTACCAGTCAGCTGACCACTAGCATTTGGATTAGGAGTTAACTATTTCTCCTCTTGGAATGGGACATGTGGTTTTTCTTTTTATACTTTTGCCCTTGCTCTTTTTTTTGTACCATGTGAAGCAATGCTGAGCTCTGCGTTGGTGGATGGCGTACTGGCTTCTCTGTCTTTTAGTAGTCTGTGGTTTTTTGACTGTACAAGCCAGGCAAACTGATGAAGAATCCCAAGTTACTGAGTAAATGTTGAGGTATCCCAGGTACACCCACAGTGTTTTTGTTGTGCTGTGGGCCTTCTCTTTGCTTAGGAGCTGCCAGCAGTTGAAGAGAGCAGGTGCTGGGTTATAAATGTGCTGAAGACAAGCTGGAACCCACTGTGGGGTTAGCACTTGCTGCCTTCCAAGCTCCCACACCTGCATTAATCATGGCTAACAGGGGTCAGAACTGATTAGGTGATTAGGTGTACTGATTAGGTACATTTGCATTGAGCGTGGAAGCTGCTTCCTTTGAAGTTGTTTTGTTTTTATTTTTTGTTTTGTTTTTTTTTTTCAGTGAAAATGCGGACTTGGACAAACTGTACCCACTGGAATAGCAGCTTGCCAACAGCAGGACTTGCTGCTGCTTTGGAAAATCACAAATGATTTGGTTTGTACTAAGCAAGTTTTTACTCATGTTTCCCGTGCGGAAGGAGATGGGAAGTCTCTGAGCAGAAACATGCTGTTAGCAAGCTGAACTTACAGAGCAGTTCTTGTCTGATAACAAGAGGTGACTTGGGTAGATAACCTTCCCGGGAAAGTATGCTTTCATTCTTGGGTGGGGATAAGTGTGAGAGATCCTTGTGAGAATAACAAGTGAAATCAGATCCCATTGCTGTGCTTCTTTGAGAATAGGAACAACACTGATAACTATTCACGAGCATGAGGAAAGAACTCTGAAAGGCTTAAGTGAAACACTGCTATAAGGTAACTGTCTCTTTGGTGGGTTTTTTTTTTGTTTTTTTTTTTTAATCATTGTGGTAACTTTCCCTTTTCTCCTCTTGTGGGAGATACAGGGGTTGCTGTTAAGTGAAGGTTATTGCTAGCTGTCTATAGTACGATGGAGTAGAATGGAAGCAGAGGAGAGTTGCTGTGGCTCCTCTAATATTAGGATCTTTTGGTGCCCTGTTGTCAGAGTATCTGAGCCCTGCAATGGTCTCCAGAAATGTCTTTCCATTCCTTTTGGGGCTGCTGGGAAGTATACCAAGATATGAAAGCAAAACAATGCAGAATATGTATGGTCAAGTCAGTAGTTGATCTCTGGCCTCCCAGACTGAGTGCCTTAATTGCAGTCTGTTTCTAAAGTGCTATGTCGGTGTGCTCTAAATGGTGTGTTCTTAGCACGTGTGTGATTTGGGCATAAATTTATGCTTGCTCGGTGGCAGAACCCATGCTGACGTTAGGACCCCAGGCCTTTTGCCACAGGATTGAAGACTTTTTTTTTTTTTGAACAAATTTTCTTGGTTTAATTCATGATTTTGAAGAAACAAATGATGTGGCATTGATGTGTGACCTCAGATATATCTAAAAAATAGAAAACTCAGCTGCTGATGTTTTTTTAAGCAGAGCCTGTGTGTGTGCGCATATGCATCCACCTTGTTCTGAGCTGGAAGCTGATGCTGTGAGGAGGACAGGTGGAGCTGATCCTGGTTTGTTCATGATCAGGAACATGCTGCTTTTACTTCCTGTTCATTGTTTGTATGGTTGTAAGAGAGAGGAAACCCCCAAATCTACCCATGTGCTATTAAAAGGGGAATCTGGCATGCTGTTACAGAGGGTGTAATAGTGACGTGTAGTTTTGGGAAGCTATGTAAATGTGCAGTTGTTAGTCAGACCCTGACCTTTCAGCTTGTCGTCTCCTGTGTGAAAAACAATGCTCGTAAGGTTGATGTGTGCTTTTGCTGCACTGCTCAAATGATGGCAGTGAAATAATTCCAAAGCCTGTCTGTTGAAGTGCAGAGTGTTCTGTGAGAGGGATGATGTGGTGTGGTTCATGCAGGCCTTCCCTGTATGCCAGCTGCTGTTCATTCAGTGACACAGTAAGCGTGATGATATATACTTATTGTCACAAAGACCTGACCCAGTGTTGCTGCTCTGGGGGAACGAGGTGGATCGATAGGAAATCCCTGCCTTCTGGCTGCAGTGTGTCTGTGTGCAGGCATTTCTGGCTGCTGTTGCCCCTTGGGCTGTGATCTGCTGACTCTTCATGATCTTTGGCAAGAAGTATCTGATGCCAGAGCATACGTAATTCATTGTATCTTTCACATGGCCAACGTCTTAAACAGGAAATAGCCTTTTAAGTTAGGAGAAGGTTCTCGGTAGGGGGGTGAGAAAATGCATCAGAGTCCTGATGGGTGGACAGTGTGAAGGAGGGATAGTGTGGCAGAGAGAAAGGGGAGGGATTTTACGAGGTTGGTTCAGGCTTGGTAGCCCTGGTATGTTCTGCTGGAAGTTGGAGCTACTCTTGGCTTTTACCTGTTGCTTTTAGTGTGGGAGGTGTCCTTGCAGGTGGATAACAATAAATGAGTTCACCTGTCTGTTTCTCTACCTGATGATCAATTGTAGCTTGAGCTGTTGTGCTGTCTTTCCTCTTCAGAGAAGCAAAGGCCTCATGGAGTTTATGGTTCTGGGCGTGGTTGTTGTTATCGTTCTTTGTAAAGCAGACAGACTGCTGCTGGAGGGAAAGGTGCAGAAAACAGTTTAACAAATGAGAAACTGAACCCCATGAAGACTCATTGACTTGAGAAGGGCTACATAGGCAGTCAGTGAGGAAGCTTTCTGTTAAATGCAAATGGAACTCCTTGTCTGGTGATTTAATCACCATGTTGTTAATATTCATGGTACTGAGGAGCTCTCATCATGGACTGGGGCCTGGTGTCACATCCAGCAAATCCAGAACAAAGTCTGCCGGTCCTCCTGGGAGGTGCCTGGCTGCCCTTGCCGGTGCTCAGCATCTGCGTGTAGTACTGGGAAACACTCAGTGCCACATATCAGGAGTCAGACGTGATAATTAATGCGTGGTGTCTTTTGATGATCTGCTGTTACTCAGAGATCATGTGAAATGCGCAAACTCAACTTTGCTCGCATAGCATTCAACAGAACATGTGGCAGGATTAAACATGTATTGGATTTCTTTAAAATTAAAAATATGCTATTTTTGGAGTGGACAGATGGTGGTTTTGTACCTTTTGCTTTTGTTTTTAAAATTAATGATGTGTGAAGCACTCGCTTTGTACCTTGTGTCACCGAGTGGGCTAGAAATGTATGCAGCAATCTATTATATGCAAGTTGGGTTTCTCAAGCAGTTACATAATTTCATTTTGAGCTGGTGATTTAAATCCCCAATATGATGGGACTTAAGAGTAGCAGTCAAAGACTGCAGTTTTGGACCCCTGCAACCCCTTCCTGTGCTGAGCTTCTGACACATGAACCTATTCACATCTTCCCTTTCTCATCAATGTATATGTGGAAAAACTCTTAAGCTCTGTTGTGTGTAGGGCTGATTTTTAATTTACTTCTTTTATTCCCTTCTCCTGCTGAATGATTACTGCTGTGTGTTCCTGAGTAGCCTGAATTCCCTGAGAGCTCCTGGTGTGATAGTAGATACCTCTTTCCATCCTCAGCATGTGCTTTGGAGTTGAAAAGTTCATTGCTGTCTTCAGACTTTGAATAGTATATCCTACAGGAATATTATGTAATCCTCAATTGGTGTTTTGGAGTGGTTCGTTGATACGACACTTCTGTGGCTTGAGAGCATTCCTGTGGTCAGACTGGAGACCTGGGGATGCTGAAGCTGGACTTTCCGTGTTTAAGCAGACGACACTTGTCTAAAGCAAACCTGTGTATGCTCTTGTGTACCCTTCCAGTGTGACATAGGTTGTAAGCTATAGCATGTGTTAGCTATTCCTTGCCTTCCATGCTGCTTTGCTTAGCAGAGATGTCTGGATGCTACCATAGTAAAGAAAATTCCTAAGTGTCTGACTTGTCTGTTCCATGAGCCCTTTGTTGATCCTTGCAAAATTCCTTCTTACATACAGTTTGCTGTTACCATGCACAAAAGGGCTCCCAGTGTGGCTGGCCCTTGCAAACAAGTCCAGTTGAACAGCCCTTGCCCTGGCCAGGCTTGCTTTCTTCTTCTTCTCCTGCTCCATATAGTGTTCTGCTCAGCCAGGGCTGTTATTCTTCTCCCATCCTGTCGATGGGATTCTCCGCTTCCGAATGCATGTGGTTGCAGCAACCCCTTACTGGCTTTGCAGTTCCAGTCATGTTCATTCAAAAGTCATGCTCTGCAGCATGTTTATGCCATTGCTAATTTTTCTTGGAGGTGAACGAGGTCTCAGATGCCATTAGCAGTTGCTTGAAATAACAGCAGCTGAAATGTGCTTTTTGAGGGCTGACTGATAACAAGTGATTTTTATTTTTTTTTTTAAGCTATGAGTTATTAATGACCGATTAATTTTTATTTATTTTAAGTCTTACAGTGGAGGTTCACCCCCTAAAATTGTCACAACAGAGAGGAACTGAATCTGCTTTACCAAGTAATCTACTTCAGGCACTGTGTCTTGCTGCACTGTAATGAAGCACTGCTCCACCAGTCTTTAGTTTCTTTTACTTTACTTATTTACTTTACTTTATTTTTTAATTCCTTCTCTTTCTCTGCTCCCTTGTGACTTACACCTTCCTTTTTTTGATCTTCTGTGGGGAGTTGACTGAAGCTGGGGGATCTGGGGGAGAGTGAAGGACCTTGAAGGCCAATTGTGAGATACAGTGCTGGAAAACAAGAAATGGGAGAAATGAATTTAAACAGTTTTAAATCAGGACTATTGAAACCCAGAGAACTGAGGGAGAGACAGGTCAGCTTTTCCCATGGTGTCAATGCAGTGAAAGTGCTTGTGAAATGTTTTGAGGCTGTTTTCATTTGAGTGTTAGAGCTAGTAAATGTTCATCCCCAAAATCGTGAAGAGCCCTAGTGGACAGCTTATGGAAAATGAGGGGAGGTAATGACCATGCTTCTCTTCTGCACTGGGTGATTCTTCTGGTTGTGTAGTGCTGCACAGTGCACTGTATGCACTCCTGGCCACGACTGCCATGCTGACATTAACTATGACATTCTGTGTATTTAAAAAGCATGCAGGCAAGGGTGGAGCCTGTAAATCTAAATCTGGCTTGTCATGGCCTAGTTATTGCAGCACTGATACTAAGTGAGGGCCCTGTGAAGGTGCTGTAGTATTGGATAATCACATTAAGATTCTCAGCTATGGTAAGTGTGTGAAGGACTGAGTCCCTGCTTTACTCTTGCTGGCCCATCAGCTCAGTGAGCCTAAGCCTTTGTTTTACCTTGGGAGAAGTCCTAAGTTAAATATGTTAGATGCGTTATTAAGGGTTGTCTGGTTGTATTTAAATACCAGAGCTGAAGTAATGCTACAGCTGGAACTGTGAGAACTGCTGTTTTCCTGAGTTGGCAATGAGAGCAGTCCCTAGAAAGTAGGGCTTGTGCTGTGCACCTTGTGTTCTTTGCCTCAGTGGTATTGTCTAATGAATGTGTGACACTGGAGATACCAGTGCAGCTTTTATTTTGTCTTCCCCTCACCTGTCCCTGAATCAGTTGTGCAGTGGTTAAGGTTTTCACCCTGCACAAAGCTCCATTTCATCAAGCCAATAGAACGTGCAGAACTGTATTGCTCATTTATGGAGACCAAATTCATTCTAGCTGCGATGTGAACTGTATGGAGTTGTTTTTTTGGTTTTTTTTGGTTTTTTTTTTTTGTTTTTTTTTTTGTTTTTGTTTTTTGCTTTTTTTAAATGCTTATCAGTGATGGAAGAGTGTGGAGCCTGATGCCTGAACCTTGAGATCTGGAGCTCCAGGGCTGCATGTACTGTTCCCATCTCTGCCACTGACTGTCCCTGGGAAACACATGGTGAATGTCACTTTAAGATCTGCGCTGCTCAGAACTGGTGTTAATATCAGTATGAACCAGGTGAACTCAAGCTGCTTTGCTTTCCCGGCACTGCTTTCCTCTGAGTAGAAGCAAACCTTGAAGGCCTGTCCTTCCCCTGGAGGAAAAGGGTTGTGCACAGTCTTTTGTTCTGCAAGGAGAGAAGGGAGACTGGTGTTTCTGTGGGCTGAGTTTAACTCAGAGCTTTCCTGACTTTTTACAGGTTGCATCCCTGTTAAAATCTTCAAGCATGGTCACTATTAAATTCCCAACCTTGTTGCAAGTATACCTGCTTAGCTAACCTTCTGTCTGCTTAAAATCTTGCCTGGGGAGATGTGGGCTTCAGCTCATTCTTCTGCTGTCTGTTCCTGCTTTAAGTTTCCTGCCTTGAAATACGAGGTGTCCTTTATACTTCAGCTAGGTTGCTATTTTCTCTGCAGTTCTAAAGCTCTGACTTGTTCCTACAGCCACTTAAATGGTCAGAACTTGGATGAAATTTGACTGTGACCATTCTTACTAACAGGGATGGAGCTATTGCAGCTGGAGTTAGTGTGGTTTTTTTTTTTATTCTTTGCCCTCCAGATAATACTTCATTGCATAGACCGTTTAATTGGCAGTTGTTTCAAGATCTGATGTGATAACTTTTTCAGAGCAGTTCTGTCTTCAGGCTTGAGCTTTCTGAAGTGTTGTTCAGGGCCAACAGAAGCAGCTTAAAGCGACAAATTAATCTACAGCTTAAAAGTTCAGTAAACCCACCACATTCTACTCTAAAATGATAATAACAATTATTTTGTGATGTTTAATTCCTTGTGTGGATGAATATCCTAAGATAAGACATTAAGAGCTGTATCTTTCCTTTTAGAAATGAGCGTGGGGACCTTCGCAGGGTCACCTCTGTGCACAAGAGGAACTACATTACTTTGTTTTCCACCCTTTATTCACTTCCTAGTTGTTAGATGTGCACAGACTGTGGGATTCTAGATCTTTGTGTTTCAGAGGCCTTGAGATTTAGTAGTGTGCTGCAGAGACCAGTGGTTCGTATTCCCAGTGCACAGAAATCTTAATGGCTCGTTCCAAATGCTGTTCTCAATAGCCTGAAGGAGCAAGGAGATGCTGGGCGGGCCTTTAAGTTGAAGTTGTCCCTTAAACTTGGCACCGTTATGCTTTAGCCCGGGTCAAGTGACTTTAAAAAAGAAAAACAAAGTATGAAGCTTGTTATTTTCTTTGAGGTAGAAAATATATATTGAAAGTAAACCTTTTTAGTTTAGCATTATCTGCTTTTCTCAGCTGGGGACTGTGGATAAGGAGTTTTGCTTTGTTTTTGTTCAAAACTGGACTCTGATGTTTAAAACACGGCCACATGATTGCTGCTCGGAGCTGAGGGAGCCTGGATGTCATTGGATCAGATGTCTTCTGGCCTTCCTGGTTGCATGGAGATTGCTGCTTGTTCTGCTGTCTGTACAGCATATCCTGTGTCACCACCCTGTTCTCATTGCTACATTAAGAAAACTAAGTCACACACAGACATGGATTTTGCTCTGTTTGGTTTCAGCTGATGGCTGAGCACATCCTGTCACTGCCGTTTGCATGCAGACATTTGGCACAGAGAATCCTAATTTTGTAGCCTGGATTGTGGGACTAACACCAATTATTTATTCCCTCCACTCCTGAGACATGAAGCAAGCCTGTGAGTCTAGGATAGGCTGTGTGTTTTCTGTGCGTATACCTTTAGAGGGTGAAATACCCAGGCGTCCTGGAGAACAGACTGTCAATGGACTGTTGCTCTCTGTGGCACGTTGGGTAAGAAGCTGGGGTTGAAACCAAGTCAGCGGTGAGACTTCCTGATGGGGAGATAACTGCAGCCCAAGAGCATGTGGGGAATGGTAAAAACAGGTTTGCAGAACAGTGTCAGTCCTGCTTCTGTGCAAGATGCTGGGGCAGATGCAATCCTATGCCTGAGTATGATGTGGAGGCTTAGAGCTGTGCTGTTTCACTGTGTTGCTTGGCAGTGTCCTACTGCAATTTAGAAAGGGTGAAATGAAGATGGCGAAAGCCTACCATGTCCATTAATCTTGTCCTCAACCTTCCTGCATTTGACTTATTTTGTACTCACTGGTGCAAGAATAAAATCTTCCCTTTTTTAATGCTTTTTTTTTTTATAGAGCTGTGAAACCTCTAGAAAGAAAATTGAGGGCCTCAGATGTCTGTTTTTTGGTTACTGCTTAGGTGGAGATGACCATGGGAAAGGAAGAGAGTCCTTGGGGCTGTGCTGCTGATTCTGCTTTACTGTAGTGATACTAGGGAAGACTGAAGTGTCCATTGCCTGCAGAGTTCATGGTAGCAAACTAAATTCTCCTGCCTTCTGAAAAAGCAGGGGGCGTAGGAAATATTCACTGAATGGATCGGTAATTAATCGTTCACCAGACTGAAGAAAGCTTGGGAGTAACAGACCTAATGTTCACTTTCAAGTCTGGATTCTTGGCTACGTTCAGGGCCCTTTATGCCATGTGGCAGTACTAGGAAACCTATGCAGACATTTCTTCCTTTTGATGATTCATTGTGCCATACTCAGAGTGTATTGTGAGCCGTTCCAGGATGAAGGTTATAAACCCCCTGGTGTTATTCTGTCATATCTAAATGACTGAAGCTCTGTGTGTGGGGAGGTTGTTTTGTCTCATAGCTGGTGTTGCAGTACAACACAAACATTGTTACACTGACCCATGTGTTTTTTACTCAGGTTCTACATTTTTTTGCCTTTTTGTTCATCCTGTGATTTAAAGAACAGAAGACATCTTTGCAAATTGCTCCTGTTTCTGATGCTCTGAGGAAAGTCGGAGCAGAGAGAACATTCCAGGTTGAACTCAGTAAATCAGGGGTTGTGTCATCTTGACTTTGCCCAGTGATAGAACTGTGATCGTGAGCGTTACAGCCTTGCCACAAAGCCTATCTAATTACTGTGGCTTCTTAATTAAAACTTGAACCACTTTAAAGGAAAAAAACAACAACATAATGACCTCATGAGGGCATCTCTGTTTTTGGCATCTCTGTATCTCTAAGGGCATTGGAGATGATTGATAAAGCAGAAGGACAATGTGCAGTGGATCCTGAATGTTCCAATTCCTTGTTCTGTATCAAGAGCAGAACACTTTACAATATTGATCCAGGCTTGTGGGAGGACTGAGCAATAGAAAGGGATAATATTGTAAAAAGAAACTTATTTTAGGGTGAAATATCTTGCCCTGGAAGCAAAGAGCTTGAAAATGATAGAGGGGTTACATTGTAAGGGCAACAGTGGCATTTGAGATTGTCCATGTTTCAGCAGGTATACTGCATTAACATACCTTCCTTCTTAGGCAATGAGAGTGGAATAAAAGATAGTAGAAGGATATTAATGCAGCTTAATACTGACAAAAATAGCACTACAATCCTAATGCCTCTCGCAGTTGAGTAGTGGAACTACAATTAGAATAAAAAGCCTGTATAACAACAAACCAGCAAATAACACAAGATCATGCGAGACATGGTGAGCGAGGGGCTGCTGCCCTTGACCACATTATTGCAGTGTTCTGTTCCTTCTGTAGGTGCTGTCTCTGGTGACAGCTGCACTCATGGTGTTGGGTACAGCTGACACTCTTTGAAAGTTTCCCTCGAGGTCTCTGCAGCTCAGCAGCCTTAGCGTGGCCTGTGGAGAGCATCCCAAAGGAACTTATTTTCCTCTGGTCCTACAGCTGAATCACTTGTCCATCTTCATCTGTGGTTTATGGGTGGGGAGGACTGAGCTGAGTTATTACTTTACCTTTGGAAACAAGCAGTGGGAGCTGTAGGAAAGCCGTGCTGGTACATCAGAGTGCTTTTCCCTGATGTGCTTGCAGAGCTTGATGCTAACTTTGGCTGAACTTGGCTGTTGTTTAAACAGCTACAGATGTTTGGACAAAGTTAAGCAATCCTATGTTGTTTTTTTTCTCCCTTGGCCTTTTCATGTGTAGTGAAGGGTTATTCCTATGTAGAGATTTGCTGAAGCCATTTTTGTCCATGGAAAAAATGCCCCTGATGTCTGATGATGGGTGATGTGCTGTGTGCTGGCTGGTTATGCCTGCAGCCATGGAAAATGGAACTGTTTTAGTAATGCTTAAGGAATGGTGAGGCTGGAAACACCCTGAGCAAAGGGACTTGGTATGGTTTTCCTGTAATTGGATTACAGCATCCTGACTTAAGGAGGGGGGAGGAGGAGGGCAGGGAACGTGAGCCTTCCCCCCCCTTGTACTTAGGAGAGTCAGTGCTAAGGAAGTTCCTCTGGCCCGCTAGATAAGGCGAGATATGACATAATTCTTGGTGGGCAGGAGTTAATAAGTATTTGGATTGTGCAGGGAGGGAGTGGGTTTGTGCCTGGTTCAGCAAAGCACTTAAAATGATGTGCCTGCAAGCATAACTGGGATTTCAAGTGCCTTGCTGGCAGTCCCTGGAGGCAGTCTTCCTAGGGAGTTGTAGGGGACCTCTGAAAAGCATTTGGTTGTCCTTTTGTCTTCTGTGCTAAAGCGCAGTGGGCTGTTCCGCATGCAGAGCTTTGAGGTGGATGAGACAGCTAAAACACAGAAAGCTGGAAACAATTTGATGGAAAACCACATCTATTTTTCCTGCTCAGAAAAGAATTTCACCCCTGCAAATTTGTTTTGAGTGGCATCTAGTACGTCTGTCAGGAACTGTCGTAATTCTAGATATCACTAATTTGTTGATAGAAGGGCAATGGAGAGAACTCAAACCGAAGCAGTGTGTGGTTTTGGGTTGGATTTTGTTTTTAATGATCTGGTAGTTGACTCTTTCAAGTCCAAGGATTTGCTTCTACTCAACTGGAAAAAGGGGTGACTTCTCTTCAGACCTCACTGCTTAGGGGCTACGTGGTCCAAGGCAGCTGGACAATGTCTGCAGGGGAACATGGATCTGTGCCCTGGAGATGCTTTGTAGCTATTACTGCAGAGCTTAAACATGTGGCTGGGAGATCATCCTGCTGCATGTAACGTCTTTGGGAGGTTCACTCAGCATGGATTTTAAAAGGAAGTATTCTGAAAATTGTATTTGGACGAAGCTATTCCTGTTTTCTCAGCTCCTCCGATGTCTCTTGGTGGTGGATCAGCACAGCAGGGTAACATGGCAAATGCACTCTTCCATTAATTTTGCAGTTTGCAGCAAAGTAATATCCTGTGCCTGTTTTCAGCTGGACATTGCTGGCTGCTGATGACTTTCTGCTTGCAGGAGAATTCCAGGCTTTAGTCACTTAAATGAACCAGTGCTGTCCCTCTTACCTCTCTAAGAGAGGGATCACATACAGCCTCATGCAGCTGGTTTTACCTAGGTTAGAAGTGGCTGCAAGGAGCTGTGCATCCTGCTGAAATTACAGAAGGGCTGAAAATACAACTGTCAGTGCTGAAAACTGGCCAGTACGCTGACACAAGCTGCCTGGAAACATGCTCTGTATAGCCAGGAGATCACTGGAACTTCACATTTTTTCCAGCTTATAGTAAGACCAGTTTGCTGGAAACAAAGGCTATGCCTGCCAAGATGTGAGGATGTTCCCGTGTTTGCATAGCTTTGCCCCCGTGTTTTGGCCCACCTTCTTTGGCCATGTGTGCACAGCTCTCTGATTTAACTTGGGGTAGTTGAAGCTGTTGGCCTGACCTTGGCTGTTGTGGAGTTGCTTCATTCCTGATGTGTCTCTGGGTTGTGGTAGAGCTGCCATATTGCTTTAGGGGCTGGCAATTTCTGCCCGTTGTTGTGGTTTCTGAGAATAGAAGTAACCAGTCCTCCCATAATGTGTATTTGGTGCTTCATAATCATTGCCTGTCCATTTGCCTGGCATCTATTTCCTTTTAACTCTGTCCAGATTTAGCAAGATTGGGGGTTGGACTGGAATAGCCAGGAGGAATCTGGCTGCAGTCAGAGGCCCTGGGAGCTGAAAGACCGTGGGGTGGTGGAGCTGTAGATATGCAAGGAGGAAGGGGATAAAGGCAGTCAGCAGCTAAAGCATGCTGATTTTAATAGGATGCTGTTGTTTGAATTTTTTCTTCCCTTTCTACTTCCCTCATCCTTCTCCTGCTTCACAGCGCGGTGCAGTCCTGTTCTCTGTGTGCAAAGCTGGGAGTGCTGAAGCCAATTAGCAGAGGAAGGTGTAATTGGTGCAGAGGAATTCAGATTGGGGTGGCACTTTTGATACCTCTTCTGATTTTTAAATGTGCAGTGACTGAGGAAAGTTTGCTCTGCATTTTTTTGTGTCTTTCTGGGTCACATCCTGGGGACAACTGAAAGCAGGGCTCAGCTGCCATTGGTGAGGAATATTATGACCTGTTTTGAGGCATTGGAGCAGAGGATGCAGTAATTTCTTAGAACTTACGCATCTTCTCTTGAATGTGTATGGATCAGGTCCTGCTTCTTGAATGGCACAGTATAAAAAAAAAATTGTGATATAGTATAAAAATGACAATATGTACCCTGACTAAATCTGTACTTCTTTTCTCTGGAGAGAAGCCTGCTGCTTTTACTAGTAGCAAAACTGTCATGCTTTAATCAGCCATCAGTGGGAGTTGAACAATAAAGCAACCAAATTGGTAGGAGTGCTTGCAGGCTATGTGAGCGAAATGATTTTGTACAGCTTCGGTTTGCAGGAGTTGAAGATGAGAGAGAAAAGGATGCAGGATGCGACTTTCCCGTGGCTGTAAGTGCTGCTACATCAAAAGCAGGGCAGCTCCTCATCAAACTTTGCCATTCTTTTCTTCTGTGCAGTTCCACCTGTTGTGTGTGGCTCTCTGCTTTCTGGGCAGGGTAGTGCAGGCTGCTGTGTTTGTCAGCTCCAGTGTGTTGATGTTGCAGACCTGTGCTAGAAGACTTTGTTGTTTTTCTAAGTTCTGTAGTTTATTTGCCAGCTAGCCCTGGTAAGAAAACCAGCACTGGATCTGGACTAGAGGAAAGGTACATTGCATAGAACTTTGCTAATGAGATATTAGCAGTCAGCGTGAGGAGGTATTGACTCCACTGATTGAGAAGATGACTCTTAAATTTAGTGAATATCTTTTTTTTTTTTTTTTTTTTCTCTTTCGAAAATGAAGTTTAATTGTTCTGTGTTTTTTTGCTCAGCTCGTGTTTCTTTCTGCTGAGCATGGACTGCAAACAGAGGTAGGATATCCTGGTGGCCTCCGAGCTGTGAGAAATGAACTCCTGCTGGAGCTTCTCATTTAAAAAAAACAGAACTGTTTTGATGATGACTGAGACTGTAATAAAAAAGAACAGTTGTTTTTTCAGTGTAGTGTTTTCTCTTGTATTTCTGTGGTTCATAGAAACATAGGGAAATCAAAAAATAAGTTCAAACCTGATCACTCCAATGACTCGAAATGGGATGTTTTACAAAGGAATTAGGAAAGTAGTGCTGATTGTAGGTCCCTTGTTTCTGATAGCTCTGCTGCAGGTGATAAGAGGGAGAGCTCAGAGTGCTGTCTTGCTTTCAGCACAGGCATCTGTTATGGTATGGATAGCACAGAGTGATGGTGCACATTTCTCAGCCTAGTAATGAGACAAATGTGGCCACAGGTTTAGGAGTTCTTAAAAATGATGTGCAATTTGTGGTGCTGAACTTGAAGCGGTGTAAGGGTGAGGGTTTGAATTTGAAGCACTATGAACATATTGGGCTCCCTGGAGCTACAGGACTTTTAAAACTCCCTGGCAGCAGTGAGCAGCATCTCTGTGGCTCTCTATCCCAGAGCCATGGTTGATTTTTTTTTTTTTTTTTTTTTTTTTTTTTTATTTTTTTCTGAATTTGAGTCTGCTGCATTTTGTTGCCTGGTTATATAGTTTTTTGAATGGAATCTTCTCATCCATTGCATCATTTTGTAGTTTCACTGGGGCAGCTCTGCAATAGTTTTGCTCCTGAAGTCATGGGGACTTGGACCTGGAAAACCCAGCAGACCAGGTTCCTAGGATAACGTTGCTGTTCATACTTCAGCTTTGCCCATTGTAATGGAAATTAAATAGGCAACGAAGAACTGTCTGGCAGGGCAAGCAGTGGGTTTAATAGCTTGTTATCACTGAGATACTGCATGTCTAAGCAAAGCTTGACGCTCAGGAGATGAGGAGATGTGAGGGGGCACCCATCATGGTGCTCTTGGTTGCCAAGTGCCCTCTTTCTTCTGGTTGTGTCTGTAGGCCAGGACAAAGCTCAGGAGCAAGGACAGAGCTTTATGTCTTACTAAATGGAATTACTCTATTTTCTGCAGGTGGATTTGCCATAGTGTTTCTTGTGAGGACAAACAATGGGATGAAATGTGCCCTGAAGCGGATGTACGTCAATAATGAGTACGACTTGCAAGTATGCAAAAGAGAAATCCAAATCATGGTAAGTCACCACTTCCTTCTGGGGGCTGTGACTGAGAGCCTTGTCACCTTCTGTCTGTGAGCTGTACTGAGTTCACAGAATCACAGAATTACCAAGGTTGGAGAAGACCTTCAAGATCATCCAGTCCAACATCCACCATGTCCCTCAACACAAAATCCAAATGTTCCTTAAACGCCTCCAGGGCCAGTGACTCCTCTACCTCCCTGGGCAGCCTATTCTGGGGCCTGACCATTCTTTCACAAAACTAGTATTTCCTAATGTCCAGCCTAACTCTCCCCTGGCACAGCTTGAAGCCGTTCCCTCTAGTTCTAACACACAGTTTGTGTCACAAGCAGTGGGTTTCCTTAGCAAAATGGTCATTCTTCTGGAAGGCCCAAGCTCTTAGAGTTACACAGTTATGTGAAATATCTTGGGTTGAGTTGTTTGTAACTTAAATTGTTTTAGTAGTCAAGAAAATATGACAACTGAAACACAGAGGGAATCTCAGGAGAAAGAGAGGGGACAAAAGAAACTCCTCAATCAACCCCAGACCTGATGGGAAAGGGAAGAGCTGAAGAGGTGTGTGTGTTTGGGGGGGTGTTTATCTTCTAGATTTCACTCGGATGCAAGGTGTTACATGATAGCTACTTTAAGTAGTAGTTTTAAACTTAGCATCTCTAAACAAAGAAACGGAAATTATTTAACTGGATTTGGTGAATTTTGCTCGGAGCCTAATAATAGTGGAAAGGGACACTTAGAGAAACTGTGCAGTGAGGAATGAAAGAGAACACCCTTGTTCTGCAAATTTATGATATGAGGTGTTGGTTTAGGATAGGTGATCACTTCAAAAACTTCCATCCCTGGTGTTTTTTTTAAACTAGCTTTTAATTGGGTTAATACCTTCAAAGATAACTTCTGGATTTTGTGATTTTATTTATTTATTTATTTTTTGTGCGGTGCAGCTTTTGGGTATGCTTTGTCAGTACCGCAGTTAGTGCTACGTTGGTAAAGTGGTATAAGATCTAATCTTAAAAGGCTTTGACTGTGCTCACAAAGCTTGCTTCCTTGCATTTTTCTTGCTAGTGCTTTCCATTGTCTCTGTCTCTTTGGAGCCTGGCTAACCTGTAAAGCAAGGGCAGGAAATGTCTTTCTGATTTTATTTTTTTTTTTTTTTTTTTTTTTCTGCTGAGTCTTCACAATAAGATTGGAGCTTCTGTGTGCTGGTGGAAGATGGGGGGAGGGGGAGGGGGGGGGCTGGGTGGAGGGGGAAAGAAGTGCAGCACGTACCATGCATAGCCACTGCAAGACATCTGCTTGCTTCTCCCCTATACAAAGAAGGAGCAACTCCAGCAAGCTTAACGTGGGTGATTGGGGGACACATCCAAACATCTGGACCAACCCTATGGGAGTTAGTTCTGTTGGTTGTTTGCTTCGCTGTTGCTTGTCTCAAATCATTCTGAAAGGAAAGCAGGTGGAGGCAGGCCTCAGATTTGATCGTGTTGTATGTAGTGGTTAAGCCAAAGTGACAGGAGCTTGCGCTTAGGCAGGGGAAGAGCTAGGAAAGCTAAGTGTTGTAGAGGAATCAAATTCAAACGCTGCTCATCCTGTGTGGCTGTATAATGCTTCGAATGTGTTTATTTTGCAGAGAGATCTATCTGGCCACAAGAACATTGTAGGATACATTGATTCCAGTATAAACTCAGTGAGCAGCGGTGATGTGTGGGAAGTGCTGATACTAATGGACTTCTGCCGAGGTGAGTGTGGGCTCAACATGTTGTTCATCTGTAGGTTTGGCCCTTTTCAGTGCTTACAGGAAAACTGCACAGCATTTTCTTTTCATTTCAAAAGGGGAACTATTCCTAGGCATGGCCCTTTCTTGAATACCAAGGAACTGTTGTGAACAAAACAAAGCAGAAACTAAATGTAGAGAAACAGATGATATATGAGGTTATGCTGACTCTGTTGATTCAGCTCTTACTGCCTTTGCTGAGATGGTCCTGGATTGTTTTTGTTGTGAGGGGAAACCTTGGAGTGTACATATGTAGCTGTTTTCCATAGGCCGGTCCATACTAATTGCTCTTCTATAGCTGCAAGGTTGTGGAATGAAATTATTCTGCACTGCATGTCATGCAGCAAGCTTTTTCTCTTTCAGCCTGACTAGGATTATTCTGGAAGAAGCTTGAATTGGACAATGTAAAGCCAAAAAGTATTCCTTTTTACTTCTTTTTACTTGTCTGTCTCTAGCCAGACAGGCTCTTCTACTTCTTTCCAGCTGTCCTAAAGCCTTGATCTTTTGTGGCTAGGATGTGATGTTTGGGAAATGACACACGTGCTGTGCTCAAGTGCCACTTGCAGGAAAAGCATGAGCAAAAAGAATATTTTGGCCAGGTGACTTCAGAAGTCTGGCTGTTCTGGGTGGTTTAATACTGAATATCACAAGGAGTGTTACAAGGAAGGGATCTGACAGTGCCAGTAAGTTCATACTGCACTGCAAAGTGGTATTTCTCTTCTGGCTTGCAAATACCCTTCTTGGCACGTTGTTCTCTTGGTCTTCAACTCTGAAGCAGAGGAATTGCTATCATGCATTGGATTTCCCTTTGTTACTCTCAATTTGTGACAAACAGCTGCTTAAACTGAATTAATGCATCTTTATGTGCTGAACTGCACTCGCTGAGTGCATAATACAGCTGTACTACTTACTAAGCTCAGCTGTTCTTCAGAGCTTTAGTGCTATGGATATGAATTTTGATGCAGCTTTACCAAAGATTCAATTTTTTTTTTTCCCCTGTGTACCTCAGATGTTTTTAGGGGGAAGAAATTGTGTGGATTTTCTGCAAGACCTTTACAGCAAAGAGATGAGGCAAAGTTAGAACTCATTCAAAGCATGAAAACTGCTGAAGGTTCTCCTTGTACAGATAGATTTTGCCAGTCTGTGATTTTGGCCAAGCCATTTAAATTATGCTTTTTTTGAGTCTGTCTCTTTGCTTCCATGTGGCAGACTGTTTTGTGGTCTGTGGGTGCCTCAAATTTAGCCTTCTTTTCCTCTATTCTTACAAACATTTTATTTTGAGGAGGAGAGGAAAAACGTGGCTTAGAATTGCATCTGATTGTTAACATGGTGAGGTGGAGGAGAAGCAAACTTGTACTACTGAAGCATTGTCCAAGGGTCAGATGGAGCACCTCCTGGCAGATATATAAAAGTTTAGGCAAAGAAAAGAGGAAACAAGATGACTGAGCTGATTGCAAAGAACCTCTGGGGGAGGTTTGGAGCCAACTTTGAATTTGATCTCATGAACTTCTTGTGTCCTGATATCCAGCCACCCTGTGGGGAGTTGTCTAAGGCAGGGTATATCTGGTAGGATTGGGGCTTGGACTGGGCCTGGTGTAACTTGGCACTCTTGCTCTCATTCTTGTTATTTTTCCTCAGGAGGGCAGGTGGTGAACCTCATGAATCAACGACTTCAGACAGGGTTCACAGAGAATGAAGTCCTGCAGATCTTCTGTGACACCTGTGAAGCTGTAGCAAGGCTGCATCAGTGTAAAACACCAATAATCCACAGGGATCTGAAGGTGAGCTGTGGACTCCAGTAAAGCAGGAGGGACTGTGTGTGATCCTGAATGTGTATGTTGTTTGCCTACACTGTGGCTGATGGGCTCTGAAGCCTGGTACCGTGTTTTTGTTGTTAGTAATAAGAGAAAGTGGGTGTAAATACCTCTCTCTATTGAAAGATTAAAAAAAAAAAATAGCCTCCCATAGCTGCTTACCATATGTGTACTGTCTATAGCTCTGCTTCAAAAACAAATGTTTCAAAAATTGTTTTTCACCAGAGATATGCCAGAATGTATTTGATCAATTATTCACAGTCACTCTCTGCCTACCACCTGAAACACTATTGATATTATAAGTTGTTCAGAGAAAGTTTGCTATATGTTTCCTGGACCTATATGAAAAGGATCGCTCCAGCGATGTTGGCTTTGTGGCAGGAGTTGTTAGAAGCTTTTGAAATTGGCCTTTAACTATTGACCGTGAAACTGTGTGGATTGCGAGGCTTTCTGTGCTTTAGAGGGGAAGGAACAGAGCAAGGCCAGCAGGGAAAGCTTCTGAAAAATCCTATGCCTGTAATCAAACAAACTCAAAAAAGAATTTGCTTTTTCTCTCAACTGGCTCATAAAAATAACTTCAGTCCAGAAGGACTTGTGTGGCTTGTGTGTACATTTGAAATTCAGATGTGCTTTGTGGGTCAGGCTCTGTTCTCTGAGCCCTCAGCAGCTGTTTGTTTTGTGCTGCTGGCCTTTGTTTTCTAGGAGTATGAAAAACAGGTAGCACAGAGGATAAAAATACAAGGGGTCTGGTGTCCCTTTGCATATTTCAAGTGATTGTGACCCCACTGTACAGTCAGTTGTCAGCTGGTGTTTAGTTTACTGAGTGGAAGGAGGGACTAAACTTGCCTACTGCTGATAATGATGACTTACACAAATACTCTATACCTGACGACAGTTATGTTGTTTATTTTTGTTGGTGCTGATGAAGCCTGCTTGATGAATGTGCTGATTTGATTAAAACTTCCAGGTTGCTTCAGTGAGAAGTCATGTCCAACTTCTCGGCCAGATAAAGTAGAAGGGATGCTTCTGGAAACATTTAGAGGGTGTTTAGAGGGGGGTAGGGAATAACACTGTCAGTGCTGGTCTCTTAAAAAGCAGATCTGTGTGCGGTGCTTATTCAAAGCAGATGAATGGCAGAAGTGAGGAAGAAGGATTGTTTCACCCCTGGTTTCATGCCAGCATTTCCTTCTCAGCTGCTTTAATTTGGTGGGATTTTTCAATGCTTAAAATGCTGACTTCTTCACTTTCTTTGCTTTTTGTAAATGTTATCCTTGATAGGGAGGTCTATTTCCAAAATATTTTTGTCATTGACTATTTGTGGGCTGCGTCTTGGTTTTTTTTGTTTGTTTGTTTTTGAAATCTACAAGCAGTGTGTTTTCTCATGGTTGGACCTGAACACTTTGAAGGCAAATAAATGAACATGGTAGATTTTTGCGAATGCATGATTGTGAGTTCGAATACTTAGGAGAGAGCTGATCTTTCAGCGACCACAGGTGCCTGTTTTGGTGTACAGTTGTCTGATTCAAGCTAACAAATAGTACTTGAAAGCAGGGGGTCATTCCAAATTCAGATTAGAGAGTGTGGCTGAGGGAACTTGAGTACTGAAGACACTGAAATGTGGAATTTTTGTCCTGAAGTACAGCCTTAATAGAGGCAGAGTGACATGCTTGCAAAAAAGTAAGGAAAAGGAAAGGACATCAGGCAGAATGGAAGGCAGTTTTACAGCTGTGTTTCTATGATCTGACTTCCGTTTTAGGAGGTGTGACAGTTTTGGTGCTTATTTTCTTTGATTGTCACATTATACACTTGTCTGACGTGTCTGATATGTCTTCAGGCATTAAAACCCTGAATCACCTGAAGAAAACAAGCTATTTTAATGTTTCTGTCTAGTTGAATGGTTCCTTTTTTTTTTTTTTTTTTTTTTTTTTTTTGCTGCAACATTCATAGGTTGAAAATATCCTGCTACATGATCGTGGCCACTATGTCCTCTGTGACTTTGGAAGTGCTACCAACAAATTCCAGAATCCTCAAACAGAAGGGGTGAATGCAGTGGAGGAGGAGATCAAGAAGTAAGTGTGCTTTTTCCTTTTGCCTCAGACACAGTTTGTATTTGAAGAGTGACTTTCTTTATACTGTGACTAGATTTTACTGGTGCCTGTGGCAGCAGGTTGATGTTGCTACATAGAAGTACCTGCTAGGGGTAGATAGGGGCCTGGGGGAAGGTGAAACAATCAAAAACTGAGCTTGATGTAATTACTTTGGACCTGAAAGACTGAGTGTGCTAAGGCAGAGGGGTTGCCTGCCTTGATGAGGCAGTGACATGATTTGTTTGTTATGGAATTAATCTATCTCTTGGTTCGTTTGAACCGCAAATATAGCGAATGATAAAATCCCTTTCTTTTCATGAGCCTCTCATCTTCAATCCTTGCAGTAAGTAAGGAAATACATGGCTCATCTCCCCATGAAAATGGAGGGACTTCAGGGTGTTTCATTTGATTCCTTTTGCCTATGTGTGACCAGCTCTAGCAGTATCAGTGCTGGATGCCTTGATATGCTTTTAGAAAAGGAAATCAACTCACAGCCCGGTAGGGCTGGATCAGAAATGGAGCAGTTGCCAAGTCCTGCTCTTGCTTTAGTTTTCACTTCAGCACTACACAAACATTCCTGTTCCATTAATACAATACTTTGGCTGGGAAACAGCGTGTTAGAAATGTGTGCAAATGTTTCCTTTCTGTGAGGATTCTGTCATACCTGCATGGACTTCCTGAACTTGCTTCACTGAAGTTCCCTGAGCTCTCCCACTCTTTCTTTGCAATCCCTTTGGAATTCTTTAGCAACCTTTTCTTGTGATCAAGCCAAATACGATAGAATGTGATACAGCAAAAATTATAAATGCACTGATAGAAAACCTTAAGAATCTCAAACTGTGGCTCAATGTCCATCTATTTCATTTACTGAATAAAATGAGGCAGATTGTAGTTTGAGCTGAAGCTGCAAAATAATCTTTCCTTTGTCTACAATGGCTCTGAGCAGGAATCCCAGCATGGAAGCCTGTTTATTAGGAGCCTTGTATCCAGTTGCGATCTTTGTAGGTTGGCCAAAAGCCCAGTGGTAGGTAAGGACATTGCAGAGGACGCTTGACTTCTGGCCTTGTTAATATTCTGAATTCTTGGATGTTTGTGTTTTAGCTCTTAAAAATACTGTCCTTTGTGAGTAAACTCTGTTGGAGAAGTAATCTTTGCTTTTGCTTTGTTTTCCCAGGATGGTTTGCAGTGTCAGTATTCTCATGATAGAATCATGCAGTAGATTCTGATGTTGATAATCTGTTGAGAAATATCTAATTTTTATTTTTATTTTTTTAGAGTTTGCCCCAGAACTAATAGAAAAGCATGAATTTTGAACTATTTTAAATGTGGCATACTGAAAGCTCATCTGATATCCACGTTAAACTCACCTATAGATCTTTTTGCTGCAGGTACACTACGTTATCTTACAGAGCACCAGAAATGGTCAACCTGTATAGTGGCAAACTTATCACTACAAAAGCAGACATATGGGTATGTATAAAGCCCACTTAACATCACACAACCAGACTGCAGTTTGCTTTCGTTGTCCTAACGACAAGATAACTTTCTGGCTGAAGCTAGCCTGGTTTCCATAAGACTGGATAGTCTCTGAGTAGAGAGTTGCTCTGCTTCAAGTTTCTGAGTTACTGCTAAACAGGCTGGCTTCTGGGTAAGACATGATTGGTGCTTTGCATACTGCTTTTCATGTGCTTTTAATATAGAGATGTATGAAATTCCAGAATTGAACGCTGCAAACATGATTTTGTATCATAAAACAGTTAAAACAGAAAATTCAAGGTGTTGTAACTTGTGCTTTTGTTGAGCAAGGGTGTGAAACCAGTGTTACTAGACAGAAGAAGATGGAAAGTGGAGAAAATAGGCTTTCCCCTAGGGAATAATAGTATGCTTCTGGGCAGGGTAGTGCAGCTCAGTTGTCAAAGCTGGCTAAGGACCAAGCTTTTCTACTGCTGTTTGTAATGAGGAGTGAATCTTGCTATGTTTTCTATGTTGAGAGAAAAATGCAGCTGTGGTGTAATCCATTACTAGATAACCTAACAACAAAAGGATGGTAGGCTTTCTCTTAATTGGAATGAAGAGCCTTTGTTGTTTGTGGAGAAGTGGCATTTCAGCAAATAGGATGTGTTTAAAAATGCTAATTTGCACGTGTTTGTATGGTTTTTGAAGCCCTGAACTAGAAAGCAACAAGGAGGCAGCAGTGTAAGGAGAGTGTTTATGGATCCTCTATAAGTTATGTTTGCATATACAAGAGGGACAGTTGCTGGTGCGGCATCACTGACAGAGTCCTCTGTATTATCTGTGAGCTCAGCCAAGGGTCAGGAACACAGCAGCTCGTATGGGGCTCTTGCAGTGCTGAATTCAGCAGGAGGTTTGTAGACCCAGACCAGCGTTGGGTTGCTTGCCTTGCTGAGCTCCAGAGAGGGGATGGCACAGCTGTAACAGCATGAAAAGACTGTCAGTGCCTGAGAGGCAGCTAGAGGAGAACCCTGGGTTTGTACCCTTTGTGATCATGTAGAGAGGTGGAGACAGAGGCTCAAGCTACTCTCTTCTTGGCCTTGAAGGAATTCTGTTTTGCTCGTTTGCTGTGCTCCCAAACAAATATGCAGTGTTGCGCAGAGCGCAGCCTCAGCTTAGGGCCTCTTGCAGTGGTAGTCCTGCTTAGCACCTTCCTTTCTCCAAAACTCACCAAGGTTCTTTTGAACTGGTGTACAATTTAATTATCAAATCCTGCAACAAAAGCCACAAGTTGATGGTGAGTTGTTCTGCATTAGGAAATGTGTTCCCCCATTCACCCTGGGATGGCAGCAGTGTTTCATAATTAGCCTTTTGTGTGTAACTTTTATATTATTTTGAAAGAGGTGTTTTTTTTCTTGCTGTCAAAAGCAGCACATAGATAGATGAGCCAGTGATATAACCTAGCAATCTGCTAACAAATCCTGTATATAATATAAAATAAGTAACGTAATGGTTGGAAGGTTATGTGAACTGCTACAGTTTAAGCTTGGTAACCAGTATGTTTTAAGGTTTTTTTGGCCAGAATGAATGTGTTAAGAATGATGGATGTCATTTGGTTTGCCTATTAATTTTGCTTTGTATGTGGGGAACAGGAAAATGTTTTGTGCACCTGTATGCAGTAGCATATACCGATGTAAGGTGATTGTCAGTTTGGGGATCTTGTTGCATCTTTCCTTCAGTTAGTTAACTCACCTGTTCTGTTCTTTGTCTTCAGGCCCTCGGCTGTTTGCTGTACAAGCTGTGTTACTTCACTTTGCCATTTGGGGAGAGTCAGGTGGCAATCTGTGATGGCAACTTCACCATTCCAGATAACTCTCGGCATTCACAGGACATGCACTGCCTCATCCGTGAGTGTCTCTGACAGTGCCCTAATCAACTTCCACAGAACTTTTTCTTAAGATGTGTTTACATTCTATGCTTCTACAGCAGAACAGTTGGTGTTTATTGTAAGAGGCTTTCTTTGCACACAGGGATGGATGAAATGATTTTCTTGTAGCTTGGGACATCACTCTTCAAAACACAGCTACAGCAGGGATTTGTTTGACTGAACTCAGTGGAAAGGCAGGAAAAGAGACAACCTCTTGGTTTGAGTCCTACGTGAACTTGCACAATAAGTCTATTTACGCAAAATGTATTTCTCCAGTACCAAATCTGTTTGGATAAGAAACTGAAAAGAGCCACAGTGACTTAGACCAGTGATAAGAATTTGTTTTTTGTGAATTGAGAAACAGAACTGAAATGATTTATAAATAACCTACTGCCTAGAGTGAATGTGTAATTAAAGGTACAATGCGTTACTCTTGGTAGAGCTGGGGAAGCTCTCGTCAGTGCAGTGTATTTTTTAAACTCTTTTTCTAGCCATAACCTTGAGTGACAGAGTTATTTTCAAAGCAGCCGAGTATGTTCTTTGCTTATGCAAAAGCAGTGGTCTGCGTGTGTCTTCCTGCCCTACACACTCACTAGGCCTTTGTCAACCTTTTTTCCTGTGGGCTCACTTAAAAATGCAGAAGTCAAACCCTACACCGTTCCCTGCCCAAGCAATCTGTTTCCCCTCCTTGCTTTAGAGCCTGCAATAGCAGCTAGGAATTACTCATAGGAGTGTTTAAAAATATATTTTTAAAAAGTATTTCCTAGTCCATCCTTGTATGAATCTGTTCTATTTTTCTGATGTATCTTTATCTTTTAAAGGGTATATGCTTGAGCCAGACCCTGATAAGAGACCTGATATTTATCAAGTCTCCTACTTTGCATTCAAACTGGCAAAGAAGGAATGCCCAGTCCAGAACGTCCAGGTGAGTAGTGAAGCAATGGATTGATGTAGGGCTTTGTGTGAGGAGTTGGGTGTGGCAGCTGCTAAATATTATCGAAGATGCTGCTGTGCTATATTGATTGCTTCCACAGGTCTCTAATCAGGGGGTTCTGTTTTATTTCTTGTAATTAGCAGTGCAGTATTTTTCTTTTTTCTTGAAGGGAATGTGGAAATCTAGGTTTTGTTTCATACATTGCTTATTTCTTTATTTATATCCTTGTCTAGTTAACAGCATGAGGCCAGCCAAGAGACCTTTTGCATGTGAACATGAAAAATTAGGCCGTGCTTGTTAAATCCATTTGATTTTCAGGCAAACTCATCATAGTGTGTGTAATTTGCACTGCAGTTGGTTTTAAAGGCAGTGATTTTTGTCTGCTGTCTGGCTGAGAGCAGCCAACGTGCATTTGAACTGTATCAGACCTTATACAACCACCTGCTCCTTCTTACTGTCCTTACAGAATTCACCTGAAAAATAAAGTTTTGTTTTTTTTTTTTTTTACAGTATTATGGATATCTGTGGCATCTTGTTCTGTTGTTTCCAAATTTAAAAAAAAACTTAATTTTCTTCTATGTTTTGGTAGTTATTTATGATTTTTATGTACAAGACATTAGTCATGCTTGTATTTTTTATCAGTTTTGATAACTTGCTACTGTTGTTCCCAGATTCTTTTCAAATACTGAACATGTGCTATAAAGCTTTGTGTTCAGATTGCACATGTAGAAAATGGTCAGAAAGCTGAATCCTATCTTTCTCCTTGTGAAAACTCACCCAAGCTCCTCTCGTGCCATTAATGAGGAGGGGTTTGTCCTTTGTCCAGAGTGAGGAATAATTGCTTTGGGGGTTCTGCAACCTCCAGATCTCATTGGTGTGCTTTTGCAAATAATTTCTGACTGTTTTCTGCCCCCAAAGTACTAAACTCAGTGTTCTTGGGATCTGCAGAACTCTCCAATCCCTGCTAAGCTCCCAGACCCAGTCAAAGCAAGTGAAGCTGCGGCGAAGAAGAGTCAACCAAAGGCCAGGTAACCGCACCTTCATTACAGTTAGCTCTCTCTTTTACTATGTATTCTCTTTGTGTTCTGTTAGAAAAAATGCTTAGCATATTTAGCTGCTTCTTTGTGGGCTTCTATTTATACACTGAGACAAACACTGCAGTCCTCAGGCTTTGCTTCAATGACATAAATATCCATTGATCTGAAAGACAGAAGATGCAGATGCTGGAAATTTTTGTGTGAGAGGAGGGAGGGATTTGGGCAACACTCAGCATGACTCAACAGCTAAGCTTTGTCCTAAAGACATTGCTTGACAGTGGCGCTTGAGGTTCGTGCACTTAAATGAATATACTGTGTCATCCATCCTAAGGCAGTACCCAGAGTACCTAAGATAGCAGAGAGACTGCAGTGGGCCTGGAATTGGCCCAGAGAGCACAAGGAGACTGGAAAAATTGCATCAGGAACTATTGCTGTTCCAATTTGGTCCTCAGCAGATGATAACCTGACCCAGTAATTACTCTGTGCAATTGCTGCAGTTTCTGCAAGAGCCATGTAATTTCTTTGGGCAATGCAGTCTCTGTCTGAATAGCCTAATGAGTTGGGGAGCTGCTGTACTGTTGTGGTTCTTCTCCTCTCTTGCCACTGCTTGCTCCTTATAATACTTTAATAAAGTATATAAATTCTGTTGGACAAAACTTCTGCTTTATTTTACTGAAATGTGAACCTTCTAGCAGTGGGCACTCCAGAAGCAGCAGTTTTCTACCTATTCTGAAATAGGGCATCTCTACTCCTGCCTCAGTCCCAGGAGTCTGCTTTGCTTGTTGTTATAATGGAACTCAGCTATGCTCACTTTAGTAGAACAACTTCGATGTCTCACAAGGAGATGTATCTGCAGAAGGACAGGATGATATCTGGCTGCTTGGCCCTGTTGCTGTGCCTCGATGGAGGATGAGTAATACTGAACAAGGATCAGAGGATGTCCAGTGACCTTATTCTGGGGTAGATGTACTAAAGTTAAGGTATTTTTAAAGACCAGTTCAGACAACTTTGCCCAAAGGCACCAGCTGCTCTTAAGCTTGCTTATCCTTCATCTGCTCATCTGTAACTCTAAGTAGCCTTAAGCAGTATATTTTAGCAGATATCTGAATTTGACAAATTCCAGCTGTCCAATAGAAAAAGACACCACAAATGGCAGTCATCAAAATGATAATGTTAGTCTGATTGTTGTGAGTGCATCTACTAAGCTCTACTGTGCTTGCAGCTTTCTGGAAGAGGTTTCCTGTGTATCTGGAAGCATCTAAATGTTTTGCCTTTTTCAGTTTATCACCTTTAAAGCTGACGTATGGAAGAGTGTTTAATCCTATGCTGTGTGCTGCTTGTAACAACTCTCAGACTAACACAAACTACTCTTACTACTTCTGATGGCGATTCTTGTTTTTAATTGTTATGTTATTTTGTAGGTTGACAGATCCCATTCCTACAACAGAAACTTCCATAGCACCCCGCCAGAGACCTAAAGCAGGGCAGACACAACCCAACCCTGGAATTTTACCAATTCAGCCAGCCTTGACACCTAGGAAGAGACCCACAGCCCAAGCAGCAATTCAGCCTCAAGGTGAGACTCCTGGCTGTGCTATGGATGTGTTGCTGGACTTTGGTACGTGCTGATCACTTAACAGATCCATTCTACCAATTGCAGGGCCTGCTACCCTGGGCAGTGGTCAGCCTTCACTTCCTGCAAGTGTCCCCCAACAAAAAGCAGCACCACAACCAACTTCAGTGCAGCCACAAGCCAAGCAGGCGCCAGCACTCCAGCAGGCACCGCAGGCACAGCCCCAGGTCCCTTCTGCTCAGCCACAAGCCACACCTCAGCACCAACAGCAGCTTTTTCTGAAGCAGCAGCTACTGCAGCAACAGCAACAGGCTGCATATTACCAGCAGCAGCAGGTGATGCAAGCTCAGCAGGTGAGCAAATGTGGCAGTGTTTGCTGTGTACTTCCTGTGCCAGATATAAATGCACATCACTGCATTTAGAGGAAGCTCTCTGTTTTCCTTTTCTAAAGCGTAGGTACAACTTTTATGCATTTTCCAATGTGTTTTCACTTTTCTAGCAATATTATTTTGTAACAGAAGACTATCATTTTTAACTGTCAAAGTGGAAAGCCTTGAGAGGTCTTTGTCGTGAACAAACAAAAGAAGTGGTGTTGGTTAAGGTTTTATAGCTCAAAGTGTTTCAAAGACTTGAGGTGAGTGCTTAATTGATGAGCACAGGAATATTTTTCTCTTCTGTTCTTTGTGATGCAAGAAAGCTGGTATGCCTTTTTTTAGCAGTCAGGTCTGTTCGTGTGGTAGGCTGTCATGTTGAGAGGCCTGTGAAAAGCTTGTATGTTAGATAGGATTTGTCTATATAAGACATGCTTAACTGAAGTGTCGATAGCAGCACAGATAACTGCAGAAGCATGTTTAACAGTGGAAGAAGCAGGTTAATGAAGCTTCTCGTCCTGGGGGAAGGTTTAGAATAAATAAATGGAAAAAGGAGTTTGGGACTGCAGGGAGCCTGCTATAAGCAAATGTAATCCAGAAAGGATCTAAGAGTGGACCAGAGTGCCATTTCATGCAGGTGGTCTCCAAGCCATCCCAACTTGTTGCTGCTTTGCTGCTTGCAGAGGCTATGACCAGTCTCATGGCTGATCCCTGAGTTCTGCTAACCCAGTTCCCAGCTGAGCAGCAGATGTCTCAACTACTGCTTGTTTCCTAGTTCCCAGTGATGCAGCAGGGAGCACCAGCGCAGCAGCAGCTGATGCAAAACTACTACCAGCAGCAGCAGCAGCAGATGATGGCCCAGCAGAAGACAGCAGCAGCAGCAATTCAGCAAAAGCAACAGGCTCCAGCAGCACCACAGCCCCAGGCCCAGCAAAGTGCAGCCCATCCAACACCGCAGCAGGAACAAGCGGTAAGAGCCTGCTGGAGTAGATATAAGTAGCTGTTTCTCTGTCCCTCCTCTGTCATGTGATAAACTGTCTTAAATATTTGTACTTCATCAGAATGAGCACTTGGAACTATGCTATAGTGCTGCTAATTTGTAACTACTTTAATATTGAGGGTTGATGCCGAGGAATGTGCAAGTAGCCTTCCTGGTTGTTTCTGGAATTGGGTAACTTGGGATGCTGTATGCTTTGGAAAGCAAACTTTTCAAGGCATCGTGTTTTTAAAAATAAATACCTCATCCACTTTTCTCATCATCTGACTGCATCCGAAATAAATGCTCTTTACTTAATGGAAAATGTGGCTGTTAGCTGGCTACTTTCTGCTGCAGTCTGCAGTGTTGAAGGCAGGGGAGCTGTGCCAGAGGGCAGGATCTGTGCTGACAGAGTATCTCTGCAGTGCATATGGCAAAAAGCTGTGCCTTGTGCTCTCATTCCTGCATGGTCACATTCACTCTTTGTTTTTGGGAGTGCAAAGGGATGCCCCAGTCTCCAATTGCATGTTGAAGCAAAAGCATGTGCAGGCACCAGGCAAAAGGAAGCCATCCGTTATTTTGCTATACTGGATTGCATTTGTGCAAAGCAGTGTCTGATAATAAACCTATTCAGCTATGCAGTGTCTTAGCTCAAACTAAGGGTCAGTTTTTACTTGCTGACTTTGTGAGTTACTATGCAGGGCCTAAATAATCTCTTAGGCATGCTTCTTTTAAAGTAACATCAAGATTTTTAATTTGACTAACAAAATTCTGTGAGCGAGTGACTTGAGCAATGCTCAGGAAGCCTTTCTTGTCTTGCTCTTTCTTTGTATCTTAAGGCTCTGTCCTATTCACTCCTTCACTTCCATATTAATTTCCAGTACTGAGCTGCTTGCTAGGGTGAGGTTGGAGCTCTTGAGTTGCTGGTTTTGTTGTGCTGAATGACCTAGGGCAAGTCAGCCTGAAATCTCAGGAAGTTTTCACTACATGAATGAAGTCCATAATTACCCTACTCCTCTAAGGCAGAAATGCCTGACGTGTAGTACTGAAGTGCATCTCTAAAGAGCTTTGCTGTGATTCACTAGCACAAAAATATTCTTAATACTATTGAATCATCTGGACTGAAAATTAGCATCACCCCCCTGCCCCTACAAGACTCAACAGGATGGATGCATTTGGAGACTTTTCAGCTCCTGTAGCAGTGAGAAGGAGAAAAACAGTGATTGGCTCACTTAAAAAAAATGAATACTAAGACATCTTCTCTGAAGAACAGGTTTTCTGAGCAGAAGATACCAAGCCAGGACCTGTCAAAACCTTTTCAAGTTGCAGAATTTCAGCTTTATAATCTTAGTGTTCATTTCTGTGGAGATTTTGGCACTGCCTGTTTATTTCTTAGCACCAAATGTACCATTCTGCAGTGACCTATATAGCAAGATTTAAGGTGGGTGCATCAGCAGCATTCAGGTCAGCTTGCTTCTCAGCCATGCGGACTTAGTCTGCCTGAAATTGCCAGATGAAAAGCAAGGCAGCTAACCACTTGTTTTCTTTGCTCCACTGTAGTTAAGCACAACACTGGGAATGTAACTCTTCCCTCATTGCCCTCTTAGGTCTTTCCAAGTCTTTCATCTGTCTTGCCTGGTTGAAAATGTCCTGGTACTGTCTGGGGAACAGAGTTCTAGTGCCCAGGTGGTGGAGATGACATGGTCAGCTTTCTGGCTTTTTGCATTCTGGATTTCTCTTTTTAAAACCAGCCAGCAACTGTCACTGAAAGACTTTTTTTTTTTTTTTTTTTTTTTTTCTTGAAAAATCGCATCTGAAATGTTGTTGCATATGACTACAAAACAGTATTGAAGGCTTTTATGGGTTTGTGAGCTTAACAGAAGACTGAAGTAATGAAAAAATAACATCAGTTTGAGAAACCTCTTGAAACTTCCAAAGGGTTTGTAGTTGAATATTTGTGGGTTTTTGCCTCCAGATTTTAATGTCAATTATGGTCTTGAGGTCGTTGCTTCTGTTTGCTTGGGTAGAAAACTAAGAAAGCTTGCACAAGATAGATTTCTGCAGAAGTCCTCAACTCCTTTAGGAATTTGAAGGTCTATTTGTCACCTTGTCTAGCTCCGTATGTCCAAACAGCAAGATTTCTGTGTCCTTTGATCTGATTTTTATGGTCTACCCTGAATCTTAGCCTCTTCACCTTCAGCAAGCTTCTGAGTACAGGTAACCCTTGCTCACCACAGGTGGGAGAAAGTACCTTCTTGTGCAACTGTAGTAATGCAGAAATGCAGTGGACCACCAATTTCTAGCCCCGCACTTTGCCAGATACGTTTATTTCTCTGTGTTGTTTTTCTCCAGCCTATCTGTGATCCGTGACTAGGAGATCAGATCCTCCAAAACACAGCATTTTTTTTATACCATGGCTGTTGTTCACAAAAGGAGAACATGATCATTTTACTCTCTCTCCTAGATGCAGGCACAAATAAGGCAACAGCAAAAACCTCAAACCACACCACCTACAGCAGTTCAGGGGCAGAAGCTGGGTTCTCTCACCCCTCCGTCCTCCCCCAAGACACAGCGTGCAGGACACAGGAGGATTCTGAGTGATGTGACTCACAGTGCTGTTTTTGGGGTTCCAGCCAGCAAATCTACCCAGCTCCTGCAGGCAGCTGCTGCTGAAGCCAGTCTCAACAAGTCCAAGTAGGTGGCTGCTTGCTTGATATCAAAGGATATGGATGGGGTGGAGTGTAGATAAGGCTCTTTAGGGTCTTCCTGGACTCTGCTCTGAGATGAAAATAGACTGGTATAAATTAATAATTGCATCCCCAAGACTGTGTGCCAAGGGCTTGGCAGAAAGTCACTGAAAAACTTCCCAAGTGCAGAAGTCCTTTTGAGTGTTTCCTCATTCCCAGAAGGCTGAGCAAATGGGGCCTTCAAATGGATTACTAAATATAATCAGCTGTCTCACCAGTAGCTCTGGTGCATGCTTCATGCCTGCTGTCTAGCAGCAGGTCTTCTGCAGGAGCACTTGCTAATGACTTTCATAGTTTTTGTTCCTGACATGAGGATGCTCAGGCAGATACAAGTAGATAAGGCCAGCTGGTCCTAGCATTCTGGGTGTGCAAGTAAAATACCTTGCACTGAACGTTTGAAGTAAGAATTGTAATTATAATGTAGTTGTGTAAACCAACTCATGGTGTTGGCCAGAGAATTTCAGGTGGATTGTTAATGACTGTTGTTTGCTTGACATGGTCACATCCAGATCGGCTTCCACTACGCCCTCGGGTTCCCCAAGGGCTTCACAGCAGAATGTCTATAATCCACCCGATGTCTCCACCTGGAATCCATTCGATGATGATAACTTCTCCAAACTCACAGCTGAGGAGCTGCTGAACAAGGACTTTGCAAAGCTGGGTGATGGTAGGTTCATGGAGGTACTTTAGTACCAGCCTGCTCTTGAAATAAAAAGTGGCATGGAGTGATGATTTGTCAGATGCTTCTGGGGCATTGCTATATAAACATGACCTGCTGTGCTGTAAGAGCTTAATTCTTCCAGTCTCCCTTCCCAGTCCCAGTCACCTTTACTGAGCATGATTCTCTCAGGGATAGGAACTAACTGTTCTTACTGTGGCCCTGCTCAGTTGACTGTAGAAGCTACACTATAAACTCAACTTCATCTGCAACTTGTGGTTTGCAAAAAAGTCTTTTAAGTCACTTGCTGAAGTAGTATCCTAGAAGTATAGGTGAGTAAACAACCTTCAGAATGGAAGTTTTTCCCCTAAATCTGTGTCTGGTATTTCAGGGAAAACTCCAGAAAAGATGGGCAGTTCTACAGAGAACTTGATTGCAGGTTTCCAACCAGCTTCATCTGCAGCTCAGGCAGATGCGTTTGGTGGCTCATCTTCCTTCACTGCTGGATCAGGTGAGTCCAAGTGTGGCCTGCAGAGCAGGGTCCTGCATAGTGCTGTGAGAAAGCAGCAGCTTTTTGTCATAGCTTCTTTAAAAGGAAGGTAAAATCCACTAATTGCAGCATCTGGAGCTTTTGGTGAGGAACATGTGAAGCTTTTGGTGCAGTAAGAAACTTAATCAACCTGTGAAATTTACAAAGAAGCTGATTTATGTTGAGGTTTCACATATCGTCATTGTTAGGACTAAAATGTGCAGTGTGCAATCACAAATTTGGACTTTGACATTGACTGCATATGTTGGAGGATTTCTCTTGCCAGCTGTTGTTAGACCATGTGGAGCAGGGCTAATGTATCTGCTACAGAATTAAAGGGAATAACAGAGACTGGAGTGAGCAGGGAAAATCATTAAAGGTAGAGCATGGTTTGATGCATGTTTGTATTTCTTCAGCTTCAGGAGTTCTCGATGAATGCACTAATGACCTGGAAAACACAGTATTGGCAAACTGCTCACAGCAGCAATGCAAGTTATCCTCTCCTCTGTCACATGCAGCCATGCAGTGGAAAATGCAATTGTTTGATGTTTCCTCACTGAAGCAGACCAGCTGTTGGCATAACGGGAGGAGGCTGAGGAATCCTTGAAGGATTCTTTAAGGGGCAGGAATAGACAAATAGAAATAAGGGTACACAGATTCATGATGAGAGGTTTAGAAGAGCTTCTAACAGAGCTTGGTAGTGTGGTCTCTTACCTGTAGAGTTGAAATCCACAACACAAGAGTGCATTCCAGCTGTTTGTGTGTCCTGTGAACAGTTTATTTCATTAGTCTTTGTTGTTTGATGTTGAGCAGCAGCAGCTCTGGATTCAGCTGTGAAGTACTTACTGCAAAGCCTGAGAAGTATCTGCATGTTCTGGGTTTTTTGGATCCTGAAGCATGTCCATTTCTTTAAGTAGTTGTCTCTGAAGTTTGGGAATTCTCTGAGCACAGGCACGGGGCTGGTTGCTTCTCTCCCTTTTCTTTGTCTTTCATCTTAAACATGAGCCTACTGCAGTATCTCTTCTTCTGGACAGAGGCCTGCCATGGGGGCTGTCCTGCTATGTGTCCTTTGTCAAGGCATTTCACTTTCTGTGCTGCTGTAAATTGAAATAATAGAATAACAGGAATATTTTGAGACCTGTGGGTTAAGTTATGTTGGAGATCTGTTTGTTTTGTTGGTTTTTTTTTTTTTTTTTTTTTTTTTGTTCTGTAGCAACAAACTTGTTCTTACCATGCATGTGTGTGTTGCCAGGCCATAGTTTGGACACTGTAATGTCGAGCTGTGTCCTAGAACTGAACATTGCTTGATGTTTTCCACTTTTCCCTCTATCTCATTCTGCCTTTTCTGTTCATGGCTAACAGCTGAAAAAATGAAAGACATCCTGAGTCTGGATGCTAGCCCTCCTCTTCTGACTGTGCCTGATCCTTTCATCTCTCTCCCATTATCTGACACTCCAGGTAACCAGAACAGGGTTTATGGGGGGGAAGGGGAGGTGGATATGACTATTGTCATTACTTTTGTAATCTTAGCCTTAGAGTTCTATTTCTAGGCACACCTGAAATCCTGGTCCTTTGTCAGTAATGCCAAACACCAACAAGTTCTGCTGAACTCTGTGGTAGTTGTGATGCGTGGCACATTCTGGCAGTAAATATTCATATGGTGGTGTGAGCAGTGCTCAGCACAAGAGCCCTCAGGGCTAGCAGGCTGTTTCTAATGTCAGTAACATTGGTGTCTTTTAAAGGTTCAGTATTCGAAGCCAGAAATAAATAAATCGTTGGGTAATTACCTGTGCTTACTGAAGCTATTTTCAGATTAGTTTCTAACATTGAAAATTGTAGTTTTCATTATTGTTCATAATTATTTTATATAAAAATTGGTGTTTCTTTGCCTTCCTGAGTCTTATTGCAATTGCTTGCTTCATGTGAAGCACTAGTTAAGATGTAACCTTTCCAGACTTGGCAAAATTTTCTAGCACAGTTGGTAGTTATTTCCATTTACTTTGCAGTACTGCTTGAAAGTCTTTTCTTTGTGCATATTTCTGACTGCAGCAGCCAACACTTTTAGCACAAGATTATGTAAGCACTTAAGAGCTTATTTGCAAATCAGTGAGATTTGGAATATGACATTGTTCTTAAGGAGTTTCTCTAAGCCCTCTGGTGAATGTGTGTGACAGGTCCCTTCTTGTCAGCTAGCTCCAG
The DNA here is from genome assembly GCF_951394365.1 of Tetrao urogallus. Taxonomy (NCBI): domain Eukaryota; kingdom Metazoa; phylum Chordata; class Aves; order Galliformes; family Phasianidae; genus Tetrao; species Tetrao urogallus. Next base: position 4,480,102 of record NC_136840.1, on the reverse strand, counting down.
AGAATGAAGGCTTGTTCCAGCAGTCACCCTTGTCTTCAGCTCACGCTCTGAACCACTGGGAGTTTGTTGAGAACCAATGTTTTCGTAAAGATCTCTTTCCATGGAGAGTTAAGCAATTCAGGAAAAAAATCTTTTTCCTATAGTTTTGTAGAAGTGCTTTGTTCTGGTTGGTGCTCAAAGAGCATGAGAAGTGCATTACAACTGAAGAGAAACAGGAGTTACTGACAGTCTTTTTCACCTATGTGAGCACTCGTCACATAGTTGGTTTTCCTAATGTGAGGGAGGGTGTAATGTTGTGTACATGGAAGGCTTTCCTTTAGGTGTTCCCCTTGGATCGTAGAGCCATAGCTGACCTGTGTCTCCGAGTTTGTCAACATCTTCAACTGCATGTTACTAAGCTGCCTTCATTTTGTGAAGCAGCAGCTGAATTATGTTTAAATGCTTGCTAAATATTTGTTTCAGAGAAAAAAAATTGCTGTGAGAACATTTTGTGTTTATTTCCTCAAGGCAGAAGTAAAAGTGTGAGCCTGTCCCCCTTGGTTACCAGAGCAGTATTATTCAGCAAGGCTTTCAGCACAAGCATAAGTGAGGCTTTGATTTGATATTTTGTTTGCCTTACAGAGCCTCGTAGGTCAGCTTTGTATTCTTAGCCCACACCAGCTGAGGTCTGGCTGAGAGCTCAGCTCCTCTTTGTTGCTCAAGCAACATGCACGGTCTTTTTGCACCTGAGCATGCAGGTGGTATTGCTTGGATGTTGGCTGGTGCTTCCTCGCCTTTCATCAGAATGCTCAGAGGGAAAGCCAAGACTTTGTTCTGGAATGCAGCCAGAAACTGCAACATAGGAAGTTCCACACAAATGTGCACAAGAACTTCTTTACAGTGAGGGTGATGGAGCACTGGAACAGGCTGCCCAGGGAGGTTGTGGAGTCTCCTTCTCTGGAGATATTTGAGACCCACCTGAACACCTACTTGTGTGACCTGGTGTAGGGAACCTGCTTTGGCAGGGGTTTGGACTCGATCTCTGGAGGTCCCTTCCAACCCCTACAATTCTGTGATTCTGTGTTCCTCTCTAGTCCCAGCTGAGGGTTCCCTGATACCCTCTGTTGCAGCCCTGGTTGATTCTCTTTGCAGAAGCAGAGCTGGGGAGGTGGATGTGGGTCTTTTGCAGAATGAGCAAGGGGCAGCTGCTGAGCAGCAACACTGGGGTGAGAGCTGAGAAAGAGCCCTGGATGGAGCACAAACCGGCCCATGCTGCTGGCTGCACCACGCTGCTTCATGCATTACAGGACAGTGTGGCTTTCCGCAGCCTCATCTATCTAAACACTGTTTGCACAAGAAGTTTTTTCCCTTCCACTACTTTCTCTTTCAAACAGGTCGTTCTTTACCTATTTACACAACCATTTACTCTCTGCAATAATTCATCCTAATTACAGTGAGGAGACAAACATGGCTTTCATGTAGTTACTTGAAGAGTAGTGACACAAAACAATGCTGTCTTGGCCATAACAGAAAGTGAAATAAGCAAAATTCCCTGTCGAGCACTGCAGAATAAAGATGCAGACGTAGCAGGGTATGGAAGCACAGTGTGCCTATGCTGTCCAGGCATGGGCTGGATATTCTCACTTTGGGTGAAAAGGCAAATAATATCGCTTACTGAAGAGCTGTTGTCACATCAGTGCTCTCTGAGGCTTCTAAATGATGCTTGGATAATATTTTTTGTTGTTTTCATTTCTTTCAAATACCCATGGGTTTTTGTGTGTTTTACAGGAAGGTGCTTCTCTGGGCTGAGGAAGGTAAACAGATTGCAGTTAGCTTCAAAAACAACGTATTTACACGCATACCCTTGGCCAGTTTTCTAACCTTAGCTATCTAAAAAGATGTGGGCCTGGTGCCTGTTCCTAAATATACAGTTGGCTTTAGAAGTAGGAGTTTTAAGCAAAACTGGGCATTTTTTTCTCATAGTCTTGTAACACACGACCTTCAGAAACATGTTTTTGCAGACTTTCTAAGCAGGATGGTAGAGCAGTGTGTGAGCTGGAGGCGAGCATCAGGCTATTGCAATATTTGAAGAACTGCATATACATAACAAATTGTGAAATATTGAGCTCAGACTGCTTGGATCTGCCAGTTTCTGCTTCTGAAAGCATGAGTTAGCACTCAAATCATTGGCATCCTTGTCATAAGGACAACACAAGTTGGCCTGCTTTGATGTTAGTGGGGTAGTAGGGCTGTTAGTGTTTTCAACCAACATAACTCCCTCTACCTTAGACCCATAAAGAAAATAACTGCACCCATCTATTTCAGGTTGCTTGTAGTGATGTTAAGACACACACACACACACACACACACACACACACACACACACACACACACACACACACACACAGATATTAATAAGAAATTTTGTTCCAAAATGACGCATTAGTTGGGCTTAGGTGACAGCAGACATACACAAGCATATTTTTGGGTACTAACAATTTGACATTATATCTTGATTTGGGAAGATGCAGAGTGCATACTATTCATCTGATTAGTGCTATTTTACTTACAATGCAGTGTAGCCTTAAAATCAGTCTACCACTGGAACCCCAAATAAATCACTGTAAATAGTCCCTATGTTATTTCTACCAGGGTTTCAGTTTGATCTAAAGGGGTGTTTTTGGACAAATATTTAAGAATTTAATCATAGAATTATTAAGGTTGGAGAAGATCTCAATGACCATCAGGTCCAGCCCATCTCATTATGCTCACTTCCCACGTCCCTCAGTGCCACATCTGTGTTCCTTGAGCACCTCCAGGAACAGTGACTTCAAGATTCCCTGGGCAAACCTGAGTATTCAATGAATATTTTATGCTTTTGGTCTCTTAAAGAGGCACTGTTATAGTTTGTTCTCCTGTTCTCTGGTGTTTTACAGAGTTGTGTATACATAATAGCAAGTGATCTGCTTTAAATACACATTTATCTCTTTTTTTATTTGTACTATATAAGAAACAATTCAATTGGCAGAAACTCTATTAGGAAAACTAGTCCAGTCCTTTCCCTTGATTAGCCAAAGTACTCTGTGGCTGTATAGTGTGCAAGGCTTCCTTTAATACTTGATTAATCACTAGGCACAAATCTTCCTGAGCAACTAATCCATACTTTCCTTAGTAGTTTGCCCTCCCACTCGCAACACATTGACTTGGTGGGATATTTACACCTTTGTCTTTTCTTTCTCAGTTGATGTCCGAAGAAAAGAACTCTGCTGTGTGCTCTATTGAATTATCTTTCTTTTTGCTATTTCTCCGCAGTACACGAGTGAGTAATGCCCGTACTGTGTGCAATGCCTGGCTGGTGGGCACCTTGGCTTTGAGATGTTGCATCTTGACTGTTTGGTGCTTTACCAGAGTGTGGCAGGCTTTGGCCCTCTGTTGCCATTTTAACTGGCAAGTCTCTCAGGAGGCTTTGTCCTCTTTAGTAGCCTGCTTTAACTAAAACCTCATTTCCCTTCCTTATCTTTTGATTACTTTTTACATCACTCTTCTTAATCTTCAAGTGCTTTCTGCATATACTTTTTTGCTTAAACAGGTGTATTGCTGAGAAGAAATATGGCATGCCAATTTTGGCAGTGGTGACGTTGCAGACACAAAGAGCAAATTGGTTGTAAACGTCCAGAAATTAGAACTGTGCATGTTTTGGAAAGGAAGCAATCTGAGGAAAAAGTTCAACATGTTCTTACAAGATTGTCCAAAGCTGTGCTCCTTAATTTACAGATGAAATCTGATCTCTTGCTTTCTTGCCTTATAATGTAAATTCAGAATTGGGATGCTAAATGGCATTGCATCCTTCTTATATTGATATAAATCAGAGGAAAAGCTTTTGTGTTCATCCCCTAAGGAAGCTATTTTGGGGGAGAATACCTCTGAGAGCACCTAGTTGTAGGTTCTACTTTTGCTTTGCTTTTTTTGCAGTGTGTTGTTTGTTTTGATTTTAATAGGAAAAAACAGAGGCCCTCTGATAGAAAACTTTGAATTTAACAGCATGGTGACTGATGCAGAATGTGCTTTGTTGTGTTACACTCCATACATGCATAAAATTAATTGCAGTGGATCCTGAAACTGCAGCATGGAAGAGATTCATCCTGAGAGTCACAAGAAACTGTCACCTCTTGTTCTTACTCCAATGGAAGATCTTTGCTGAGGGGATGGCAGTTAGGAGATGATAAAGAAGTCCATACCCAAGTCTATGAAACATTACATGCAGTTTTACTGGTGGAGTCTGTTCTGCAGTTGATAGTAGCTTTGTGTTTGCATGACTTGAAGCTGGTGTGCTTGTGTGGGAGACCACTAATCCCCCATTTTTTCTTCTGAGACAGCTGTATTTCATACTCATCCATATTAGTACTGGTTTCTCTCCTTTTCAATTGTGACTTCACATAGAGGTGAAGCTGCTTTTTTCTTTGAAATGAAAAATTGAACCTGTGCTAGATAACTCCTTTGGTTGCAGGAAACTAAATGCTGTTCCATGTCATGAAAGAGCCTAGCTCTTCACTTGAGCTTCATGTAGTTAAACAGAATCTGCTTAACAATCACACAGTGGGAAATGGCCCATTATGCAGAACACACCTTCCTTGAGTTCTTGCTGTCATCACTGGGGCTCTGGTGGAGCAGAGGTTTAAAAGTTGCATTTATTTGTCACGCAAAAGCATGTAGTGTTCTTGGGCTTAGGGATGTCTGGTATGAATTCTGAGAAACTTAACACACATGTGCTTTGAAAAAAGCATGTTGTGCTGAACAGACCAGACTTCGCTATACAGAAGGTATTCCTGCTAGCTAATGTGGAGCTGTGGTTTTTCTAGGCCTTCGCTACTTGTTCTTGTTAGACGTTATTTTCCCCCCACTCAGTGACTTTTTTATTCTTTGGCTTTAGTACAAGGTGTTAGACAGTACAAAACCTGAGGAAATGAACTGCTAAATCTCAAAATAGAACCTGATTTTTATTGTTGGTATCTCCCCTCCCACTCATCCTGATACCTTTTTGTTTTTGTGAGTTTCTCAGCCTCACTCAAGAGGAATAAAATTCCTTTTAATCACACACTAAGAGTTGTGGTGACCTGCAACATTGAGAGATTAGAACCAAAAGCAGAAGAAGCAAGCACGAAACAAGTAACAAAGTAAGATAAAGAGCAGCTGTCATCCTGAAGTTTTCCTTAAGGTCAGCTGAGCCCAGGGGATGGATGGGAGTAAAAGAAAAGCTTTAATCTTGTAAACTTCACATGTTGTAAAGATATAGCTTCCTAGTACCTGAGCAAGAGAGAGTTTCACTGTGTTAAGTGGAAAATCTGCAGTATTGGAAAAGGAATAGGCTGTTTGGAAAGGTAAGGGGGAAAGAGGGAGACTTGAAGGAGCAAAATGTTTGGAAACAGAATCATGAAAGGAACAATTCCAGGTACTGTGTGTGTCATTTGGAAGATGTGTGTCGATGCCAGTCCTTGAAGAGCTGGGCATTTGCAGACAGGCCTTGTTTTTCCAAAACTTCTGTTTTGGAAAAAAGGAGTTGAGCATGTTCCCTGTCCTCTTGTCCGCATGTTTCTCTCCTGTGCTGTCTTTTCTTAGTGTGCTGCAGTCAGTTCCTGAGAGCCATCCCTCTTACCCACCTGTTTTTGTTGGAAAACCCTTGCTCCAGCCTCTGTGCTGATCCATGGGAAAGCCCTTACTGTGCAGGTGAGAAGTTGTCAGTGATGCCTCTGTGGCTGTTCCTTCTGCAAGTCCATCCTTTAAAGAAGAAAAAAAAAAAAAAGTATTCCTGCTAAAGATGGAAGGTTTCAAGTACGTTCAAGGCTGCTGCTCCCACTGGGGTTTGCACTTCATTGACCTTCTTCAGGCATTTGCTGATAGAACAGCTGCCTCTTGGATCCCTTTTTGGAGTTTCTTCCTCCTCCTTCAGTTGCTTTAATGCATTGACTTGTGAAGTTTTTTACAGAGAGCAGAACTTGTCCTGCTTTGAATAAGTAGTTCTGAAGCCACAAGGCTATTCCATTATTTATGTGGGGCAGTAAAAAAGATTGATACCATTACTATGTACATAGCTGTGCAACTTAAGCTTTTCTTTGACTTTCTAAGTGTGGTAAGTCTTTTATACAGCAGTATTCCAGAGCCTATTCTTTTGTGCAGTTATAAGCATGTTTTCTTCGGACAGTAAATGGTGCTAGCCTCTGAACTCAGAGCATAGACTACAGATGTAAAAATGCTGTAGAGGCCATAGCTGTGATATGCTGTAGCTTGTTCTGATGTTAAGGGTTAAATGCATTGGAATAGCCAGATTTGTCCCCATGCAGCAAGTTTTATCAATGCTGTTCTACTAAGGGTGATTACTTCTAATGAATACTAGGAATTTTATCTTCATCTTAGTCTGTTTTTTTATTTAAAAAAAAAAAAAAAAGTGAAATAATGAAGCTCAATACTGAAAATCTGGTTAGTTTTATTGCAAAAACCACTCATCCCCCAGATTAATGATTCAGGTTAACCTTTTACAGAGGCAGTCTAAATTTCCCTGTGCAAAGGATAAATGGAAACCACAGGAGTCATACAGCTGAGACCACACCTGGTTTGAAGCTTGATAGCTCAAATAATGGGCAGTGGGACAGCTGTGTATCCCAGGGGCAGGTTCTGATGTCTGACACTGTAGTGTCTGTTTTCTAGTTTTGCATGAGCCCTGGAGGGCTTAGCAAATAAAAGCTGTAAACCCAGCTCTAATTTCTGATCATCCATTCTGTTTCTTCCCATTATATAAAGATTAAAACAAAACAGAGCTCCTTAGTATATGAGGGTGAGAGTAGGTTTTGTGTTAAGTTTTCAGTGGGTCATATAAGCCATATTATAGTGGCCTCTTTGGGAGAGCAGTGTTCAGTGGGTAAGGATGTCCACAGCTTTCTGGGTTTCTCTGTCCTTAATGGAAAGATGTTCTCTATGCAGCAGTGTTTCTTGCACACAGAATCGTCCAGTTGCTTTTCTGAGGCTGATGTGATGAGCCACTGAATTGAGCACCTGATTAATGTTGTCTTTTTTTTTTTCTTTTGCTTTTTCTCTGCTTTCCTTCTTCCTTTTCCTGCTTAACCCAGAAAAACTGATTGAGGGACTCAAATCTCCTGAGACTGCGCTTCTGCTCCCTGATATCCTGCCTCTCGCTGACCCTTTTGGTAGCACATCAGATGCTGTGAATGGTAAAAACAAAAGAAACCAATGCAGGGTACCTCCTCCTCCCCTCTGTCTGCCATAGCATGCCTTGTCCTGCATGCTAACTCTGCATGTTTACCCTCCGGGGCTCTGAAAACAGCTGCTGATGTTGGTGAAATGCAGTGGTAAAAAGTTGCAGAGCTTGGGTAGAGGAGTGGTCATCACTGGCTGAAGAAGAAGCAGAAACCCTTCAGTTTCTGCAAAGGACTGTGTGTGTGTGGCTATTGCTGGACACCCAAATTGCCCTGCATCAGCCCTTGACAAGGGCTGTGTTGCCTTTGCTCTGTGATATTTTGTGAGAGTGAATGTCCTGGGCTGCCACAAGCCTAGATGTGGCAGGCTGCAAAGCAGGTTGAAGGTCTGAATGTTGCAGAGTCGTATTTTGACCAACCTGCCAAATGCATTACAGAGTAATAGTTGCAGGCTGCAGTTGCCTGCAGTCAGCTGCTCTGGTTTTGGGTCCAAGCTAGAATTCCTTGGTTGAAATCTTGTAGCTTTGAATGGAAAGGTAGGAAACAAGTTGCTTAACTGTAAGACTTCTCTTCTTCCTTTAGCAATTCCTGGCAGTTGTCTGAATTCTCTTAGAATGTGATCCTACAAATCACAGAGACTCACTGCTACGAAAATGTAAATGTTTATGGTTCTCTCTTACGTTGCTCAGCTAAACCATTTCTAGCCCTAGCATTGGGGTGCATCTTTGTTCTTCAATTTCATTTCTTGGCTCATTACCTTGATTTTGGTCCTTGAGGAAGAGAAATGTTGTAGTTGGCTGGTGTGACTGTATTGACAGTCATCCTCTGTCTCTTCCCCTTCGCTTGAAGGATTAGATAAACACAAATCTTCCTATCCAGCCTCTGTGAGCATCTTCCTTTGTATCCGTATATGGATATCAGTGTTAAGCAGACTGGTGTTTTCAGTAACATGTTGAGTTCTGAAACTTCTTACCTCTCACAGTGGACAGCAAACTTTGTTCCACGGAACACTTCAAAATGAAAAAAGATCCCATACTGTGGCTGTGTACAAGCTTAGCTGCGAGCGTGCTGGGGGCTCACCAGTGGCTTTTTAATGTTGCAAGGATACTCCTTAAAGGTCAGTATTATCTGTTCCTGGAAAAGATCCTTGCTAAAGCTTATGATTGCTTATCTGGCTGCAGGACAGCCACTGTTAACCTCCAGTTTCAGCCTTTGGATAGTTCAAATTGGGCGTTTTGCATGTGTGCATGCACACACGCACACATCTCAAAACAAAATAGGAGAAACTCAGATGCACCAAACATGAGTGTGTGAATCTTCTCTTGTAATTAAGTGAACGTAAGTCTGAGAGCATCTTGTTGCTCCCAGTGTAGCTGCCAGGTATTAAAGGATCACTAAAGGATTCAGACATCTGTATTCTTGATTCTTACTTATGTGGGGCCTTGCAAACTAACCTCTGGCTTCTTCTCTGGTATTTCACACGTTTGGAAAGGAAAACCTGATGTAGCTGTTGAGAGCCTCATACCAGGCCTTGAGGCTCCACTGCCCCAATGCCTCGTGTCCCAGACTGAGTCGGTTGCTTCCAACAGGACAGGTGGGTGAGGCAGGAGGGACTGTGGGTGCACTGCACTGTGGGTGGGCTGTGGAGCAGTGCTGTAGTGAATCAGAAAGCACTGCCTGTGTGGACTGGAGCATCTCTTCTCACTGCTTTTTCCACCAGTGTAAAGTTCACTTGCTTGTATGTTTTCTAAGTGGATGCTGCATGTTCCTTAAGGTTTCAGTGGTACAGTATTACTTCAGCCCACCATCTCGAAGCATTGGTCTGATGGACATGCTTTGAAACCTGGAGTATCACTTGTGTGGGATTTTGTTGTCAAATACTCTGCTTCAGAGAACAGTTAGCACCAGAGAATCTGTTATATGTTGTTAAAGGTGTGGGGAATCCCTCTGCCCTGAGCACAGAACTGTAAGAAATATTTTCCGTTACAAAAAATGCTTTGTGCTGGCTTTGCTTCAGTGTGTTGTACACTAAACGGATGGGAATAGGAATGTGCCAATATGAGCTTAACGCTGTCTGTGTCTTGTTCTGCCTGGCTGCCTTGGGATGCTAACCTGGATTCAGACTCTCTCACTGGGGAAGATTCTCTGCTTGACTGTTCTCTGCTTTCTAACCCTGCTGCTGACCTCTTGGATGAGTTTGCTCCTGTGGCTTTCACGGCTCAACCTCACAAAGGTAAACTGTTCCTTTTTGCCTCTAATCCTCACCAGCCCCGGGACTGGGTCTTTACTTGATGTGAATTGAGAAGCTGATAGCATTTTATGCAAGCAGCTGCTATGACCCGTGTTTTGGTGGTGGTTTTTCTCCATGCCATTGCTTTGTTTTCTTCCCAAGCCAGCGAAACTTGTAATGCTTATGAAAGTACAAGGGGATAGTACAGATTGAAGTGTTCAGCCTGATTGTAGATACGGAGGGGTGGTATTTTTTACAATACAAAGCAAAACAGTGAGTTTATTAGGTAGGTAGGCTTTTGTGTACAACCCTTCTTCAGGTTTTTGAGTGAGTACACTCTCATTTTGCCATTTGCACATGTGATCTGATGCCTTGATGCTGCAAGGCAAGTGAGCCTGATAAGGATCTATTTTGATGTCAGAGGTTTCTGAAACTAACTGAACATGTCTTGTTTGTCAGTGTTTGTCTGTAGCATGTGACTGAGCGCCTTCAGATCTGGAGGCTGTTTACATTTTCAGAGGTTATCAGGAGGAGGCTCTCCAGTCAGACCGCAGCGTCTCCACAAACATGAATGAGAGTCTTAAGTGCACCATCCAGCTGAAAAATGTTAGGGTTGTACACTAACACAAAATAGCAGTGTGGAGGAGCTAGAGGTGGTGTGTGATGATTCCTAAGAGTAAAAGCTCAGCTTTTATATGGCTGATAATTTGGGCTTATAGGGGAGTTATCGAAATACTGTGCTGTGGTCTGAGTTCTGTTCCCTGTCCAAGCCCTGGGAAGTCATCTTCAATTAGATGACTTTTTTCCAGTCTGCAGAACATCCAGCTGAAATCTGGGCCCTGTCTGTGGTGTAGCTTCAGCAGTGGCACTGGGATAGTTTGAAGAGCTCTCAGCTGGTATGACATGCATGGTCAGTTCTTCCTGCTCTGTTCTGGCACTCTCATGGGTTAAAGCAGTTGTGAACAGTGTGCGTGTCCCTTGAGGACAACAGCAAATGTCAGCAGACTCCAGCAGCCATGCTTGGAGTGAATACTGGGAGCAGGACTAGGACTTCTATTATATCTTTTGCCTTGAGAAGACAGAGCTAGAGCTTGAATGCCAGGGCTGAGCATCCTTTTCTTTGTACTTCTCTGGGCTGTTGTGTTTTAGGGGTGTGGTGGTTTTGCTCAGCTTTCTTTAACTTGCGTTTCCCTGAATAGCTTCTTGTGCACCAAACCGCAGGGGTATGAGCAGTAGTTATAAATGAAGTGAGATGGAAATAGGATGCTTGCAGAAGTTCCCTGGTGTGTCCTAAAGAGCCAATTGTAACTCCAGAGACACTGATGACAAGACTTTCTGTTAAGATGAAATGTCTTTAACACTTCACAGCCTAATCTTCTGTAAAATCTATATTCTTTTCCTGAATCTGATCCTCTAGAGGACAGAATACTTCTACAATTGGCTCCTTGCATCACCCAAAACTTGATAGTGTATTTGTCAACCTCTGGTAGAGAACTTTTGTTCATGATCTCATAGCAGTGCTCCTTTTCCTTGGAAACCATTGATTTGTACATGTCCTTGCTGTGCTTTCAGAAGTACTTCAGGTAGTAGCTGAGAAGCAGACTTTGGAAGGTATTTTAGACATCTGAAGAAACTAGTAGTGATGTAGGAAGTGTGGAAGTCCCTGAAGGTTCATAATTGCTTGGTAAGGCACATCTGTGGCTGATCTGCTGCGGAGATGACTGAAAGCCTCTTACCAAGGATCTAATTCCTGTTCGGGTGGCTTAAAACAAGTAGAATTACATGCCAGAACTGCTCTAGATGCCTTTAAAGTCTCTCTGGGTGTCTAGTTACATCTTAGATTCCTTGGAAATCTGACTTTTATATTGAATTTGTTTTTACCCTGTGGGTGAAAATTTGGGGGTCTTGCCTTGGGTAGATGACTGGAATTCCTTCTGTATCTTTTTCCAGCCTTTGTCTTCTCTCTATGCATGAGAGCTGGTAACTGGAGAGCCCCATCACTATCAAACTGCACTATATCTGATAGCCACAGGATGATGTTCACCACAGCACTGAGCTATGCTGGCTGTTGAGCCTTTGAACTGGCTGAACTTGATTTTGATTCTCATGACTTGCCTTGCCTTTTGGTTCAAGTTTTGGGGCTTTTTCCCACCTCTGCTTTCATATTTAATTGGCTCTTTTACTTCTTACCTTCTTTACCAAAGACTTACCAACTTTATTTCACATTTTAAATGAAACTCTGCTTATAAACCCTGTCTCTGAAAACATTAAGATACTCTAACACTTTTTGGCAATTCTAACCAGCTTTCTCTGCTGTCTTTGCTTCTATACCTCTGTTTCTCCTTTATGCTGCAGAAGATACTAACCTGATAGCAGGCTTTGATGCTCCTGAGGGCTCTGAAAAAGTGACAGAAGATGAGTTTGATCCAATTCCAGTGTTGATATCCAAAAATTCACAAGGTAAGCCAGGATTTGGGTGTGAAAAAGGAAAAGAAAAACAGAAACAATGAACATAAATTCTGGGGCAGTGGTGTTGCAGCATGAAATAATGCAAATCACAAACTATAAAGGCATTACCACTGCGGTATTTAGTGAGCTCGGTCTTTCTCTGATTTGTATTTGCCCTGAAGTGTCTCTAGATTCTTTATTTGTGGAAAAAATTCCATGGCCAGAAGGAGATACAGACTTACAAGCACCTTTAGGTCCCATGAAGTAATTCCTACCAGTCTGCCAGGCAGGGCACACCAGTACCTCTGTCTAAAGTACGATGCCAAACTCTTATTCTCTGAGCTTTTTACTTACTGTTCAAGCCAGTAGGAGGAGAAAGTCAAGTTGGCATGATGCACAAGAGAGGGAAGTGATAATAATCATTTAAGAACCATGAGATTCCTGCTGAAAGTGAGTTTTTCATTTCTGATTGATGATTTTTAAAGGTGCTTGTGGGAACTGAGGGTAAGAAGTCTGGTAGATGGTACCCATCTCCTTTGAAGAGCTTTGAATGTTCTTAGTCCTTAGGACACAAACTGGATTGTCCTTTTGCAGCATTCATCTTACCTACCATGTATTAATGTGATCTTTGCAGACAGCTGTAGCATTAAGTAAGATTGAAACCAAGAAACAGTACTTTTTCCCTAAGACAAATGATTCTGCTGAGTAGGCTAGTGTTTTGGAGTATGGCCAGCCAATCAGATGGATCTTCTCTGTGCAGTCAAGCCATCAAAAGGCTTTACCAGCTTTTGGTGTGCTTGCATAGGCTTGGAAACGTATAACAGAGCTCCTTTTGTCTGATTATATTTTTCAGTTTTGTGGAACTTTTTTTTGACTTCCCTAACTGCCATTTTTGTTTACAGCATGAGTGTGCTGTACACCTGCTGTGCATCTAATGCTAGCTTCCAAAGACTGATGCTCATTAGGAAATGTTCTCAGACATTAGAAACTCTGCTCCAGCTGGAAGTCAGAGAAGATTTCTACCAAAGTTGGGCCAAGATAGGCTACCTTGAATAAAGAAGAGCATCTTCCCTTCAGTGTCAAAGCACCAATTATAAAAAGCTCAAGTCTCCCTGAAGTGGTTGGAAACTCAAAAGATGCTCTTAAAACAGCAACTAATTTTCAAGATGTATAACTTTGAACAATTCTTTCCATTGAGAGTACTTGTAATTATGTTTTAGATCCTGTAGCAAGGATAGAATTCTGCAGCTTAGATGTAAACTGGGGGAAAATAAATGGTTAGTAGAGATTCCCCTTGGCAGAGAAGCTGCTGTGATGTTTTTCCATGCAAGTCTAGCAAACTAGATTTGGGTGGGAGGGAGAGGGTGGAAGAGCAAGCAAAGGGAATGTTGTTGCTATCGTGATGCAAGTAATGAGAAGAGCTTGAGCAAGTTTGATGTTTTGCTTTTTTTTTTTTTTTTTTTTTTTTTTTGCTTGCTTGCTCTTGAACATCTGAATCTGTCATGTGTGTGTCCTGTTCAATACTGAATTCCTATCTCTCACACTTTCAGGTGGGCATTCTAGAAACAACAGTGGAAGCTCTGAGTCCAGTCTTCCCAACATAGCCAGGTCTTTACTGCTGGTGGATCAGCTCATAGACCTGTAGCAGTGACACAGTAGCAGACGCGGTTTCTGTAACGTACCTAATCTTCCGCTTTCATTTCCAGAGGAGTTACCTTCAGTTGTGGTTCTTTGTGTTGTTTTTTTCTCCTTAATTCAAAGAAAAACAAATCTGCCAACAGGAGACAGTCACCTACATTTCTCCTTGTCTTCCCATGCCCCAGAAAAGATTCTGTCTCAGTTCTCCAGGTAGTCTTCTCTAAAGCTGGTAAAACAAACAAACAAAAACCTGCTGTGTGGTTCCTTTTGCACCTCTCTGCTAGCCTGTGTCTAAAGGGAGCGCCATCATTAGCCACCCTGCTGAGATATACACATAGCACCATGGAAAGCCTGACTATAACTGATGTAGATAACTGTAGCTTATGTATGATCCCTGTTGTATAACAGACTCCTTTCTCCTTAGAGTAGTGTGTAAAACTGTGTTTCAATCTTTGCATTTGTGTTTCTGGGTTTGTTTGGGATTTTTGTTCTGTTTTTTTTCTGATAAATGGGCAGGAGGAAGGGGACAGGTAAAATTGGTAGGGATGCCCCTCTTCTGCAGAGCGCAGGTTAAGAGAGCTGGTGTTTCTCAATTACCAGTATATGCTTCAGAGGAGGAAAAAGCACTGAATTCTCCTGCAGTAGTCTTGCTTAGTACCTCTGGTGATGGTGCATATGAAGAGAGTTTTCTGGTCTGCCCCCAGCTTGTGGTTTGCTGTTTAGCAGTCCTGCTTTTGAATGGACTGTGCTTCTTGGGATGTGGGAGGGAGAAAAAAAGGGGGAAAAAGAAAGAGGGGGAAAAAAAAAAAAAAGGGGGGGGGGAAAAACAACCCATCAGATTGTTAAAGCTGTAAAAATGATTCTAAGTGAAATATAACAAGATTTTGAATCAAATATATGTAAGTATGGCTGTGATTAGCTTTCTGTTGGTTGACTTTTTTTTAGGCTGAAAAGGGCATTGTGGCAGCAGCAGGTGTATTTTCTGTGACTATGTCTGTGTTTGACTGGAAAAAAAAATCCCCCTCGCAACCTACTATAAATTGTGTATGAAACAAATTGTCCTACAGTTGTTTGTCTATTTTTACTCCTGGTTTTAGTTAAGCATCTGGTATCTGTTCTTGGTTCCCCATTTTCTCTTGTTATGCATATAGTGCAAACCAGTTAAGTATGGACCCTTTCTCTTTCTGTACACAAAGATGACTGTGGACTTTATTCCACTTTTTGGTATTTATGGATCAAGCATGCACTGGTTCAGATGGTTTGAAATAAGTGCTGCTACAACTTGATGGGTTTTACCTTTTCTTTTTCCCTTTACATGCTTAATTTGTCTACTGGCTGGGTATGCTCAACTTGTTTCCATGGACTTACGGTCATGAAGTCCGGAATTTCTATCTTGTATTTGAAAGCTCTTTCTAAACAGAAGGACTCTTCCTCTGTAGTGGAATTATTAATAGCTTACTGCTAACCTTGTGTATGTGTACGTAGCTGTGTTAGTAAAAGTGCAGTTTCCCATGTGTGGAAGTATGAACGACTGAAATGTGTGTGACCTCTCACTAAGGAGAGAAATCCAAGTTTGTGACTGCTCCTTTCTTATCTCCAGTGTCTCCGCTATTTCCCCCTCCTCAGCACTTAGTTTAACAAATTCTGTACATAGAACTTCCATCAATTGTGTCTGCTCTACATTACTCTTCTTTTAAAACCTACACTTAATAATAAAAGTATTGCTTAAGTGTGTTGTATCATTACACGTGTATAATGCACTTTCCAAGAGAAGCTTTACATGAGAACTATGGAAATGACCTTAGTAAAATTGTGGATAGAACTTTATTATTTTTTTGTTTTATATTCCTAAAGCACAGGCAAGCTGGACTGGAAAACATGAAGATGTTATAGATAGAAAGTTATTGTATAGTCAGATATTGAGAATATATGAAAAGAGAATGGATTTTAAAAAGTAACCATCTACTGTATATTAGAAACAAAGATTTCTGTGAATTAAAGTACTTTTAAAGAATGTTTAAGATTTTAAATCTAATGGCACTTGTTCAAGGGTTCTGGAAAAATTATAAATGCACTGGGTTGTTAATAATGCTATTAAATAAGCAGATGTGAATGTTCATTTTATTGCTTTTTCAAGTAGCTGTTTGTGGAGCTGGGTGGGGAATACAGCACAACAGAAGCACGTGTGTTTAGAGATTTTGGCTAAAGCTGCTGTGTCAGAGAAGACTCAACACTGACTTGCTAATTGAATGAAAAATGCAAGAAATGGGAAAGGTGGGGGTGGATATATGAGGTTAATTTTAAGCTCTCCAAAAAGCGATTGTTCTAGAAGCAATAGGTCAGTAATGGTGTGCTGCTGAGGAGTTTGTGTGAAAGCTGCTGCTGTGAAGGAACACGCTGAGTTTTCATCCAGTGTCCACATGAGAGAAATTTGGTACCGTATTCCTGACGTAGTGTAAAAATGGTTCTTTTACAATGGTTGCAGCCTTGTTTGGAACTGTGGGAAATGTTTCCTCCCTCCTTTCAAGGGTTGTAAGGTGTTGTTTGTAGTATGAACCTGCAGTCTGCAAAGAGCAGCAGAGTGATTATGTTCTGTACCTTTTATTCATGTCAGGGTAATGGAGGAGACTTCCTGCCCCACTAAGCTTTAGCTTGTCGTGCCTTTGTGTACTTTTTGGCACTGGTGGTTTTGATGGATCCTCCTGGTGCTTCAAATGCAACTGCAGTACACAAAGCAATTTCCCTTCAGCGCAGGGTTATGGTCATGATGCAAGAATAAACTGTTTTTATGGTGGTTAAATTTTATATTGGAATAGGGCAGGTAGGTCTCAGCAGTAGATCTGGTCTCTGACTATCTGCTGTCAGCTGCAGCTGCACCCAAACCAGGCTGTTATGGCTTCCTCAATTCTGCCTGCCCCATCATCACTGGGCTCCTTGCAGCTTGGTGGAACAGGAGGTGAATGAAGGACTGGCCCGTGCTGCAGGCATTGTGCATCCTGACAGCTTAGGTGTGCTGCAAAGTCTGAGAGCTGGCTGCAAGAGGCTTGGCATCTGAGCCTTTGTGGCAGACCCACTGCATCTAAATCTAAGTGCATGATAATGGCCATATTTATACTTGGAAGGGCTCAGGAGGTTCTGTTTCCAGTGTGTTCTTCAGCCTGAACCCTCACAAGGTATCGTCTCAGTGGCTTTCCTAAGCTGCCTTGTTTTTAAAAAAACTTGATACATTTAAAAAAAAAAAAAAAAAAAAAAAATCATGTTACTGAAATTGATGCTCTTCAGACCAAAGGCAGTCAAACAAGTTTTGGAGTTACCCAAGGAAATGCACAAAGTGGAATGAAATGGTATGCTGCACCAGTACTTTGAGTGTGTGCGTGCGTGCGTGCGTGACTGTGTAAAGTAAGCTAATTTCTTGTTAGCCAATACAGTTCCTGCCTAGTTCAGAACTCTCATATATAGCAGTTGGTAGAACCTGGCCTGGATTTTAGGGAGGAGTGAGTGTAACATAAGGGAGAGCTCTGTGAGTGAGGCTTATTGGTCTGCTCTGCTGCTGTTGGGTCAGAATCATTCCTGTGACGACTTTGAGGTGTGGATGCTGCACATTAACACTGCACTGCTCTAGTACAATACACAGAAGGGGGGGAGCTCACTTTCTTCCTGCATTTTTCTTGCAGTTAGTGAGTGCAGGTGGTGCCCTCAGTTCCTGCCCTGCCTCACTTTGCACAGTTGTATGCACTGTGCAACGTGTGCCAAAACCAGAGCATGAAATCTCTCATTTCTGGAAATGAAGGACACTGGAGCTGCTCCCCCTATGCTATGCAGCAGTTTTGGGTAAAAGTACTTCATTTTGCTGCCTGAATTGTACAGTGATATGGGAAGGGTGCTACAGAGCTTCAGTGTTTGGTTGTTTGCTATTTCAAGAATGAAGGAATGAGAAATTTGTTAACCTTTTTTAAAGGTCAAGCTAGTAATCTTCCTTAGTAGTAACTGCACAGGTTTTTTTAGCTGCCTGTTACCGTGTGTTGTTGAGACCTTCCTGACTTCAGCCAGATAGACTTACTTGTTTGGTTGAGAAGCAGCATTAGGCTCCAGGAATGTCTCTGCCTTCCCCTAGTGTATAGGGCTCAGATCCAAAAGTGAGATCATCTCAGTGGCTCCTCTGCCTCCTTGCAGCCCCTGTAAAAGGGAGAGGAAATGTTTTACAGCTCACCCATCAGCTATTTCAGTACCTTGTCACTTCTGGTGCTTCCTATGGAAGACAGGAATCTTGTGTGTCAGTGTTATAGCTCGGGTTTAAGTCGTGTCTTCGAGTTGCTCTCTGCATGTGGGATTGTAACCTATTTTCTGGGGCTTTGCAGGCAATCTGGAAGCAGAAGCTTTGCTTCCCATGCCTTTTGTATGGCAGGGTGTGCTCAGGTATGCCAAGGTGGGTTTGTCACTGAGGTTTTCCCTTAGTAATAAAACTGTGCCTGCACATAATTGGGGAATTGCTCCTTTTTCCGGATAATTGCTTTGTATCTAACTGCAGAATAAGAACAAATGTACTCAAACATCTGAACGTAGGAGGTTATGGGTGGAGAGAGGAAAGGTCTGAGCCATTGTCTGATCGGATGTGTGCCCAGCTGAAGTGAAATGCTGGCACTATAGCAAAACTGTTTATGAGTATTCCAGGCTTTTCTCACTTATGATGGGCAGGAGAGCAAGAAAACAATGGAATTTTTTTTCCCCTCAAAATAAAGCATTTTTGCCTGTCCTGCAGTGCCTCCAGATTTGGAGAGGCTGCTGCTGTCCAAAACCAACCTACAGCCTGTTGACCCTTCTCTTACTCTGTCCCAACTGTCATTGCTTACATGAATATAGGCACAACCAATGCAAGCAGCTCTTTAAAAGGAAAATCCTATTCAGATGACTTGGTTCCCCAGTTCTTGTGATAATTGGATCATTGGTTTGCCATATTCTCTATGATAAATGCGTTTTTCCTCTTCTTGTTTTGTGAATGCTGTGTTTCAGTGAAGGCTGGGTTAATGCAGCGGCATTTGTGTGGTACGGCAATGGGTCTTGCTCTGTTTCTCCCTGTAAGCTCAAAATCCCTTGAAAATACCTGGTGACATATAACCTAGAAGAAGAAAACACTATAGACATATCCTGTTATCAAACTGAGCTTAGCATCTAAGGTTAAGCCATTGCTGGCAACGTGGGCTTCAGGAAAGATTGATAGTATTTTTGTAGAGTAACTTACAGAATGTTCACGTATCTACACTGTCTTTACTTAGCAGTGTAATGTATCAAAGTGAATAGTTTCCCAATAAATAATGATTTTGACGCCTAATGAATGAGTGCTGTGTCTTTAATTGAGAAGTGGCTAAGGTTGAGTTAACTTTGTCAAAAGATATGTAAATCTAAACCACTAAACAGGGCAGATTAATGTTATTATGGGGACATGACAGTGCTGTTTTGTCACCACAGGGGTGGTTGGGTAGAGCCTTGTTGGTCAGTGGGCACTAAACCACCTCCCTTGTTCTTCCTGCAATTCGTACTGCTTAGATCTCACGTGCTTTTTCCTATCCTCTTGCTAACATGAGTCCAATGACATACTCCTAACCTGGCAATAGTTCTTTGAAGGTAAGAGATCTTCTGTTCTGTCTGTCGTGAGTCTTGAGGCAAAACCAAACCCCTCTTGGGCTCCTGTAGCTGGAGAAGAGCAGTACAGCAAGCACTGTCCTATTAAACCAGCAAGAAGCCAGCCAGATTGGTATAGCAATGTTAGCTACCTCATTTGCAATCGTGATATGGATTGTTTAAAATCACTTGTCTTGCAGTGGTTTAAAATAGTGCTGCTATAGTTACCAGAATTCATCAAAAGCTCTAGGCTGACATTTAGCAGATTGGAAGGCATCTCTGCCTGTTCTCTGTGCCTGGGTGCGATTCCACATAGCTGTGGGCTGGCTTGCACCAAGAGGCAGTGCAAAGCTGTGCATCTGCTGGTAGGACACTCCCATGTTGATAAGCAGAATAAAACAACAAGAACTGGGGCCTCCCTCCAGGCAGCAGTGTGGCGAAGTCCAGAGCTCTCTGGTTGTGGTTGTGAGTGGCACAGAACTCCTGTGGAGCGGTGCTGAGTGTGCCCATTTGTCTGTCAGACATCTCCCATCTCCTGAATCTCCCTGAGCTGTTAAGTGGTGCTGATCTGTGCCCCTTTGCGTGCAGTAAATACTCTCCCTGGCATTTTGATTTTATTTCATTTACACTCTCTTTCCCTTTTTTTCCATGTGTGGTGGTGGTTTAAATCTGAATATCATTACATTTCTTGTGTGCTAAGTACATCTCATCTTGCTTTGCAACTTACTGAGTGATGCTTTTTTTTTTCTTTTTCATTTTTAGGTCTGCAGAGGGATCCTGCCCTGTTTCCAGCTGTACCTCTCGATCTCTGCAAAGGTCCCACTGCCAGCGATGGGCTTGCTTTGTACAAGACTCAGCCAGAGGTGAAAACGCAGACCAATGCTGAGTTCGACTATGCCACACGTGATGGCCCTTCAAGCAACAGCTCCTTCTACAGTAGCGAAGGTGAGGGGACAGATCACGAAGGGGACATTCTGGATTGCAGTGGCTCCAGGCCTTTGCTGCTGGATTCGGAAGAGGAGGAGGAAAGCTGCAGGCCGGGTGTGGGCTTCCTGCAGGCTGGGCCCAGGGAGAGGAGGGACATTTCCAGGGAGCAGCACCCCCACATGCAGGCCGCAGAGACGCCGTTCCCTGCCTTCCAGTCGCAGTCTGGGGAGGTTTTTAACGAACCTGATGTCTTTGCCACAGCTCCTTTCCGCAGCTCCAGGAAAGCACCCGATGAGGCAGACGTCTTCACCAAAGCTCCTTTCATCTCCAAGAGCAGTGCGGCTCTCCGACACTCAGAGGAAGCAGATGTGTTCCTCAGAGCCCCTTTCACTAAAAAGAAGAGCATGGAGGAGTTGTTGTCTCACAGTGTGCCCAAGGAACCGCACGTGTTCCTCAGCCCAGCAGCTGATGTCCAGCACAGAACCACCCCTGCGTTCCAAAGCCTGGATGCAGTGGTCTCCGGGCCATCAGCAAGGCTGCAGTATCCTTCCGGCTTTGCTCTGCTGAGCAACCTTCCTCCTTCTGTGAGAGCAACAGAGGAGCACAGCCCTCCTCCAGCCATGCAGCCGGAACCCGGCGAGCGCAGCGCAGCCCAGCCCAGCCCTCAGGAATGCATGCTGGGCCCGGTGGCGAACAGTCGGCCTTTCCGTCCGCAAGCCTTGTCCAAGTACTCCCGTCACTACAGCCCGGAAGATGGGCCTGGTCTCGACGTCCAACCCATCGCTGCTTACAAAGTGGTTTCTCAGACCAACAGGCAGGCCATAGCGGGCTCTGTCTCCCTTGCCCCGCTGGCTGCCAGGACTACGGAGCTGCCCGCAGCCGATCCTTTTGCTTCAGCACCATTTCCTTCCAAAGCAGCAAAGCAAAAGCCTTAATGTGCTGTGAGCTGGGGGTGTTCCCAGCAGAACGCTTCCCACAAGACCTCAAAACTCTCTGTCGAATTGGTTGGCATATATTATATATGTGTGCCAACACATATATAATTTTTCAGTCAGAACTCTATTTGCAGTGATATAGTAGAACCGTTTTAAGTTATGTTAGCTAGTTGGAATGCCTGGCTCTCAGGATCCTCATATCCTCTTCAGTTACTTCTTTTCTTCCTCCTCTCACTGCCTTCCCCAAGTTATTTTGTCAGCAATATGCCATACCTTCTGGCTCTGACTAGGGAAAGGCACTGTAAGGTTAATTAACTGGCATTTTAATTACAGAGCAAGTCAAGTGGGACTGGCTGGTGCTATGGCAAGGAAGCTATTTCACAGGTTCAGGGCTTATAGAGATTTCCCATTAGTTGGGGGTTCTGGAGGACAGCAAGGTGACACTTCTTGCTGCTGATGGTGACAGTGAGCCTGGCAGCTCCGGGGTATGTGTGTCATGCATGAAGTCAGTCAGTGTCTTCTGTTGCTCGTCTTGCTCTGCTCTGTTGCAAATGCTCCAGATTAGGAATTAAAGCTGCAGGAAAGAGATCTGTTGGGCTGTTACATACACAATTAAAAGATCAAGAGTGTGGGATTTCCCCGAATGTAGGACCCAGAAATCTGCTTTTGGTGTTGTAAAGGAGAGTATGTGAGTATGTAAGTCCTGTGGAAAAGTGTATTGTGAAGACACCTGGATGGCTTTCCTGGTCTGTGTGTCTCACTTGGTGTAATTTGGCCTTGTCTGCAGTCTGGTTCAGCTGGTAGATGCCAGCAGAGAGCTTGACTTTGGGTTTATCATTTTCACCTTTTATCAACTAAGATGACCTCCAACAAAATCTGTTCATGCTCCTCTGGGAATATTTGGTGTTCTTTGGATATCTTGTGCTTCCTGCTGTGTTCCCAAAGAGAAAGGCAACTTGTTGCTGATTGTTCTGCCTTTGGAGCAGAATCCTGATGCTGTGTTTGGTGGAAAAATAGTGCTATCCCTGGCCAGCAAAGGCTGTAAGTGTGGGCTGCTTTCAGGTTATCTAGATGTGGGGGCTCACAGTTGCTGTGTGGTGTTCCTGTGTCAGGCATTGGTGCTGCAGGATGTCTCCCAAGAAAAGTGTTTCATTTTCATTTTCAAGGGCTTGACATCTGGAGAAGAATCTCTGTTGACTCTGGTAGTTTCTACTGAATCCCTTAGAGACTTTGCAGTGTCTGTTTCCTGAGGGAATTTGATCCTCATCCTGTTAGGTCAGAGCTTTGCACTGAGGATTGAGGGCAGAATTCCCTTTTGCTGCACACCCTTTTGCTGGATTATGGCCAGCAGGAAGGGGAGGGTGGAAAAGCCCCAACCAGCAGGAGGTGGAGAGCAAAGCACAAGTAGAACCCCAATCTCGGTTTCCCTCCAATATCTCCAGTTGCAAGAGGTGAGCCAGTGCTGCTGCTGGGTGTGTTCAATCTTGGGATTGCTGGAGGGCAGGGAGAAGTTGGGACACCTGAGAGCAGGAGGGCTGTCAGGGTGCTGTTTTCATGTGCTCCTCCACCAGTGGTAGTAGCAGTAAATACTGTAGGGAGATTTCTGGGTTCCATGGAGATGTTTTCAACTAAGCTGAGGCTGTTGTTGATGGTGTTTCCTTCTCACTGGGTTTTCCCATTTGAATATATCCCCAAAAGTGCAAGGCATTGCTATGTGCGAGTTCAAGGTATTAGCTCTGCTAACTGGATTTAGGTTCTCTGCTTTTCTTCAGTTTTTACTTGAAAAGTTGCCTTTGAATCAATCTGTGAAACTTCCTACAATGCCACATCCAAGTTGCACTTAAGAAAAATAAAATAAAATTTAAAAGTATCATAGCTGGAGAAGCATTCACCCACTGTCCATCTCTTGCCCTTCAGACCTTGCTGCCCTGTACTGCCACAGGATGAAGGGACAGAGCGCATTCAAGTTGAGTTGGGCTGGATTTCCAGCTGGGATTTTGGCAGTGGATATTCTGCAAGCACTTTACACAGTGCCCCACAAGCTGACAAGCCTGCCAGCTTCAATGGTTTTACATGTGCTTTTGGGGTTAGAGGCAGCTTGTTTGCATCTCTGCCTGTGACTTATTAAGGAATGGGACTTATGGTTGTGGTCAGAAAATTGAATTTCAGTACGATTTTTTTCTGTATAGCATTGTAGTTTCTTATCTCCCGATTCTGCGTGGCCAGTATGGCAGCTTTAGCATGATGGATTATAATCCAAAATTTCACTTCTGTATTATGAAGCTGTTTCTAATGAAGGTGGAATTATTGTGCTTATAGTTTTCTTTACCACCTTACTGGTGCTGTTAATTAAATGAGCCTGGTATGGCCTAAATGCAGCATTTTGGGGTCAATTTTCTGAACAAAGCCACTGGTTCCACCTGTCCAGAGCTGTAGCATATCCTGCTCTGGGTCCTCAGAACACACCTTGGTCCTGCGACAATCGTAGACACAATTCTTCCTCATCACCAACTGAATGTCAGCAATGCACTTAAGACATTAATCACAGTATCTGCATGCGAAAACAAAAAGGAAGAAGCATCATGCTGGGCTCTCCATGCCTCACTGCCACATTTGCACAACAGCATGGGGCTACTGGAGCTCACCTGTGGGAATGGTGTGCACAGAGCTCACATTGCATCAGCAATCATCCTCGGTGTCACTCAATCAGGCATGGCCAAGTGAGATCTGTTTAATTGTTGAATTCTCTATCACTCCAAAGTGGGAATTGGTTACTTTTACTCAGCGTCCACCAAAGACTTTTGTGTTGGGGAGTTGAATTTTTTTTTTTTTTTCTCTGTGTTCATGGTGTTAATTTAAGGCCTTTCAGTACACCAAAAGACTCCAAAGCATTCTTACAGCAGGTATCCTGATGGTGAAATCTTGTTCCTCTTCTGAAACACATTCCTGAAACCTGATCCAATGTGTCAGTATTCCTAAAATTATGCCACAGCCCGAAGTTTCCGTTGGCCATCATGTTGTTCTTGTCTGGGGGCTGGTGATGTCCTGGGGTCTCCTGTATCCATCTTAGGGGCTGGAGATGTTCTGGTGTTCCCAGTCCCATCCTGGGACTGCTATGTGGGCTCCTCAGGTCCTATCCCAGGGCTGGTGATGTCCTGGGGTCCTCTGGCCCCATCCTGGGGCTTGGTGGTGGCTGGAGGTCCCTTGTCTTCATCCTTGGGGTTCTTCTGATCCCATCCTGGGACTGGTGATGTTCTGGGATCCCCTGTCCCCATCCCAGGGGCTGGAGGTGTTCTGGGGTCCTCTGGCTTCATCTTGGGGCTGGTGCTGGCTGGGGGTTCCCTGTCCCCACTTGGGGGTGGGGTTTCCTGCTCCCCTCCTGGTGCTGGTGATGCCTAGGGTCTCAGATTTGTATGGCTGTGGCTGGAAATGGACGGAGTTGTGTTGTTGTTCTGGGTGTGATGTCTGTGTTCCTGTTAATCACTATGAAGAAATGTTCAAGCTGTAAACTTCTGTACATTTATTAAAGCTGTACCTGATTACAGCGCGTTGTCCCTGTGCTGTCCTTCTCTCCGCTGTGTGCAGAATTGGGAAATAAAAGGTAAAAAGGGCAATATTGAGGGGTCGGGGGGACGACATTGAAGAGAAAAGGAAATATGGAGGGGGAGAGATAAATAGGAAAAAAATGAAATTTTCATAGAATTGAAGTTGAATAGAGTTGAAAGGGACCCTCACAGGTCTTTCAGACCAACTCCAAATGTTGACTTAAATTAAAAAGAAGAAACTTGAAAAAAAGGAAAAAGTGAGGGGAAAAGAAATGATAAATTGAGGAAATAAAGAAATATTGAGGAAAAAAGAGAAAAAGGGGGAGAAGGAAATACTGAGAGGGGGAAAAAAAAGAATACAAACATAAAAAAAGGAAATACAGAGGGGCAAAAAGGAAATGGAAAAAATGAAATATTGAGGGGAAAATAGGAATGCTGAGGGCAAAGACTGCAAGGAAAAAGAGGAAATACTGGGGGGGGACGACACTACTTTTTTGCTCTCATGGTGAGTGGCTGTCCCTGACACCGCGGCGGGGCGCTCGGAAAGAATCAAGGGAGCTGCAACGGCGCTGACGGGCGCGGGGGGCGCCGCCCAGGCGCGTTCCCGCCCGCGAGAGCCTCTGTCGGTCTTGGCCGCCAGGGGGCGCTGCAGTGCGCGGGGCGGAGCGGCGGCCCTGAGGAGCGCCAAGATGGCGGCTGCGCGATGGCTCGGCGCAGCTGCGGGGCTGGGCGGCCGGTAGGTGACTGCGAGCACCGCGCTGCCCCGGGCCGGCACACGGATCACGGTGTGCGACCCTCATACTCGTTCCCTTCCTCTCTGAGCTCCCTGGGGCGCTCCGAGCTTTCTTGGCCTTCCCCTTCCCTGACGCAGCGGGGCGGATGTGGGTGAAGTTACGTCCTCCCCTTCCTCCTAGTTACAGAGGGGCAGTGAGGGCTGCTCCCCCCGTAATGCCCTCAGGGGTGTAAAATGAGAGCTCGTCTCCCCAAAAACGCCCTCAGGAGCTGTAATGAAGGGCTGATACCCCCCGAAATGCCCCCAGGGGCGTGCAGTGAGGGCTGACCCCTCCCAAAAAACACCCTTAGGAGCTGCAGTGAGGTCTCATCCCCCCAAAAACTGTTGTGCAGTGTATGCTAATCTCCGCAAAATGTGCTCAGGAGCTGCAATGAGTGCTGATCCCTCCCCAAAACACTTTCACGAGCTGCACTGAGGGCTGATCCCCTGCAAATGTGCTCAGGAAGGGGTAGTTATTTCCCCCCGAGTTGTCTTCAGGGTGGTGCAATACTGAGACACCCTCCACCCCCCCACCCCCAGGGCTGTGCACTGAGGGGAAATTCACAGCCCAGATGCACGAAGGACAGCTTAGTGATGGGCAAAGCCACTTCCCTGGGCAGGGGCTGTGAAATTAGAGGCAATCTGCAGCCCTGAATGTGGGAAATGAGGACTGTAACTAAGCCTTTTGTAAAGGGGGGTTAATTCTTTCTTTTTCCCTACACAGATAAAAGCCCTTTTACATACACCTATTCATATGTGTGTGCTCACTTAGAACATCAAATGTGTGGTCCTGTGCCCATACCCTCCTGTTTCTGGTTTACCTTTCTCCTTTGTTTCTCTTAAAGGAGAAGCAAACAGGAGAGAGGATCATTCTGTGTAGTTTTCCTGCACGCAGTGGGGATACAGATGGTAAAAATCCCCTTTCTTTTGTCTGCTTTGTTTTACTTTTGGAACATTTGTTTCTCTGCTTTGGTTCTTTGGTTCTCCCAGAGCTGAAGGAGGAAGAACTGTTGGGAACACATCCCTTTGTGGACTCTGTATGCAAGTCCACACAGAAGAGGGGAGTTGCAGAATCATTTAGGGGAATCATGGGAAGGGCCTTTTGGACCTTTTCTGGATTTGCATCTCCCCTGTAAAGAAGTCAGAGAAGTTATTACTCCTTTTGCCACCATGTACAGCCACACAGCCTTCTGAATTTGGCTGTCCCTTAGCTCTCCATATCCCTGACTGGTTATGAGCTGAGTTTACATGTGAAAAGCAGTATTTGTATCCTGCTGGCTGTGCAGCAAGCATTTACGCATCTGAAAGCCACCACTGTTGCTGCGTCATTCTCCTTGCTTGCTTCTCTGTTTTTTTTCCCTCTGCTCTCCCCACTTTGCTAATGGCCTCTTGTAGTTGGTTGACAGTGATAGCAAATTCTGCCTTTACTTAGCAGTGGGTGGTTGGAGTTCATCTCAGCTGTCTGATTTTCTGAAAATGAGGTATTTAATCCAATCTGGACATCCAGGTTCATGGTAGCGTCAAAACGCTCTCATGGGGTGACCTTTCTTCTCTTACAGGTATGTGAAGGAGTATAGATTAATTTTTATGTGGTTGAAATTGAAGAATTAGGTCTGTTTTCTTGTGAAGTAGGAGAAAGGGAGAATTGAAAAATGAAAGAAATATGGGGGGGTGCCACAATCTGAGCTGCTGACTCGCTTTGTTACTGGATAGGGTTGTGGTAGGAGGGGACTGTGCTGCGTTCTGGGCACAGAGGAATGCTGTGGGCTGTGCGGGAAGTACAGCCTTGTGATTTAGAAGCTCATAGTGATGTTATGATTTCTCTAGGATTTGTCACATGATGTTAAAAGGTCATAACCTGACAACTCAACAGCCTTTCCACCAACTTGCATGGAGGAAGCAGCTTCTTCCATCTATAGTCTTGCATAATACAGGTAAATGCTAGCTAAAAATAATTACTGAGGGTGTTGTGGGAATCCATGTCTTGTGGCAATAACAAAAACCTAACTGTTCTTCTGAAATTTGAGCGTGATAAAATTTCCTGAGTTGTTTCCTGTGTGTTTTTAATGGAGTACTGTCAGTACTGGACATTTGAAGCCTGGCGAGAAGACATGCATGGCTCATTTTGTGCTTGGCTATACTTGTGTTCTCTGTGCTGTTCATCTGCCAAGACCTATGAGGTGCTTTGGTGTAAAATATTTGGGCTTTGCTGCACCTCTTAATTTAAATCTTGTCTTAGTGTAAATGCATCCCTTGTAAACACCCTTGTAATGCTGCGTCCCACTTCAGCTGCTGAGCTCAGCAAGATGAAGTGTCCAGAAAGCCGAGCAAGGAAGAAAGTACAGTTTTCATTTCCAGAGCTGTGGTGCTTTCTTTAATTTCCCTCCCCTTCAATGTGTGCCCTTGTGTGGTGTGTTAATGACATTCTGCATTAATAACACCTGCAATGGTAATGTAGCATTACACTGAAAAAGCAGTGGTTAGGGTGGGGTTTGTAATGCCTAACAGGTTTTTGGAAGCTCAACAGAAAGGAAAACAAAATCTGTGAAATGTGAGCGGTGGGCAGACACAAAGTGTTACAGAATTCAGCTGTGCACATGGCCAGTTCCCAGCAATACATTCTGATGGGGTTATTTACAGTTGTACAAAGAACTCCAGGTGGATTAATGATTGAAAAATCTGGCCATGGGAAGGCAGATCTGCAGCTGCAGAAGATGCTTATAAAATAAAGTGGTTACTCACATGGAGATGTCATTCTTAGGAGCTGACACAGCCAGCTGCGTTTCAGGGTGCTCGTGATGCTCTAACAAATGCAGTGTACTGAATATCCCCCATCCAAATCCCCTGCTGCAGGTTACCTGCAAGTTGAGCTGGCAACCGGATGAGATTTTGGATGCCAAAGTGAGCAGAGCAGCTCTCCCATCCCTGTGGAATTGTCAAATCATTAAAGTTGGAAAAGAGCACTAAGATCATTCAGTCCAGCTATCAATAGTAGCTATTGTGTAAATGTTGTGACACGTCTACAGGAAAACGCACTGTTAAACATACACCATTAGACACAGAATGCTCATTTTTATTCAGATATTTTTATTCAGTTTTACACTCTTGTGTGTAAGGAACACCTGCAGCCCACAGTGAATTTCAGTAGAAATGTATCTTTTTAACACCTTTAGTAGAATCCAGCAATTGGATCTTCACTTGTTGGTTCAATTTCTGCAGTGTAAGTGATAGCTTACAGTAATTCAGCCAGTGTGTTACAAACAGGGTGTGGTGTGCTGTAAATATAATGCTGAGAGACTGGGGAAAAAAAAATACAGCCATACGCCATAGCATGGCAAAATAGTGTAGGTTGGAAAGAAACCTTCAGGATCAACAGGTCTGTGACTCAGTGCTACCACCTTGAAATCGTGGCCCTGAGTGCCTCATCCACATGGCTCTTAAATAGCTGCTGGTATACCTGAACACAGCAAGGAGTGAGCATTGCATCTCTTGGTCTCAGTAGAAAGTGAGGATGGCACTGAACCTTTGCAGCTTTATATTGCTGCAGTCAGGTGCCTTTCAGTAGATAAGAGCACAAGAGGCAAAGATAAGGCTGCATTTATCTTGTTTCCTGTAAGATAATATGGCTCTGTTCATTGGTCTGAATGCTGTTGTGGTTTTTAATGCATCATTTTTGCACAAACTGCCGTGGTTGTTGCACAGTGACCACTCCAGTCTTTTCACTTGCTAGATAATCAGGATCCTTACCTTTCATTTAAGCTACTTACATTTGATTACATTAACTTTCCTCCTTTTTTCTTTTAATTTCCAGTAAGATGCATGTTTATTCAAACTCAGGACACACCAAACCCAAACAGCCTGAAGTTTATTCCAGGCAAAGAAGTGCTGGAGTCCAGGACTATGGAGTTTTCCAGCCCAGCTGCAGCATTTTGCTCACCTCTAGCAAGGTATTATTAAACACATCATAATTTGTATGGGGGACCATGCAGGCTGTGTTTCGACAATTAATGTTCTAAATGCATCCTGCACTCAGGAGCAGATTGATTGGGTTTTGTTTGTTGATGTTGCTTTGCTTGTACATAAAATTGAAGATAGTCATTGCCAAAGTGGTCTGTCTGTGCTCTTCGCTCTGTTGTATGCATCATGCAGCTGGATTGATTTATTCTAAGTCCAGGATTTTTGAATAGCTGCTGCATTGCCAGCGAGGCCTCTGGCCCTGATTTTGCACAACTGTTCCCACCAGAAGAGGCCAAATTCCAGTAGTTGCTTGGAAATGGTGTAACTTTTCAGGATTAGGAAACAGACAACCTAAGGAAGTAAGTAAATGCTCTAAATTAAATGTTGTTGCAGGTTCCAGTACCAGAATGCATAACCTGAAGTAAGAATCACCAAGCAGATAACCCAATCATACCACCTTGGTGTAGAAGGGATTTGGAGCACTGTCACAAAGGCCATTGCTTTCACATTCGCTTCCACAAACAGACTTTCCTTTATCTATTATGTGGGTGGAGAGGCATCGTTCAGAGTGAGATCCTGAAAGGCTGCAGTAAATTGCCCTGGGGAGTCCTCCATTAAGTCATCGTTGTGTGTATTAGGACTGCATGCAAGCAAAAACTGCTTTGCGGGATCTCTGCAGGAAGTGTGGGGTTATCAGACATTCATCTCAGACTTCCAAAGATCTCTGGTGCTGCTTGAGAGCAAACAGGATCTTTACAAGCAAAGCTTTGTGACTTATGAGCAACAAATCCAATGTGAAAGCTTTTCCAGGACATCAAAGCGTGTTACTATGATGCTGAATCTGTGGGATCTGATTGTGCCAAACTCCATCAGTTTACAGAGTGCAAACAGTTCTGGAAAGGTGCCTTGATGTTGTCACATATCTGCAAATAGATTTTTCATCAAAGAGAAGATTTATGTAGACCCTGCCAATGGTTTTATGGTGTGGATTGTGCAGGTTAATAGGAAACAATTGTCCATGTATGCATTGTTCTTGGCTGGATGGTGTAAAAGCACCATGCGTGTCTAACTGCTTCATGTGTGGAAATCCTTTCCCCTGGGTATTGTGAATTTTTTTTTTTTTTCCCTGTCACACATACCTTTGTGATAAGATTTCATTTTTTTGCATTCACTGCATTTCTTGGACACTTTTCAGTCTTTCAAGAGAATATCCTTTTTCTTTCCTTCTCCCAGCTACCAGAAGAAGCCCTCCCACACTCTTTTGGCAGATTTAGCTTTTGCTTAATTATTCTGCAGATGAATTTGTTAGGTTTTAATTAAAGCATCTGTGGGAATGTGTGTTTAGACTCGTTCTGTTTTTTTACACTTGAAATACTGTCAGCACTGTGCTCTTCCCATCACCCAGGTTTTATGCTGGCACTAATCCTCTTACTGAATGGCAATGGTTGTCACTTTCCCAATGAAATTGAGGGCAGTTTTGATTGAGCTCACCCAGAGTAAGGCCAATTATTTGAAGTAAGTAATTTTCCTTGTGCTTGCACTAATTCTACCCAAACCCGTTGTAGAATCATAGAATGGCCTGGGTTGAAAAGGACCTTAAAGATCATCTGGTTTCAACCCCCTGCTGTGGCAGGTACCTTTGGATTGGTGAAGGGTATACAAAATACAGAGAAGATCACTTGTATATATGGAATATCACTTTTCCTCCAAAAAAGGTTTGGAGGGAGAGTAACTCCATGTAACTTATGGAAATCTGCTGTGAGATGTGTTCAGTTTTAGTGCACTTTGTGCTTCCCAGCAGGAGCTCCTGGATCTTGCTATGCTGTAGGTGGATTAACTGCCTATTTCTCTCAGTGGCTTTCTTTTCATGTGGTTGTTTTTGTTTGGAAATGTATTCTAGATCATTATTTTTCTTCTGTAGAGGTATAAATAAATCTTGAGTTTGGCTGAAATGATTTTGTTTGTTCTCTTAACAGGCAGTTATTCAGAATTGAAGGAGTTAAAAGCATTTTCTTTGGGCCAGACTTCATCACCATCACTAAGGTAAGCAGGAAGGAGGTTCACACGTGCTAAAACTTCATCTGAGAGTCAGCTGCTGAGTAGATGGCCACAGGAAAGACCCAGCCACACTGATCTGGGGATGCGTAGTGGGAAAGATCCAACCACTGATTTGGGGATGCATAGCAGAGGGACCAGAGGCGGTGGTCACAAGTAAGAATGCCAGGAATATTGAAATAAATAAATATCAGTATCATAAAAATATCCTGAGTTGGAAGGGACCCACAAGGATCACTGAGCCCAACACCTGGCTCCACACAGGGCCACCCAAAATCGTACAATCACAGAATCATAAAGGTTGGAAAAGGCCAATAAGATCAAATCCAACCCTAGCCCACCCCACTGTCCCCACTGACCACATCCCCACAGAGCACCTCCAGGGATGGTGACTCTCCCACCTCCCTGTGCAGCTTTGCCAGTAGATTCAAACCCAATGGCTGAGAGCAGTGTCCCAATGCTTCCTGTGCTTGGGCTGTGCCCACTGCCCTGGAGGGCCTCAGGTGCAGAACCTTTCCCTCATCCACATGTTGGGTGTATGGCTGAGCACTGGAACAGGCCTCCCGGAGCAGCTGTAGGTTCCGTGCTTCCTGGAGGAAGCTGTGTGCAGCGTGTTCTGGTTTCAAGCAGGCCCTGAGGCTGGGTGAGCTCCTGGTGCTGGGGGTGGTGCAGTGTTTACTGAAGGCACAGAGCTCATGGCAGCAGAGATAAGGTGATGCATGGTAACAGTGGTGACAGTCCTGCCGTGTGACAAGCACAGGGCAATGCAGTGAATTATGCTTTGGCTCAGGATCAAACAGGGCCATGACAAACTTGAGTCAGATACTGCTTGGTTAAAAAAAAGTGCCCAGTAATGTATTTCAGAAACTCTACTTTTCATTTTTTACCTTATATTTAATAGATTTGGCTTGCAAGTGAGGAAACCTGTCTGTTGACTGCTTTATGTTGAGACTTCTGAAACATTTTTGGCAAAACTACAAAATAAATTCATGCATGAAACCTGAGAATCTTTGTGATATTATTAACATAACAGGGATCCCTATATAATTTACCATTTTTAGGAGGCAGATGCTCTGTTTTTATTTACTTTTCTTCTGATTCTTGTAGGAGAGTGAAGACCTGGATTGGAACTTGCTGAAACCAGATATTTATGCAACTATAATGGATTTCTTTGCCTCGGGTTTGCCTGTACTTACTGAAGAGGCACCTAGCACAGATACAGGTAAGTCAAACTCTCCAGGAAGAGTATCTGCATTCAGATCCTTGTGATATCCAGAAGGGCCTCCATTTGCCTCCCAGTAAAGCACACAACAGAATTTAAAGTGAAAGCTGCTCAAACTGACACAGCAAAGAACGTGCAGAACGTATGTTCTACTGGAAGAATTGCTGAACTGCCTGAAAGAGTTGTTTAACCCAACAAACAAAGCCTGAGTTTCATCTGCAGGAAGATGAAGAGTGTTCTTTCACAGGAGCTGTGCTGAGCTGCATGTTTTGGCAGCGTGGACCACTGTTCCATTGCAGTTTGTGTGCATGAAGTATTTTTGCTGCGCTTAGAAAGCTGCTGGGTGCTGCTGCACATCATTTTTGTGTGGGCACCTACAAAAGTGCCATTGCCCTTCTCAAATCAAAAAGGAGTGTCCAGGCTTAACATTTTGTTAATGATTGGTTTTGTTAGTGATGTTTTACATGAATAAGAAGTGGTAAGAAGTCCTTTCCAAAATGTAATACAAAATAACTGAGACTAACTTCCAATTTAAGCTAAGAATAGTATTTTGCTTTATATTTTTATATTTGCAGCTTACCAGCTTGTACAGTTTTTCCTCCCCCAATGTTTCAAGGCAGAAGATGACTAATTCCTCTCCACTCTATTATGTCTAGCCCTCCTTCCAAGCACGCTGCCTTAACCCATGATCTAACCTGTGAATGGTGGTTGTTGCTTCCTTTCCTTTCCCTGTTTTCTGTGCTCTTTCTCTGTTATATTGCTGTTGTCAGTTAAGGCCATTCCCCTGTACTCAAGGGAAAACTGTGAATCAATGTATAATGCCTGTGAACATTTAGGCTGTGCATGTGGGGAATGCAGGAGAGGGTACATGCTGTGAATCAGGCCTTCCCCTGTTGGTTTCTGGCATCTCAGCAATGTTTGTGTGCTATTTCACATATATACATGGATATATAGTGACGGTCCTCCTAACAGGTTTCTCTCCATGTTCTGATTTGCATGTTTTTCTTTTCCAAAGCTCAGTCAGAAGAAGATGATGAAGTTGTATTAATGATTAAAGAACTGCTGGATACAAGAATAAGGTAAACCAGGCACATTGCTGCTAGTTGTGTGTGCTGTTTCCTCTGATTGAACATTTTCTATCTATTTTTTTCTGTTTAAGCAAATTATGTGCTGAACAGAGTCCATGTTACGGAGTGATTTTAGAGTAGCGCAGTCTTTTGCAGTCTTACCCTCTGGAGAGCACTTAAGCAGGTGGACCGTTGTGTTTAACCCAATTACTTCTAAATAATGAAAACAACACAAATGATCGCTGCTTTCCTAGCAACATCTTTATTTTTCCCTCTGTTACCTTGACCTCTGTTTTTATTATACTTGTTTTACTTTCCCAAGAACTCCAAAGTATTCTTGTGTCATACTCTAAAAGAAGTTTACCATCAGATCTCCCTCACTGTCTGGGCTTCAGTGGATTTTGTCCTTACATCTGCTGCAGTTTAATTGGTATTTTAACTCAGTTTTAATTTAGAGCCTGGTTGTAACTAATGAAGTCTCGAGAGTGCCTATGGAGCATGTTGTTTACCGGAAGTATATTTTTATATTCATTGATTGTCTTCCAAAATGAACTGAGAGGAATAAGCAGCTCGACATTTGGGGAAAAACATTTGGCATGATTTTGAACGTGTCTCATATCAGATGGTGCCATCTTGCCCAGCTGAAATGACAGTGACAGAAGTCTTGGGTAGGTGAGAATTATGGAATTTAGTTTAATTTTTCCAGAAGATGCACAAGATAGAGGCCTTTTATTTTACTTTTTTAGGAGCAGCAATTTAAATGTAAAATCTGAAAATAATGTTTGGTGTTCTCAAGGAGGACCTGATGCACTGGTTAGTTTTCCTAGAAGGAAAGCAGGAAAAAAAGCAGAAATAAATTGAAACATTTTTTTCCCCAAGAATACTGCTGTATGTGCAAAGTGCTAAAATTTGTCACAGGTGGAAAGCAGCGTTGGGCAATCTGGCTGGACTGTGATCATTCAGAATCCCTATGGTTTGTTAGGCCTTGACTTCCCAGTAGCCCTTCTTCACATTCACACAATTTCAGACAAAATCACTGCCTCTCCCCACCTCTTCCTTTGTTTCTTTCCTCTGTTGATGAGGATATTAGCAGCAGAAGAGCTCAATTAAGAGCTTCAATCAGTCTTACCTTGTTACATAGGAGGATAGCTTACAAAAGCTGTGTATAAACGAGTGGCACACATGGAGTGTTAGTGTCTGATCCATCAAAAATACGTGCAAAGAAATTGTAGGATGGTGCAGGATGGAAGGAATGGGGACCTGAATGGCTCTGTAGAGCATTTTATAAAGTTAATCTAAAATGGAATACTTGGTCACGTCCTGTGGCTTTCTGGAATGGAGATAATTAGCTGTTAGGAGTTGTTAATAAATGTATCTGATTCATAAATGATTCTGCTAGGAGTGTAGTTCTCAAAAGAGTTATTTTGGAAATCAGTATAAAGAGCTTCTGTTGGAGTGAGGGAATGGTTGGAGCTCGGTCTGGAAGAATGTTGCTATGGGGATGCAGTGACAGGGCCGGGCATTTGGTGCTTGCACAAGGAGAGCAGGCTGCAGAAATCCCACTGGTACCAGGCTGTCATCTCACCAGGTGCTTTCTTCACCCATTTGCAGATTTTTGTGCATCCTGCGGTAAACATTCATCTATTATATAATGGAAGACACCTCGGTTTTGGTGCATAAGTTGGGATGAGCATCTTTATGTGTCTTGGGGCAACCAGTTTCTTTGCTGGCTTGATTGAGCTCTGCTCTGAGGTGTTTACCTTTGCCCTTAGAATGCCAAAGATTCTTTCTACGTTACTGCATTCACTGCAAGTATATTTTGCAGTGTGGTGAATGTGAGAGTCCAACAAAATATGAACTACTGGAAATTTGAACCAGAAAGAGAACAAGAGCTTTAATTAATATGGCAGGCCAGTTCTTTGTGTACATTAAATTGAACTCTTCTAAAGCTTTCTATAGTGGAATGGGTTTCAGCTGTGCTTACTGTGAATTGAGTATCATTTTCTATCAGGCCAACAGTGCAAGAAGATGGTGGTGATGTTATTTACAAAGGCTTTGAGGATGGCATTGTGCAGCTGAAGTTACAGGGTTCATGCACCAGCTGTCCCAGTTCCATCATCACCCTGAAGAACGGGATACAGAACATGCTCCAGTTCTACATCCCTGAAGTGGAAGGTGTGGAACAGGTGGGTTGGTGCGAGATAATAGAAATCTTCATTTAAATGGGGGGAATAAAGGGTCCTTCTCCCTTCCCTGCATACACAGGTTGGCACTTGAAGCCAAAGTGTAAGATAAACAGATGCTTTTAGTGGTAATGTGGGACAAAACTTGTCCCTTAAATGAAGATTATTTTGCTTTCTCATCAAAATTTGGTACAGAATCACAGAACCATATGGGTTGGAAGGGACTTTTGGTACTCTTCTATTCCACCCCCTTCTAGAGCAGCTTTCTTAGAGTAGGTACTCAGTACTGATTGTTCTTGTGGCATTAGTAGTCAGATGACCAGCTTCTATTATTTCAGCCACATTATCTCATGGCATTTCTTATTGAAAGCTTTTCTTATGTTTTCCATGTGATGACTGTCGTCATCAGTGGCATAGAATAGTTGTTCTCCTTTGGTCTGGCAAGGATGTAATGCAATAAATTCTCCAGGCAGTGTGATGGGACTAAGAGCTTCACCTGTTTACCTGAACTACTTCTGGATTTGTTTCAGGTTGTTGATGATGATGATGATGTGGAGAAGGAAGCAAATTCTACGTGAGCTTACATCATCCATGGCCAAATCAGTATTTATTTCTTGTGTGTAAATCATTCTCGTTCTGTGGAACAACCAAATCTGCCTTTCTCATCAGAAAAAGTCTGACACTTTCCACCTGTGAAACCTCCTCCTCCGTGACAGCAGCGTATTCACTAATTTATTAAATGCTCTCTATTCAAAAAAAGAATCTTTTTGTTGTTTGCATCTTCTTTATACTGTGTCTTATGGAATTTATGGGCTTCTAAAAACAGTGGGGTGTCTCTGCAATGTTCTTTCATGCAAAAAAAATTAAGGAAAAGAAAAAAGGGGGGGAGGGGAGAGAAATAGAGAGAAATACAAAGTTTCTTAACTTTTTTTTGCAATAGAAAAATTATTTTTTTTATAATTTTTATCAAGTCTTCTTGTGAAAGTTGAAGGACTGTGCCATGGCTCTCAAAATGGGAGATTCAGGAATGTTACTTTGATCAAGTTTGGTTTAAAAAGCTTTGGATTTTTGCCAGATTTGTGTGAAAAGTAACCCATAATTTCAGCTCTTTGTTTTAGAAGGTGTAATAACGTTGCCATCAGTTATGAAAGTTACCTACGTGCTCAGTGCCACCACAGAAATAACAGCAACAGAAACAAAAAAGGAAGTGAGTTGTCTGCTTTAAAAACCATGTATTTTTAAATAAATATTAAAAGATGATCCTTATCAGCTTTAGTAAGTAGACAGACTAATTAGCTTATTTAGAATAAAATTGCTCAGCTACCATTAGTAGTCTGTTTAAACCTGCCCAAGATGATTTCTCAATACAACAGTCCAAGATGAACGCACAGTGCTTAGGGGCACAAATTGCATTTGTAGGATAGGAAAAAGCAAATGAATGTGTTTACCTATGGCATATCCTGTTTGCTCCTCCTGCTGTGCCAAAGAGTGCAGTGTGTGTGTACCTTGGCAGAGCGAGGTGAAGACGTGGCAGAGCAGAACGTGTGCCCATTTTAGAGACTAAGGGAAGAGAAATATTTATTGTTCTGAAGCTGAAATACGTAAAGCAGGCTTTGCAAGTACTTGTGTTTATTTCTTGTGCACGTAGAACTTAATTCCTTCCTGGTGTCTGGCTTTAGCAGATGGCTTGGCTAATGGAGACAGTATTTCTTCTTCATGCTGCCATGGTTTGTGGTCATTATTTGGCTTATTGTAGTAGTAGTAGTAGTCCCTATGTAAGGGGCTGACAGCCTCTGTATGCTTCTTCCTCCCCTCTTTGCTAGTGTAATTCCACTGAGTCCTTATGTGGGATCTATTAAGTCTGTGGAGAATCCCTTATAGCACGCACATCAGCATGTGGCAGCCATCAACTTCGTCTCACTCTTTGGAAATTAAAAAACAAACATTTGAGCAAAATGTTTCTGTAGCTTTCACATGGTGTAATAACCCACTGTCATTTAAATTAGCCACTCAGGATTTGGAAGTTGATTTTAAATCACTGTGTTTTCTTTCTCCCTGTTACAAAGCATGCGGTGATGTGTAATGTTTCTCATTTCTCAAAACCATTTTAGGCCTAATCTGTCAATTCAGTGCACTCCATACACCAAAACTCATGTAGATAATTGTTTCATATGTTAAATAAAATGTAGCTCTTCAGATTTGCTCTTTGTTTTTCAGTGAAGCAGTAATGGAAGGCCACAGTGAGGTCTCTGCAGAGCCTAGCTCAGCCCTTCTTTGTAGGAGAAGGGATTATGGCAATGTCTGTTCATTGATTGGCCTGGGAGCAGAGTGCTGCATGATGTCCTCTGTGCTTTTTTGGAAGAGGGATCAACAAGGTGGTTTTGAACCAAGAACTGCAGCCAGTCATTACACTGAAAATAGCAGTGAGTGCACATTCTGGTGGTTTTTTTTTGTTTTGTTTTGTTTTTGTTTTTTAAGAAATGAAAAAGTATGTTGTTCTTGCTGGCAAGACTACAGCGTGCCATTCAGCCATTGTCAGTGCTTCCAGGTGAGGAAAACTTGGAGAAGGCTCTGGGGAAACCTCACTGTGGCCTTCCAGAACTTGAAGGGAGAGTATAAACAGGAGCGGGAACAGCTGTTTTCGAGGGTGGATGGTGATAAGACCAGGGGAATGGTTTTAAACTGAGACAGGGGAGGTTTAGGTTGGATATTAGGAGGAAGTTTTTCATGCAGTGGGTGGTGAGGTACTGGAACAGGTTGCCCAAGGAGGCTGTGGATGCCCCATCCCTGGTGGCATTCAAGGATTTACATATGGATTTTAGGTTCTTTTATGGGCTCTATTGCAGTGTCAATATAAAGATAATCGAACCTTTTTCTTACGGAGAGACTTTGCTCTCTCTGTAGCCTCAGGCTTTCACTATTTAGTTATTATTTCCAAACATCATTTGGTTGTGGCAGAACCCAACGCCCTGCGGTACTGACATGCCTGTCCGCTCGGTCACACCCCGACTTTCATCTCACAGTCCCTTTATTCCCATCTCAGTAGGCACTGCGATAGAACCGGGAAGAAGCAACAGCAGCCGGGCCACGTTGGCTGTGCTGAGTCATGCGGTTCCCGTTCCGCTGCCGGATCCTCTCCAGCAGCTCGGGAGGGGCTCCCTGTGCCGTACCCCCACCTTACGGCCGTACCGGTACTCCCTGCCCGCTCACTGTGCCACGTCCCAGGGCTGGGCGGGGCGGGGCGGAGCGAGCGGCGCGGTCCAGTGACAACGCGGGATGTGCGCATGCGCTCTGCGCGCCCGCGGTGGCGGGGGGCGGGCGGGGCGGCCCCGGCTGAGCAGAGAGCGGCAGCACGGATCGGAGTAGCGCGCAGCATGTGCGGTGAGGATTGGGGCCTGAGGGGCTGGGATCTACCCCTGTCCATATGGGGGTGAGGCTGCTGCCCCTGAGGTGGGGCTGACGAGGGGCCCCGTGTCCTTCTGGAGGGAGTGTCAGCGCCTCTCGGGGGGGCTCAGCCGAAAACGCGGTGCGTGAAAGGCCTCAGTGCGGGGGGAGCCCGGCGGCCGCGGGGCAGCGCGGAGAGATGCGGTGTCACAACGTAGGACACGGCACTGCCTGGCCCCGTGTGCGCTGCTGGCGGACAGGTCAACCCGCGGGGCTGTGCGTGTCCCGGAACCGCGGCCCCCCCCCCCCCCCCCCCCCCCACGGTGCCCCGTTGGATGCTGTGGTTGTCGCACCTCATCTCTCGGCCTCAGAACTGCAGTTCATCCATCTTTCTCTCCTTACCACGTTGCCTTCGTGTTGTTCTATGCTCTGTTCGTTATTTTTGCTTGTTCCCACGTTTCCTTATTTTTTTTTCCCTTCTCCTTTTATTGGCAAAATCAGAATAGGTGCTGTCAGTGAGATAGGGATCGGCTCTGCTCCGAGGTGATGACCTCCTGTCGCACCAACAGAGGTTCAGGTTGGGTATTGGGAACGATTTCTGCTCCCAAAGAGTAGTAACACAGTAGCACAGTTGCTGGTGAGGTCACCATGCATCTAGGTGTCCCAGAACCATGGAGATGTGGCACGTGAGGACACAGTGGGCACATTGGGGTGGGGTTGAAGCTGGGGACTTTCTTGCTCTCTTCCAAGTCTCTTCTAGTGTTAACAATTCAGTGATTTCATTCTGCATATTCGGTTTGTATTGACTATTTCTTTCAGTGGTTCTGTGTCACTGAAGCAGGGGGAAGCTAACAAGCTGTGGAGCTCTATGAAGGCACACTCAGAAATTCATCCTTCACCCTCTGTTTAATTCTAACAATCATAGAATTAATTAGGTTGGAGGGATCCAACTCCGTCATGTGCATGCTGCTTGAATTTCTGTTGAAAGTACAAAGTGGAACAACACAAAGAATAGAAGGGATAGTTGTTACTACCAACAGATGACTGCAGGAATAGGGGTGTAGTTCTGGTACTCTGTTGTTTGAGGTCCAGCTTTTGGGATGGGCACTGTTAACATTCTGGCCGTCATCTTCTTAACTGTGAGAAGCTCTAGGCACTCTGTGGGTAGTTATGTAGTTGCATTCAAGGTTTTAAACCTTTTTTTCTTTTTTGCATATTGGTTGTTTCATAAGGTTGTTCTTAGATGTTGGAAGTGTTTTATGAAACAGGGTGAAGAAACATCAAGGTTTGGTGGATTCTGTATTCTGGAAGCCAGAGATGTATCCTGCAGAGAAAAATGAGGGGAGCGTGTTTCTCTGAAGACCTACGGAATAGTAATATCTTATAAACCGAACAGTTTCTGGATGCAGAAAGTGTATGAAGACAGCAAAACATTGCAGGAAACAGGAGAAGAGCTGCTTGAAGCCAACAGGTGCTGCTGCACAAGTTGTGGTCTCCTTGGCTGCTGTCATTCACAGCCCAGCTGGTGGCACAAGACCTGGATGACCGTTGTCTGGGCTCATACATTTAATTGCAGTGGAGGTTTGAGCTTTCTTGAGTGACAGAATCCATATCTCAAGCCCTGGTTCCTCCTTCATCCTCTGCGAGGTCCTGATGGGATGGCTCTTGAGGTGATGTTCTCATTTCTGTGTAAGTGACCTCCCAGAGTCCTGTGTTCTGATGTGCTTGTGTGGCACCCTTGAAGATGATGCAATCTCAGAGTTCACTTTGTTGATGCCTAACACAAGTGTGGGGTCTGGTGCGTAGATAAGCTGTTCTTTTTGCTTTTGGTCATATCTCAAAAGGGTAGATTTTGTTCTTGATGTGTTTTACAAACTTGCTGTTTAAATAGTTAACCAGCTATTTGGGTGTGCTTTGGTCTGAATGCACCAAACCAGTTCAGTGGCATCCATGATATGGTTTGGAAAACAGGTCTTTCAAGGTAGCCAGGCCTGATGGATTGTTCTGTAAATAAGTAAACCCACCATCTGCTTTAGAACAGCAAAAAAGGAGTTTCAGAATTTAGATCCTGATATTGATGATCACTGGAGATGAAAATGGGCTTAAGAAAGAGATTATTTTCCTGATTTTTCCCAGTCTATGATGCACATTATGTACATGATATTTAGTGCCTTACATCTCATTTCTTGAAAACCAGGAGTCTGGTAATCCTCACTCACCACGACAAAAGATTCTTCAGAACTGCCTGCTGGATGTGTGATAGCATCATCCATTGGAGTGATTTTAGCAGTGTATAGTATGGCGTAAAGTTATTTGTTAACCTGGCAGTAAACCTAGCCTGAAGGCCTTTTGGCTTTTGTGAGAAAAGGATTAGGAGAAGCTCTTCTGAGTTACTTCATGTATTCTAGACACTGGGGAAGATAATGTGCTCTTATGTGGAAGTGGTGATTCATTTCATTTTCCTGTGAGCTTACTGTGAAATAAGAGAGCATGGGAAGCGAAAAGGTCACAGGAAAATAACATTCTCAGAAAAGGTATTTGCGTGGCTGTCAGTAGAAATAATAAATGTCCATTTGGTAAAAACTCTATTCTGTCAACTGTTCATAAGGGGATCTTTATATAGCTGCCATTGAAATGCTCAATTTTAGTGCCTGATTATTAAAAATTGGTTCAAAGACAGCTGAGTTTCTCAAGCACCTGACTATCCCCTCTGCTGGGGTAAGGATTTTAAGCAAATCTGTAAAAATCTCTTCAAAACAAATTTCCCTTGGTATGTGTCAGGTCTTAGCGTGATGCTTGGTCTGTTCAGTCCATGTGTGCAAAGTCCTGTGTCAATTCACTATTTGAAATATTTTATTCTATTGTAAAACATGACTACTCTTCTAATCCTAAAGTATATTAGTGTCAAGTCCTGAAGTTATATTAGTGTATTCCAGACAGTAGCATTGTATTTTCAGAGCCTATCAGATATAAATTTCTCTAGTACACTTGCTGCTGTCTCCTAGATGAGAATTCACTGTTAAATATAGTTCTGGCCTAGAATGAAGTTCACGAGTGTTTTTTTCATTTAACGTGGCATGTATTTCACCTTGAAATACAACTCAAGGCTTGTCAAAGTAGTGTAATTAAATGCTGTTCATGATGCCTGGTTTTCTGGCTTGTCCCAGAGCCCAAGTTGGAGTGCAGGTGTGACATTATTACTGAAAAGGAATAGTGTTGGCTTGAGGCTGAGTGTGTATGTTGAGCTGGAAGTGAAACTCTTGTTTCCAGATCTGCTGGGACCTGAAATTCTAGTGGGCTGTTTTAAGGAACGTTCTGCGTGGAATCATAGAGTCGTAGAACATACCAAGTTGAAAGAGACCCATAAGGATCATCAAGTCCAACTCCTGGCCACACACAGAAGTCCCCAAAAATCAGACTGTATGTCCAGATTTTTCTATCTTCAGCACTTGGGATGAGGCTGGGAAGGGAACTGAGCTGGTGGTGGGATGCCGATGGAAATCTACCAGTATAGCACTGAATTTAGAATTGTAGAATTAAATTAAGTTTGGAACAGACCACTAAGATCCCTATGTCCAGCTCATCCCACTACACCTACTGACCTCATCCCTTAGTGCCACATCTCCATGGTTCTGGAACACCTCCAGGGATGGTGACCCCACCACCCCCCTGGGCAGCATGCTCCAGTGCCCAACCACTCTTTCCAAGAAGAATTTTTTCCTAATATCCAACCCAGTGTGCTTCTATTGACTGTTGTGATGTAAATGAGTTGTCACTTTGATGGCATAATTGTCACTTTGTGATGGAGCGCTCTGTACAGAACCTTCAAACAGCTATAGAGATCTGTGCATTTCCTCTCATTTTTTGAGTCATTTACATTGATTCAAATATAAGCACTGAGAGAGAGAGAATAAGGATTTAATACGTGATCTGGAGAAGAACATCTCTGTTGTGCAGAAAGAACATCTTTTACAGCCTGTAAAACACAAGGTAGGGTTGCATTGTGCCATCCTACATTGCCACATCCCACCTTAGAGAAGGATAAAGTGATCTTTGTTCAGCTGGGGAATAAAAAGAGGTTGTTTTCTGTGCTTTGCATCATGCTAGGATGTTAGCATCATCTGAGCACCCTTTGGCTTGCACAGCCATATTCCCTTCTGGAGGGTTGCACAGATGTGGCCAGTACCTTGGGGTGCAACTCAGGAGCAAAGTGTGCAGAACTCCTTTTGCTGGCTGCTGAGAGAAATATTTTTATTTTCTTTTTTCCAAGAGCCCACTTAAATCAGTGAAGCATGACAAGCAGTTAATGCCTTGGGCTTTTTTTTCTCCTCTGTTGAGGGCAGCAGAATTGTATTTAAAAATGGAAGGTGATTATAAGATGTGATTGCTCATCTGTTCCCAAATAATACAGTGGTAATGGTAGAGGCAGTAAAAATGCTGTTGTGTACGTGTGGGTTGAAGCTTTCTTCAGCTCTGAAGAATTACCTCATTATAGGATGTCTGAGAAAGAGAAAATGGAAATATTTCCAGTAAATGGAAATGTTGTTTACACACAGTTCATCGTGATCAGATGTCATGAATGGATGATGAGCCTTCAAGTATTTAGTTTTAACTTGCTGCTAGATTCACATTCATTCTCACATGCCTTACTGTCCTTGATATTACACTGTATGTTTTTAATTTTTTTTTTAAGCATATTTATGCTCTTTTCTCTATGCTTTAAACTTGCTCATCATACTTCCCTTCTCATTTATAGAAATGTGCAAGGCTCACCGGTAAGTTTGTAGAATTATGTTTTTGGAGCAGCCTCTCCATTATCACTCCATCTACGTTCCTCTCAAGATCTCCCAATGTTTAAAAGTCTCTTTTCTTTGTAGCATATTTTACAGCATTAATATCCCATTTACATGCTTATAGTTGGCTTTTTTCCACAGTCTATGTGTTATGATAAAAATCACTTCATTTTGTAGTTTTCTCCATCTTAGATTCCAACTTTTCCCCAGTCCTTATGAGTAATC
The DNA here is from genome assembly GCF_951394365.1 of Tetrao urogallus. Lineage (NCBI taxonomy): Eukaryota > Metazoa > Chordata > Aves > Galliformes > Phasianidae > Tetrao > Tetrao urogallus. Next base: position 4,435,915 of record NC_136840.1, on the reverse strand, counting down.
TGAATACAGTTATGCTATAATTAATACATTTTCAATGCCTGAGGCACATGCTTCCCTTCTCGACGGATGTCTTCTGGTTGTTTACAGTATAAGCATAAATAAATGATATTTCAATATCATTCCAGTTGAGCCATCTCTGCCTGGGAGTAATTTCTTCTCTTTTTATCAGTTCATGTGTGACTGAACTCTATTAACGTGGGCAATAGGGCCACCATGAGGCCTCCCCTCAGCCTCCTCTTCTTTGGGCCAAGCCAACTAAGGGCACTCAACTACTTCTCATACATCTTGCCTACCAGACCCTATCCCATCCTTGTGGGCTATCCTTGTGGATCCTCTCTAACAGTTTTGTGTCCTTCTGACGCTGCTGCACAGAGAGGGGCTCTCTGCCCTCCACAGCTCTTTGTTGTGGAGTCCTGGAGCTGCTGATGGTTGGGTAATGAGGCGGCAGGCAGCTGCTGAGACCACCTAGATTGTTCCTTTTCCCACCCCTTTCCCTGTCCTCTCTTCTTTTGCACAGTTTCTTCTCTCAATTCATGGGAGTTCTGGTGCACTCTTTGCTTGCTGTCCAGTGTTTATTTGCCTGTGAGTCACTCATGCTGGTGAAGAAGGCGTCTTCTGTGCTCCATCAATGAGGCTCTTGTGTGTCTGGTTCTGTGCAGGGAAGGGCTCCAGGAGTGGCCTTGTTCTGCATTCAAGCCCCAGTGCACCTCAGTGCTCATGATTAGTCTTCATTTGCTAAAAAAAGCCTATCCCACATGGGTAGTGTCATGCTGTGAAGGTAGAAGAACTCGTGGATACTTGGATGAGTCTCGTGGTGCCACAGCAAGATGGCCAATGTGCTTTTGATGGGAAGGCTGGGATTGTGGGGCATTATGGAGAGCTGCTTGAATATGAGGAGCTGCCCCATACTGGGATTGTAGGGCCTTATGGAGAGCTGCTGGGCACAAGGAGCTGCCCAGAACCACCAGTGAGAGGTGGGCAGCTCAAGGGTTTGGATGGAAACAGGACCATACATAAAGCAGGGAGAGACATTCCTGCACAGAAATTGTGTAGCTAAATGTAAGTGGCTTTCATGTTTCTGTAATTCTGTGTTGTATGGGAACTGCTGAATCACGGCCTGAACCTCTGACTGATCACCTGAGGCAAGCAATGAGTCAGCCCTGGGAGCACAGGTGAAGGCAATTCACCTGTGCTGCTGAAAGGGGTGGAGCCTGGCTCACCTTTCCTAGTCTCCATTTAAGGGCTGGCTACCAGGGAGGAAGGATCTCTTTCTGGAGGTCCCTCCTTTGGAGTTTTACAGCGAGTCCAGGTCAAGAATAAGCACTCTGTCTATTCTTTCAGGCATCTAGGATATAGCTGAAATACGCCGCCTGTCAGCCTGGGTGACAGCTCTTTGGAGTCAGCTCACTTGTGAATAGGGACTGCTGTGTGTCTGAGGGATGCAGTTTTTAGAATCGGAGTGAACTAAGCGTCTCAAATTGTAAAATTTTTGTTTTGCTAGTAGAGATCGGAGGGTGAGAGCAGAGTGAGCTTTTGAAACGTGGTCAAGGTTGTTGACTGCTGTTTTATTACTTGTGGAGATTTCAGCTGTGCATTGCAAGGGTTGTGGGTGAGGGACTCATTGGGTCCATTTAGGTGCAAGAACAGGTTGAACAGATCCCATTGAGAGGTGGCAACAGCTGGTTGGTGTAGGATGTCGGGAGCAAAGGAAGAGAAATTGTAGTTTTCTATAATTCTAGCTTTGATATTCTTACAGGTGGTTGTGGGGAAAGGCTTTGGGTTTAGGAGAAGTGAAGGCAAGAGCAAAAGACACTGAGGAAGGACTCATCATGAAGGTAGAATCTTCCATGCAGAAGTTTGGGAACTGAGGAACGTTATATGGCAGCACCATTTGGAGGAAAAAAAAATTGGGATTTGGGATTGCGATGTCTTTAAGAAGGATTTTGAGCGGGTGGGTGACTCAATTCCCTTCTCAACATGTGTGTATGTTTGCATGAAACTGCTTTTATTCTATGCAGGTGTTTTTCTCCTTTAAAAAGAGGGAAATGACAATTTTCCAGCATGGATATTTCTAGTATCCAGCAAACGTCTTTGCATGTTCCTGCTCCGTGATGGCACCGAAGCTAATCTTTCTGAAATAGAGCTGTAGCTGGTGTTGGAGATCCAGGAGTTTGCGTATCCCTATCACCACGATGTGTTTGTATCCCAGTTGCTTAAAAATAGAAGCGGTGATCTATCAGCCTTTGCAGCCCTCTGGAAAAATAACCTCATAACTTTGAAAGTGTTGATTTGCAGGAGTTAAATGAAGATTTCCCAAATTTTTCTGTGGGAGGAACTTAGGAAAGCTAATTCAGGCAAAATTCATCTTGAAAATGGTTCTTAAGCACCAAAAACCCAATTTTCCTCAGTTGTGACTTTATGGTGACATTATGCTCTTTTTTCTTACACAGGCATATTTGCTTACCTGAACTACCATGTTCCCCGGACAAGAAGAGAGATTCTGGAGACCCTTATCAAAGGTCTCCAGCGGTTGGAGTACCGTGGTTATGACTCTGCAGGTAACAGTGGCTTTTTTTGGATTTTGGCTTAGCAATTCTCATAGTGTTGTGGATGTTTTCTACTGTCTTCTGCTTTTGAAGGAAGCTAAAACACAAATTGGATATGCATATGGTTGTGTGGTTGGAGGTTTGGCTTAACTTTCTACATATGGGTTTCTATAAGTGTTCTCGATGCCTGGCATTTAAGGACTGGGCCCCCCAATACAAGACAGGGAGCTGTTGGAGAGGGTAGCCTGGGCTACCATTAGATGTGGAGGTTTGCGACCCTGCATGCAGCAGGGGAGTTGAAGCTTGATGATCCTTGAGGTCCCTTCCAACCCAAGCCATTCAGTGATTCTATGACTTGAATTGTAGAATCACAGAATGCATTGGGCTGGAAGGGACCTTAAAGATCATCTATTTGCAACCTCTCTACCATGGTATTGAAAATATCTCCAAGATGACAAAAGAAAGATTTTCAGTCTCAAGGGTTTCTTGCCTTTTCCTCTGGAGAGTGAAAAGGCATTGTAAAGGAAAAAGGCAGCTGTATTTCTTTACATAAATAGCTGTAACGCAGGTTCTGCGTTTCACACTATTTCTTTATATTCCATGATGATGCTTAGGTGTGGGAATCGATGGTGGCAATGACAAAGACTGGGAAGCTAATGCTTGCAAAATCCAGCTTATCAAACAGAAGGGGAAAGTGAAGGCTCTGGATGAAGAGGTGCACAGTATGTATTGTTCTTTCACTCTTTGCTCTCTTCCATTGAAACGCTCTCATGTCATTTGTGTTTTGATTATCATCTATTTTATGCAGAAAAACACTTATTTGGGAATAACTTCTAGGTAAAGTGCCAGAGGTGTAAGTACTCATACATGTGCTGCAGAGGACCTGAGAGAATGAAGCTACAGAGAAACCCTCTTTTCTCAGAAAGAAGTAATCACATGCTATTAATGTTAAACAGATTTGAAATAGAGTTTAAATCCTGACAAAGCAAACAAAGTTTCCTTGAACTGGGTAAATGGGAGATCCTGGGAGATGGCTGTTAGACATCTAGAGCTTGGCCATGAAGCAAGAAGAATGTACTAAGTTCAGCGGTTGAATTTTACATTTCTACCTGTAAAGCAGTCAATCTGCATAGCAATGAAGTAGGTGAATGGCTACAAGCAGGCACTGATGTCTGTAACTGCCAAATTAAGGAGGGAGCACAAAATGAGGTCTTCTCCATCTGCTTTTCTTTGTATTTCCTTGATTTTAAAGCTAGATTCATTACATCTGTACTGAACACAGAGTCACAAAGTTGTTGGGTCAGAGCTTGACATTTGGTTAGGTTTGTCAATTATTCTAGCTGCCCAGTATTGCTATCTCTATGAACCTGGGAGATGGGATGATATTCTCCCAGTGGCTTTGGGTCGGGTTAATAAAACTTCTCGTGCTTTTGCCTGCAGAGCAGCAAGACATGGATCTCGACATTGAGTTTGACGTGCATCTTGGAATCGCGCATACCCGTTGGGCTACCCATGGAGAGCCCAATCCAATCAACAGCCACCCGCAGCGCTCGGATAAAAACAACGGTGAGAATGTTTGCTTGGCATCTGGCTTTCTGGGACACCTAAAGTGTCACAGGGAAGGGTGGCTGGACCCAGAATGGGTGGTTTAATGCAGACTGTGATGCTGAGCACAGAGAAGGGAAGCTGGAGGAGACTGAGTCTGATTTTCACTGTGGTGAAGTTCTCATGAGCTGCTTGCATTACTAATTGATCTCATGGAGGGCTGGGGTCAGCATCCCAGGGGTTCAGCGGGTGCATGGCCATAGGGTAAGAAGAGTTAACAACACAGTGAAATTGGATGGTAAGAATCTACCTAAATTTTCTTCAGATTTTTTTTTAATCTTCCTTTTTTTTTTCTTTTTTTTCTGATCAGCACCACTGTACAGAAGTGGCTTGGTTGGTTTTGTTTTTTTTTTGTTTTTTTTGTTTGTTTTTTTTTTTTGCTGTAGCAGCCCAGGGGACAGCACCAACCATCTGCCAGGAGGAGTGAAGTGTTCATTTATTTCCAGCAGGGTCGTTATTCTGCCACTCACAACCAAACAGAATGGGGAAGGGCAAGGAAATCATACCAGGAAGAGAAACTCTTCTTTTTATTCTGGTGGCTTTACAGACCGTAAAGGTCTGTAATCCCTGCTGTTTATTGGCTGTTATGCTGCTGTGGGCATAGGCAGGTGCCAATTGCCAGACTGAACCGTGTCTACCTCTGTCTGCAGAGTTCATCGTCATCCACAATGGCATCATCACCAACTACAAAGACCTGAGAAAATTCCTGGTGAGTAGAACTGTGGTGTTGTTGGGAGGAATCACGAGCCCCCCAGGCACTCCCCCCAGCTGCATTAGCACATGCTCATTCTGCATTCATTCCTTTTCTCAGTCTTCCACTTGCACTCTGACTCTCCTGCTCCGTACCGCTTCCTTGCTCACAGTCACCCTTGAACTCATGCACACTCACAAGCACCCACTCTTGCTCTTCTCCTTGCACTGGTGCACTTTCGTCTTTGCATTTACTGATGCGTACACTCTACCTCATGCTTTCTCTTGCACTCATGCCCCCATTTGCACTTCCACTTTCTCACTTGGATTAATGGAGTGGGAAGAAAGGATGGGTGAGTGGGTGAGAGGGAGAAAATGAAAGATGAAAAGCAAAATGGAAAGGAAGAAAAGGAGGAGGAGGTGGGAAACAGTGGGCACAACCAATGTGTGCTGTTGCTGCAGGAGAGCAAGGGCTATGACTTTGAGTCAGAGACGGACACAGAGAGCATTGCCAAACTGGTGAAGTATATGTATGACAACCGAGACAGCGACGACATCAGCTTCACCACCCTGGTGGAGAGAGTCATCCAGCAGCTGGTAATGCATGGGGCACAGTGTGGGGTGGGAGCACAGGGATGGATGGGGACAGACACACATCCTGGGAGCAGTACACAGGGACTGCTGTTAGAGACATGGTCAGGTCCAGGCAGTGTGTGCTTGCAGTCTGCCTGCAGTCTCTGTCTGGAAGAGATGCTGACCCCTGGTGGGAACTCCACTGCACAGCCTGGCTTCCATGTGTCAGCTGTGGCTGAACCGTGCAGGACCAGGATCCATCACAGTGCACATTTCTTCCCAGGGCGTGTTGCTCAGGAGGTGTTTGTTTTTTTTTTTTCCCCAGTGATTTCTTTGGCAGAAGCTGCAGTAACTGCAGACAGGAACAAATGTTGCTTTTTATCAGCTTTTTCCCTTGTAAGTTCCCTGTGAGCTAACACAGGAGTGCGTGCAAGGACTGCCGGGTAATTCAGAACTCATTGAGTGGCTGAGGAGGAGCCCAGGGCACCTGGTGGCTCCGAGGCATCAGTGAAATCTGCTCAGTATCTCTAATATATTTACAGAAATGTAAGTGTAGTTTGTATGCTGGGATGCCTAAAATCCTGCCCTGGCCTCAAATGAAGGGATAAACCATTTGTATTTGTTTCATTCTAGGAAGGTGCTTTTGCCCTCGTATTCAAAAGCGTTCATTATCCTGGTCAAGCAGTTGGTACAAGGTAAGTATTTGTGTATTAAAAAACCAGTCTTGGTGCACCCAGCCTCGAGGTATGTTCCCTCCTAAGCCAAGATAGAAGACAACAGAGATTGTTCTCATGGTATATGGTAGAGTGTATGGTGTATATGGTAGGGTATATATGGTTGGGTGAGGTTGACCGTTGTTTTTCATTTCTCCAATTAGTACAACAGAAAATTCCAAAGAGCAGAATGGTTCCATTGGAAGGGTGCACATAGTATTTTAAAGGTTTCTTTGTAACCTGTGTTACAATTGGAACAGGGCAGCTCTGAGCTTTGGGAGGAACAGCTTTTTCTCTAGACTTTTGGTTACAAGAGCTTTAAAAGGAGATGGATTTTCTCTTTTCTGTGTTTGCAGCGTGTGGGCAAGTGCTTCATTTGACTTGCAGACAAGCCAGCCTCTTTCTCCACCTTTGAACATGAGGATCAGTCCAGTTGAAGTTGATTTAATCACACGTGTTAACATAATAACCAAGTTCAAACTTCCATGCCAATAACCGTAGGTGCACACAGTGAGCAGCAGTCCTTGTGTTCCTGGCTCAGGCATCTGGGACTTGGGTTACAGTTGCAGAGCTAATGCTGAATTTGGGACACGTCTTAGCTTAGACAAATCTTTGGGTGCTGAGGATTGTCACTCGGTGTCTTGCAGGCGAGGCAGTCCTCTGCTCATAGGAGTGCGCAGTGAGCACAAGCTCTCCACTGACCACATCCCCATCTTGTACCGTACAGGTAAGCATGTGGTTTAATGTCCTGTGACTGCAAGCAAAATGCATCTTAATGCAGTACTGTTCAACTTAGATCCTTATATTCATATTATGTGTGTGGCATGGTGGCGTTCAGAAGTTTATTTGCTTTTAAGAACGTGCTTTGCCAGCACTGTCACGAACCTTATTTTATTCCCCCATAATGAAAATTGTTAAAACCATTCAGTTACTGAGCACTGAGTCATTCTCTGAATGCTACAGTGATCATAACGACTGTCCCAGTATGTTTTCCTCCTTCCTAATGGTGCTGCTAATGATACCTTGCTGCATTATGAGAAACTGTCCTAGTAAGCTGTCTATTTAATCTTGGTTGATGTTGGATAATTAGCAGTAATTCCTCATGTATGTAAGTAACACCCTTTTTTTTTTTTCCCCCACTGATGTGAATTTTGTTTTCCAATTACACTTTCAGCTGTACAGTCTATGGATCATTCTTTTGATGGAATATCCATAAATGTGGAGGAAGGTGCCTACCAAAGAAAATCTCGTAGTTGATATTTCAGACAAATCCTCCAGTTTGTTAGGAATCAAAAATGAAGCAAATATACATTGTCTCTTTACTGTGTGGTTATTGCTTTCCATGTAATCTAGTGAAACAAATGGGATAGCTGGAATTTCTTCTGGATCACAAGCGCTATGAGCGACACACAGGAAAATCCACTGAACCAATTTAAGTGTTGTGCCCGAATGCTTGACAGTGAGGTTTACATGTGACTGCAGCTCACTTCCCTTTGCTCTATTAACAGGGCTGTATTTGTTCAGCTTGAAACATATGGGGCACTTATGAGATTAAAAATGTTTTGTCCTAATATTAAGTACTTAATTTAATCACACCTTCATGTGTGATCTGATGAACTGAGTTCACATCTGGAGCTGGAAAGAGCAGCATTGTTCATTTGTGCAGCAGTGCCTTTGCAGATCTGCTGTGTGCTTGGAGTTGTGGTACGGGAGAGAGATACGTTATTAAAATGTACTCCAGACATATCCCTACTCCCTGTCATTATACCCGTGTTAACTCTCCATGGCATTTCAGTTATTTGATTTAGAGGGGAAAGATTCTGTGTTGCTCATAGATTCTAGTCGCTGGGGAGTGGGTGCTATGCAGCAATAATCCAGGTACCCATAGATAATTGGGTCACCTCTGGGCAAATAGGTAAGAGCTATAACTGGTTGACAACACTCATTGTAACTTTTCAGCCGCTCCTTGGTTAAGATACAGAGGAAAGCATTGCAACATAGTAAAGTCAAAAAGTCATTTTGAGAAGCAAAATTTGCATGTTTTAATCAAGTGTGGGTACTTCTGTTGGAGATTGGCCACTAACACCTTTGCTCTGTCTTTTCCCTCTTTTACTGACCTGACAAAGTGGAGGGCCCTAAACTCTTGGCTGAGTGGAACCTTACGAAGTATCAACATGAAAGCAGTATTTTTCCTTTACGTTTGCAGCGTTAGAAATCTCAGCATTACGTTGCCAAATGAAGTTGGTTCTTAGTCCTATGTGCTCCAGTCCTCTTAGATACTTCCTTCCCAGCAGAGTAAGGCAAATCTTGAATCCAACTCAGAACTTGTATTTGGTATCTCAGGAGCAATGCCAAGTGCTTAATCATGAATCCCTCATTTGTGTCTGAGTGCATTAGCTCAGCCAGACAGAAAGAGGTTTGAATTACTGCTGGTGGTGCTCAGGTGGCGTGAAAGAATGTCATCTGGTGACAAGAATCACTGACAAAAAAAGAGCAATCCTGCTTGCTTTCTCAAAGCTCCAGGACAGTTAGTGAAACATGAGCACAGGAGGCATTTGTAATGATAAACAGGACATATTCAACTGGGAACATACTGGTAAATGTGACTGCTCGTAAAACAGTATGAGTTCTTTTTTCCTAGTGGAGTCACACGTAAACTTTTTTCTACTGCTGTTTTTCTATAAACTTAAAACTCTGCATGCAGTGTTACGCTTGCAGGTTTAACTCAAAAGCACATTAAAAGCATGTAAGCAAACTGACAAAGTGCACCATGATGTAATTATTGGTGTGCTGCTCTCTATTTGTTGTTGCTGTTCAATTTACTGTGACTGCTCACAGTGATGGAAAAAGTGCTTCATGTTGGTATTGTGCCTTGGGACCTTTGGCTGAGCATAACCCTGCAGCTTATTCTGCATTTGTCAGTACAGTTCCTACAGTACTGTACTGACAACTGTACAGTAGTGTACAGTTCCTAACCTTTGTGTCTTTTAGGTAAGGATAAGAAGGGAAGCTGCAACCTGTCTCGTGTGGACAGCACCACCTGCCTCTTCCCTGTTGAGGAGAAAGCTGTGGAATACTACTTTGCTTCTGATGCTAGGTAATGTGCTACAGCATCTTTCAATGTAGATATAGATTTGTTCTTTAGAGGCAAATCTTAACTATTGTTAAGATTCCAGAGGTGTGTGTTGGGAAACCTGGGAGAGCACAGACCAGGTCAAGTAGCAGGTCAGATGTTGCTTCTCCAGTGATCTCTGTACATGGGCAATTCCTTTGTTGTCAAAGGTGGCCTATTTTAGTGAAAGTAGGAAGGAATGACTTAACAACAGCTTTATCGGAACTGGTGGTTTTCTGTGTATTGGGGAAATCGATACTTGTTGCAGAAATGTAAAAACACTGCAGTGCTCAAATCAACAGGGCATTTTGTCATAGTGTTTTGAAGAGTCTTGGGGTATCCCTCCATGCTCTGATCTCACAGAGCTCACCCAAGGTCAGAACAAAAACTGCTAAAACAGTAGCCGATGTGCTTCAGTGCAGCTCTCTTTGAGTAAGAGAGCAGAGTCTGAAATCTAATGGTAATTCCAATATTGGCACTCCTCAAGTAACCTGCAAGCAGGGAAGGTGTTTGCTAGTAGCCAGTGCTTGGAGTATGTCTAAGTAGATCTTGAAGTACTTTAAGAGATGGCCAGGTTGCCCAAGGTTTTATAGATGGGGGAAAATGAGATGCAAGGAGGAATGATTGCTCATCAGTGGAAAAAGAAAGGGACTCACACCTGCAATTGAGCATCCTGTGTGTTACCTTCTTCATGACTTCCACTCTAGCTCCTAATGCTTAGATTCCATTACTTTGTCTAAGGAACTCATAGTTTCTTCTTCAAGCAGGCACTGAGCTCAATAATGAGGTAGATGGGAAAAATCCAGTTATTGGCAGTGTGGAAATGTTCTTCTCATTAAAAAATAAAATTCCACTGATACGAGTAACTTCTAAAATCTTTGTGTTCAATTATAAATAGGGCTGTAGCCCTCGTATTTCTGTGGCAAATAATGTCTTATGGCACATGATGTATGCTTTTATAGCGCTGTCATTGAGCATACCAACAGAGTGATTTTCCTTGAGGATGATGATGTAGCAGCTGTGGTTGATGGCCGTCTCTCCATCCACCGGATCAAACGTACAGCAGGCGATCACCCTGGGCGTGCCGTGCAAACCTTGCAGATGGAGCTTCAACAGATTATGAAGGGTAACTCTTCTGAATGTCACCTGGGTATTTGCACATACCCACCGTCACAAGAATTATTCAGGTTGTGAAGGACCTCTGTGGATCTGGATCTGGCCCTGCACAACCTGGATCAAGTTGTTTTATTCAAGTAAGAGAGCAGAGACTGAAATCTGATGGTAATTCTAATACTGACAACCCAAATCAGGTTGTTCAGATCATTATTTAGTTGAGTTTGGAGTATGTCAAAGGATGGAAATCCCACAGACTTTCTTAGCACCTGTTCCAGTGCTTGACCTCACCCTCGTGGTGCAAGAAATTGATCTTGCATCTAATGAGACTTTTCCTCAAGCTAACACCATAACGAGAATTGTGGGGCTGAGGATTCTCCCTCCTGCTTGGAGGCATTGGTATGTTCTGAGATTCAACCCTAGCCAGCTTGGATCTAACCATTAGTTGACACATTCTGATACCTTGAATCTAGTTCTTACGATGAACTGATGCTTTGGTAGAAAATGAAATGAAATGAAGGTTCATTAGGTACAAGAATGAAAAATCATCTCTGACTGATAACTGGCATGTCAGTGACTCTGATTTAAAGCTTTTCCCCATGTGAACGTAAATTATCTGAAAGTAAATAAAAGTATTATCTTGTCTCTTATTTATTTTATAGGTAACTTCAGCTCGTTCATGCAAAAGGAGATTTTTGAGCAGCCAGAATCTGTTGTTAATACCATGAGAGGAAGGGTCAACTTTGATGACTACACTGGTAAATGAGATGAATCCTTCTTTATTTCTGGCGGCGCAACATCCAACAATTATTCACACCAGTAATCTTGAAGTTCTGGTACTTGGCCACCCTAATTTTTCTCTCTGAATCTTGCCTACAGTGAATCTTGGTGGCTTGAAGGATCACATTAAGGAGATTCAGAGGTGTCGTCGTCTAATCCTTATTGCCTGTGGGACGAGTTACCATGCTGGAGTTGCAGTAAGTGGTCCGTCTCTATCTGTTTGTGAGCTGTAGGTAGAGCTGAATGATGCTGCATCTGTGAGCAGGATAAGGATGAAATGATAATGCTCAGCAAATGTGTACTGCTTGGTGAAGATCCTTTGGAAACTGCATTTACCAGACTTTCAAATTGCCAGCAGCAAAGATAGAATCATAGAATGGCCTGGGTTGAAAAGGATTTCAAAGATCATCTGTTTTCAACCCCCCTGCCACAGACAGCGTTGCCAACCACCAGACCAGGCTGCCCAGAGCCACATCCAGCCTGGCCTTGAATGCATCCAGGGACAAGATAGGAACTAAAAGTTTGAACACTTGAGTGCTCTATGAAAATGTTGACAGTATTCAGTTGAGTAACCACAACAAGTTTCTGGCTTGGCCTGGATACTGTTGGTGGCTCTTGAATTCACCAGTAATAGAAGTTGCAGTCTGATGGAATAACACTCTATAAGATGGAAGAATTTTTCAGAAGGATTGGAAGCAGTTGGCCCTATGGGCTTTATATGGGGCAGAAGCAGGGTAGCTTTTCACAGGGGTAGTTGTATGTAACTTGAGTATACTGAGAGAATATAATCTAGTTCTAATTTTTTAAATGTATTTTGTTAGTAATATCTTTCTAACATTACCGTTTGCCAGACCCGTCAGGTTCTGGAAGAACTGACTGAATTACCTGTGATGGTTGAACTAGCCAGTGATTTCCTGGATAGAAACACTCCTGTCTTTAGAGATGATGTTTGCTTTTTCATCAGCCAGTCAGGTATGGTCTCACTTTACCACCCAACTCGCTCATATCTTTCCTGTAAGCCTGGGAGGCGAAAGTCAGCGGGGCTGAATTCTTGTGCCTGTCTGTAGGACTGCAAATCCTACATGCAAAGGAAGAAATTAGCACAAACATACAGGAGATGGGGGGAAAAAATGGAGTGGTTCTCCCCCTGTCCATCTGCATGAGTTCATTTAGCTGAGCCTTACACATGGTGATGGTGGTTTTGTTTCCTTTCTCTGTGAGGAAATACTCCATCAACAGAAGGCTGAAAAAACATTCTTCTGAGGTCTGAGTAAAGGCAACACAGTAGTTTCATTGAATAGTTGTAGTTCTTTAGTTAAAGCTTTACTAGATACTGAGCTGCATGGTGGATCAGCTCTGTGGAAGACTACTGCAGGAAAAGTACAGCAGCCTTGGAATGGGATGAGTGAGAAAACACATGCTTATCTTAAAAAGAAATATAGTGATATATCCTATTTAAAATATTTTCAAGGGCAATAGCAAGAATTTATTTATCTTCATTTTAGTTGCAGATTGTTGCAGCTGATTTTTGGCTTTGTTATTGTAAACTAGTGGTTAGTTTTTCCTCAATACAATGAAATACACTTCAGGTGGCAAAGTGGCAGGTAACTCAGAGTGTCCCTTCCTTATAGGGGACTCATGTAAGTGTTGCAGCTTTTTCCCAGATTTTGAAACCTTTTGCTTTTTCTTACAAGTTGCACTGTCCCAAATGTAGCAGGCGACTGATTGAGGGCACCCTAGGGGATAGATCTTTCCCCTGAAGTGTTGGATGTGGCATGCAAACAAGGATTTTCCTGGAACCTAAGCTTGTTCATCAGGCATTACAAAACCAAACCAAAGTAAATGCTCAACCCCCGCTTACCCCCACTCATAAATCTATTTTTCTACCCTTAGATTTCCACCCTACTGGCTGGTAGTATGTTATGCAGCGTGCAGCCAGTGTTGTTTTTGTATTGGAATATTGAAGTAGAAGTGAACCTAACTTGCTTTGTTTTTCTGTTGTTGTTGTATGGACAGGAGCACCTCAAAAGAGGTGTTCTTTTAGGAGAAAGGCAAATTGATATAATATATGGTAGCTTCTAGTCTCATCTGTGGATCTCAGCCCACAAACATCACTGCTGGGATCACCAGTGTGAGAACTATATTTTCCCACTCACAGAGTTCATTTAAACCAATCTTTTAAATTGCTGACTCCTTTGCTTACAGACAAATACAAACCTTTAAGATTCTATTGGGGAAAGCACTGCAGTTCTACATCTGCAGTGGCTGGAGTAACTGATACAAATGGCAGCATTGGAAAATGTGTCTTTTCAGGTGAGACAGCAGATACTTTGATGGGTCTTCGGTACTGCAAAGAGAGAGGAGCCTTAACTGTAGGCATAACCAACACAGTTGGCAGCTCTATATCACGGGAGACAGATTGTGGAGTCCATATCAATGCAGGACCAGAGATAGGGGTTGCCAGTACCAAGGTAATGCCAAGTTCACAGACCTTACTCTCTTATTATATGAGTCCTCAGAATGCTTTCTATTCCCTTTTTAACAGTTGTAATGGATGACTGTGTAGTCAGTGATCGTGTGTGCATCAATACTATTCATTTTCCTTTTCTTGTATCTTGCAAAGAGCTTTCTTCTATTTTGTAAAGGAAATATTGCAAGGAAGCAGTGTTAAATGTTGAAAACAAAGGGGTCTCAGAGAGAAAGATGCCCTAAGAGGCAAAAATTCTCTTCTCAGTCATTTGTCCTGAGCTAAAGTCTTGGTTTAAAATTAGGTCTCAAGATGGAAAAGGAAGTAGTAAGAACTTCAGAAACTTAATACATAACTGCCCTGAATCACACTGCTTTACCAAAGAATGCTGATGTTAAAGCTTTACTTTTAGCAAATGGGGGAATGGTGGATAAAATAAACCCGTTTTTTGTGTCCATGTAAGAGTTATTCTCTGGTTGGTGTATCTGGCTGCATGTGATACAGTTTAAAATACTGTGCTATGCTGCATTTCATTTCAGTGAAGTACTTCTGCACAGTGAAATCTGCTTTGATTTAGTTATATTTAGAGGCGAGATGATGTCAATCTGTTACATAAATTCAGCCAAAAACCACACTGGAGTTTAATAGTTCAGTGGGGAATTTGATCATGGAAAATTCATGAGTCTCTTACAAGAAAACTTTGAATGAGTTGTTTGTTGCTGTGTTGTTTTCACATAGCCAATGGTTGGAGATAACTGAAAATGGCATTTTCTTTCTGGAAATGTGAGGAGCTACCAAAGTTGTGCATATATGAAATGTGAACTGGAAGAGTTTCTCCCCTAAGGCTGTATATTCCAGTTCATTTTCAGAACACACGATAGATAATGTAACACGTCTTCAACTGCATGCTACCCAAAAGTAGGAGGTCACATTCTGTATCAAACTCTCCTAGTCACCATCATTCAAGCTTTTTAAAATTCCTTCAGAGCTGTTCTCCAGTATTCAGCATGGGGGTTGTTTTGATCATGGTTGAGAAAGGGGCAGAACTACTACAAACCTTAATCTTATTTCTAAGTGACATCAACCTTAGGCTGGCTCTGCAGAGCATTTCATCACAACACTGATCTTTTAAGGAATTCAAAGACTTGCCTTCATAATAGCTGTTGGATTCTGTGCCTCAGATGTTATTGCAGACAGAGTTGCCTTGAGCACTGTGTAGATGATTTTTCCCCAGACTTGGTGATACCCATCACTGGGATCTTTTAGAGAGCCTTTGCAAGGTGAGGTGTTCAGAAGCTGTTCCTGAAGAGCTGGGGGGAGGGAAGGGTGGGAAGTCACCTTTTCAGTGACTTGCTTGCATTACTTTTCTTGCATGTGGTCCAAAAATCCTACAGCCAGCAGTGCAGTGTCACAATGTCCAGATGTAGTGGTGGGCTTCCACTGTGTGTCTCCATCACTGGGTCTGCTGGTCATCAGTGCTGTCATCATTTGCTCCCTCAAATACAGGAAGAAGGACACAGCTATAGTCCTAAAACTGGATTTAGTAGTTGCCAGAAATTCTAGGAATGCTCTTTGCTCATGTTCCTCTTTCCTGCTTGATTGGAAGGAAAGCTACCATTTAGTAATATATTAAGAATGAAATCAGCAGCTAATTGAAGGATGTTGTAGTAGGTGACAGCTGTTTGCTTTCTGTCTTAATAATATGCTTCTCTCTCCTTCTTTCTCCCTTCCCCTTACTAGGCCTATACCAGCCAGTTTGTCTCTTTGGTGATGTTTGCTCTCATGATGTGTGATGACAGAATTTCTATGCAAGAAAGACGCAAGGAAATCATGCGTGGTCTCAAAGGACTGCCAGGTAGGAAAACATTGCATTGATTCCGTCTTGCCAAGTAATGTTTAATAGCACAGGTGAACCTGACATTGCCTAAGCTTGCATTTGAAAGATGGGAGGATTGAGATTTGTGCAATGTGACTGTCAATGGTAACTTTGCAACTATATTCTCTCTGATGCATTCACAGCACTAAATTGGACTATTAAACACGAGTTCAGTTCACTCTGCAAGTCATAGCTGTCTGTTATATGAAGTATAGGCAATGTGTACTGTTTGAGAGAGGCAGGGTTATAAGCAGACACAACTTCAATTCTTTCAGACTTGATTAAAGAAGTGCTGAGTATGGATGATGAGATCCAGAAGCTGGCCACAGAGCTGTACCATCAGAAGTCTGTTCTCATCATGGGACGTGGCTACCACTATGCTACATGTCTAGAAGGAGCTTTGGTAAGAGATTTCTTTATTTGAAACTTTTTCAGGTGTACTTAGCTGTGGGCTTAGATTAGGCACCTGGCTACAAGCTGATTTATAAACAGCAAGCAGGTGTGGTCTGCTGGCTGACACAGGCTGAAGTAGTGTGTGAAATAACACTTGCCATACTGCTGCTGTTATTTCCACATGAAGATACACAGTTCACATCATAGCTGCTGGCTACAGTGGACTGAAATGTATTTTCAGCTTCTGCTTTCACATTGGGAATGTTTTGTGTGTTTGCATTACAGACAGGGCAACCTGATAAAATCAATTCTTTAAACTGTTGGGGTGACATTTCCAGAAGTGCTCAGCATCCCAAACTGAGCACGTTCCTTCTCTACAACATGTGTATTGCAATTTCTACCTCTGAAAAGATTATTTTTGGCATTTTGCTGTCACCTGTGGACATGCACATATCCTCTTTGTATTTAGCTGCCCAGTTCCAGGCTGTGATGATGTATGCATTGACTGATGACAAATAATGAGACCTTATGAAAGATTATTTTCTTCCCCATCTAGAAAATTAAAGAAATTACCTATATGCACTCTGAAGGGATATTGGCAGGTGAGTTGAAGCATGGCCCTCTTGCACTGGTGGACAAACTCATGCCTGTTATCATGATCATCATGAGAGACCATACGTATGCAAAGTGCCAGAATGCTCTCCAGCAGGTCATTGCACGACAAGTAAGTACCTGTAAAAACTTCTGGTGCACCAGAAATGCAGGCTTTAATATGGAAGCGGCTTTATTGTTATAGGGCACCCTACCTATCTGCTATAGTGTCACTGCCTAAAATGCGAGCTTGGTAGGTGGTTGTTATGGGCAGTTTTGTATAAAACAAAAAACAAGTAGGAAAAAAACAAGTAGGAGAGAGAATGGTTGGTATCTTTATTCTTAAGTTTATGACAGTTTTTGCTACAAATCTTACAGGGTAATAGAAGATGGAGGCTGAGACCTCTGTGGCACTGTGGGTTAGGTTCAAGATATTTGTAGATAACTCCTGCTGAACCAATAGAACTGAGCTAGTTTTCAGTTTTAACAGTATTTCTCTAGCTGAGAATGCGTAGGAACTCCTGTTTGATGTGTGGAGTTTATTTTTTAATCCTCTAGGATTTCCCAGTTCAGTCAGGTCACAGAAAAAGGAACAACTCAGACTGTGCAGTCATATATACATGCAAAATGCACTGATGTTGTGTTTTAACGAGAAAACTACACTGACAGAATGCAACAGATGCAGAAGCCTGGTGGGCTTTGTTTATCCTTTAAAATACACTACAGGGATGTCCATGTGATGTTAAACTGTTTTGTTCTGAATTAAGAGAGGAGTTCTTGCCACCACTGATCTGAATAAAAGTGAAAAACAGAATGTTCCAGACCTGTTTTAATTCAAAATTTGCCTTTTCTTGTTTCAGGGACGACCTGTTATCATTTGTGACAAGGAAGACATTGAGACAATTAAGAATAATAAGAGAACAATCAAAGTTCCCCATTCTGTGGACTGCCTGCAGGGTATCCTGAGCGTTATCCCCCTTCAGCTTCTGGCTTTTCACCTTGCAGTTCTCAGAGGATATGATGTAAGTACAATATTATCTTCCTAATTCCCTTCCTCATCTCGTGCGTTTGTACTTGCTACCTGCATGTCTGGAAAAAGTGTATTGGGTGAGGCTGGAAGTCTGTGGGAGGTGTCTGTGTAACTGCTTGAGTTATTGGAACCACGTTAAAAGGTGGACCTAGCAACTGCATTTTGTGAGCAAAATGTGAGGTCTGTGACACATGGCTGAGAACTGTGCAGTTTGAGCTTGGATGTATCTGTTTTCTAGTGCTGGATGGCTGGTAGGGAGCAAAGAGGAAGCTAAAAAATCCACAGAAGGATGTTTGATATACAGAGTTTGTGTTGGTTATTTGATCATAACACAGGTACTGGTCTCTACCTCTTAGCGCAGTGACGTTCTGCATGTGAGATCTGCAACAGCATACACTAAAGGGACTGAGTCCTTTGTTCTTCTACACTGATTATCCTCATTAATAGGGAAATGTGTTCAGTTGATTTCAATGTAAACACAGAACCAACACTCCACACGTTACAGAGTTGTACACAAAGAAAGTGTGTAAATACTCACGAGCATCTTCTTTCTCCTCCCTCTCTGCAGGTTGATTTTCCAAGAAATCTGGCCAAGTCCGTAACTGTAGAGTGAAAGATCAACTGAATCATAGGGGCAAAGGGGAATTAATTGAAAGACTCTTTTTGGTACCAAAATAACTTGATTTTAAAGTCCCCTAGGTAAATCTTATTTTGGTAATTGATTGTTTGTGTACAAGATCACTGTAATTCCATTACATTAGTGATTGTCAAATTGATTCCACATGCTATGCCAATAGCCTTGGGTTTTTTGAACAATAGATTTCCATGGAAGCTATTAAATGGTTTTCTTTAAAGATTACTGAGTCTTCTAGGTAAAGGGCCCTCCACTATACTTTCAGATACTGCCATTGTTTCTTACCAAGTGTGGCTCACTCCAGCTGTTGGTGAGAAGCCAATTCAATGCATTACCTGTCATGCTCTCAGACAGTGATAGCAGAGTATACAACTGGAACAGGAGCTGCTGCTGGTCATGGTCATGTTTGTGCAGGTATTTTAACAGTGGGAGAAACTGTAAAAGAGCATTTGGGTCAATTTCTGCCTCATCCATAAAAGGGGATTCAACTGACCTGTATCAGTTTCTTAAGCTTTAGGCATGTGGTAAATGTGCTGAAGAAGTAATGTTGCTTCAGAAAGATGTTATCTATGCCAAATACCTAGCAGCTGACAATCTCATAGAGCTGGGCCATGACACACCATGTGACACGGCAGCTCTTTGTAGTTGTACCCATGAAGATGGTGGAAATCACACCTTCAAATGCAAATGGAAGCAGTGTCTGGCTCAGCACCATGGATGCCTACCAAAAAAAAGGACAGGGAACAGTGCTCAGTTGGTGATGATGTTTATTTTGTTGGCTTTTAATTTGTTTTTAAACAAGCAGCCCTCTTCCTGTGTTGTGGGATGAAGGTTTTCCCTCAGAGCTGTAGCGCTGCAAAGAGATCATAAGGAATGGGCTTTATTTTGCTGCAGGTCACTTAGTGGTTTCTGCCTTCTGTCCTTCGAACAGAGACGGCACTAAATCTCTCTCTGTGAGGCTTGCTGTGTTATAGAGTCCTGTAAGTGCATGGGTTCTGGTTTATTTAGGAGCAGTTCATATGGTTGCAGTGTCATATGTGGTTGTGTCAAATTGAGCTGGTGTAAAATTGGTGGACATATAACTTGATAGCCACAAAATAAGAACATTGATAATGATTATTTAGCTTGCAGAAGTTATGCAGAAAATATGCCTTCAAGATGTTGAACAAGTCATTAAAGGGCAGTTAACATAGTGTTTCCTAATGCAAAAAGGTGAATTCCTACTAGCCTGGTGGGTTTTGAATTAGCTTTATATATGCAAAAGCATAGTACAAGGCAGAAAGCAATGCTTGCTGAGTCCTGGTGAATATTTTGAAGTTCTGTCCCTGGAAAACTGCTTTAACAAATACAGTGTTTGGGGACCATCCATTACCATTAAAACTCAGCTCTGGTGGATGATTTTCAACAGAAGAGGACTGCTCAGACGAAGTGTTTCCAAAGACAGTGGCAATTCTGCTTTATACCGAACCGCAGTAACCTGTTTGACTTCAGTTCATAATCAGCCTGAGGCTGTTTTGTTATGTTAATGAGTAAAATGCTGCGTGCCTGGAAACTTTGTCGAAGCCAACCTATGTATGTTTATTAATATTGTGTTCAGACTACTAATTTATGAATGCATTGTATTGCCAGCATAGGAAGTGTTGCGTTGTAGTTGTACAGCAGTTGCTTATGAGGTGCTGACTCCTACTCTGTGCCTCTGCCTAGGCATGACCAGTAGACTGCTCTTCTTTGAAAGGGTGTAATTCTCCCAGAGGAACAGCAGACAATTTGTGTTCAGTGCTCACAGTCTTGGGGGCAGCTCCTCCTCCTGCTGCCACTCACCTTATTAAGGGAAGCTGTGAACCTTGAGCATGGAGGCTGGGAGCCAGGGAAGGTTCTCCCATTGCCCAGCATAAGGACTTGCAGTACCACACCCTGTGTTCTCATTAGCATGAGGTCTGATGGGAAAGAACTTGCAAGAGAATGGTTTGAAGATCTGTTTCTCCTATTCCATTCAGAAGAAAAGCACCAAGCATTGCTTTTAGCTTGCCTTGTGCAGATAATGGTCTGCCAGCTCACTCCTGGAAGACAGAGTGGTTGACATGGCAGTCAGGGTGGTTAGCCTCACAAAATGCGGATTGCTGTTTGGTAGAAGGCTGGTAATGTGAGCTGTTAAATACTTGCGGAAGCTGTGTACAAAGAGGACCAAAGAACAGGATTCTAAATGAAAAATGTAATGAATCTGACACTCTCCTGTTGGATGTAACTGTACAGATATTGCTGAGCTCTTTGGTTTTAATGCTGTGATAGACAAATCCTTATTCTCTGTAAGTCTTCACAACAGATTCTTCATTTGTCTGAAGTAAGGTAGTATTCACCCACTGCATCCTGCAGGGTTGCCAGCAAACTGCCTCAAGTGTACAAACTGCCAAAACAAAGGTGTAGAACGTGCAGGTAGGATGTTGTCATGCTTCAACGGAGGACACTTGCTAGGAAGGATTTCCTTGATGAGCATGGTAGGGAATCCGTAAAGCATCTCATTGTTAATTGCCATGCCAGTGTGAAGTCAGATTGTATAAAGGACTCTTCTTAGCTTTCCTTACCTCATTTTGTGTAGATGTGTTGTGTTTTGATGAACAGATGGTATTTCTCTCTTTCCCTAGAGGACTTTTAGAATGTCTTGTGATATTTATTAACAGCAGTCAGTCTTCTACTCTCCAGAATGAATGTTTTGCTTACTGAGCCAGTCCAACTCCCTCCTCCTGATGGAGGTGTGCAGACATCCAGCAGCTCTTCACTAAAATCCAGCCATGGGTAAACACCAATAAAGCCCTTTCTCATTTTGCACAGCAGCTGCCTATTACTGCTTATGTTGGCCAGAAAGGTTTTTCCTTCTGTCTGCACTGAAGAAAGGCTGTACTCAGCTCTGAATTTGTCAAATGATTGAGTACTGTTTGCACATACGTCATTGCAAGGAGCCCAGAGCAGTGTTGGGATAGCCAGGTGTCTGTAGGGTGCAGTGGTGGTTTGGGGATGCCATTCTGTCCATATCCGTAAAGTCTCTTTGTATGTAAAGAGCTGCACTAGTGAAAGCTCTAAGACAAGTGGAGAATCTCACATGTATAACAGCATGCAATCTTGCTTAATTAGTATCCCTAAGGATAGCCTGGACTAGCTGGGTTGGGTTAAGCTGCAGAGTGAGACATCTAAAAGCTCAGGGAGGACCAAAATTAGTGCAGAATGAGAGGTTTTCTCCCTTCTGGTAGCAGTCCTTCACAGCACAAGCAGCAGCATGTAGGATGGATGGGGGAGCTGCAGTTTGACACATTGGTTGTTTGTGGCTGATTTTAGATCCCACCTGATGGTACCAAATTTGCCTCAAAAAGCACAGAGTCCATCCACCGGATCAGGAAGAAGAAATAAGGAATTGGTTTTGAATCAGAGGATAAAACTACTTGCCTTCAATTCAGTGCGTGTAAATAGACATTTGAAATGGCAGATACCACCATTTCTTCCCTATGGGTCTGTTTGCCTCTGCTTGTACATATCCAGCTCTCTTGGTTTGTGGGGACCAGACTGTACCTTGTTTCCTGTTGTGTGCTATATGCAGATGTCTTATTTTGTCTGTAGTGTTTTATAATTTGGGTTTTGTCTTTTTGCTTACTTTTTTTGTATCTTACCCTTTGAATAAAATCAAGTGCCCTACATGAAACAAATGGAATTACTGGTCTTTAGTTAAATATATGTAAAAGTATCAAATGCTCATTTGTTTTCTTAGATAAAATGAGCAGCTTGGACACATTCTTCTTAAAAAACACCTTTCCTGTGCAAGTAGTAAAGCCACGAGGCTGCTTTTGGATGGTAGTTCCTTGGAACAAGGCGTCTGTGTCCATAGTATCAATTAAAATCACAGAACTAGAGCCAGGAGTGAAGTGCCATAGATTTACGGGCAGCAGTTAAATACATATTGTGGGGATGAAGTTATCTCAGTGGGGCCACCTGGCCAGGTCTGTGCTTTGGGAGCTGCTTTTGGACAAGCCTGATCCCAAAGCTGTTTTATTTCTCACCTATTTCCATGATTTTATCAAGTAGTTGGAATATATCACAGGCATTGGAAAAAAGAAAAAGCCAGCTGGCTCACCCAGATGGCCCATTCCATGCTAAAGAGGCTGTGACAAATCAGATCCATACCTCAAGAAGGGGGCAGGACACCTTTTTTCCACCTCCCCTCTTCAGGCCCATTATTTCCTATTAAAAATCCATATTTCTGTGGTCCTCACAAACTCCCATGGTAACAACTTTACACAAACAAGCTGCCTGCCCATGTCTGGATTCTGAAAGTGGTGGCAAGCCCTGGCATGTGGGGGGCACGGAGGATGTGGATGCCCCATCCCTGGAAATGCTTAAGGCTGTCGATAGGGCCTTGGGCAGGCTGAGCTGGTGGGTGGGCTGTGAAGTCCCTTCTGACCTAACCATGGTCCTATGGTTCTATGTGCTTAGAAGATGGTTTCAGAGCAGACAGAACAGCCTCAAATCACAGAAAGACTCCTTTCAAAAAGCAAAGGGCTAGGACAGCAGCGTCTCCACCAGGCTCAGAAAACATCCTTTGCCCTTCTGATCTGGCTCCTGAAGCAGCTTAAAATCTGTTGCGTCTCTCTAAAAAGAGAGATCTCTTCCTGCATCTTCTCACTGCACTCATCCCACTTGGGTTACCCAATGGCCAATGAGTATCAGAGTAAACACTGCATGAAGAAGCAATAAAGCAAGGGATTCATTGGCGACCATCTTCAGTTTGACACCCCACATAGTTTATGGTTATGGATTATACCCTGGTCACATCTCCAGACTTCCCTGTTTCTGCAGGTGGATCGCATCACTGCCCCTAAGGACTGAGAGCAGCTGCTTGCATGGAAGGAGCAAGGGGTGAACTGCAGGCGGCCAACACCACAGCGCTGGCCTCTGCCTGCACCCCAGGGTATCACCCAGTCGTATCTGCTTGGAGTGGTTTGCAGTGAGGCACAGAAAACCCACCGGAGAAGTGTTACAAAGCACAGGTTATTCTGGTTGCATTTTGCATTGCAGTTCTTGCCTTGGTTCTAGGTTTTAAGCAATAAAATGTCCATGGATGTTTTATTTAAAAAAAAAAAAAAAAAAGCCTCAAGGAGAACATTCTGCTTTGGTAGTTGCTGGTGCTTTCATGGAGGGTTCCTTTCCTTCTTGGCTTCTGCAGCCCACGAAACAAAGAGTTCATAGAATCATAGAAACATTAAGGTTGGAAAAGGCTTCTAAGATCACCAACTGCAACCTCAACCTTTCCTCATCATGAAAAGCCCATAGCAGCACTTGGTCCTTCAGCCACTGCTGGGTGATCAGCCCTCATCTCCATTCAATCAATTTGAGCTGGTCTGGGGGGAAAAATAATTGAGTTTTCTGCTTGCTCCTAACCCAGAGCTCTGTGCTGCTGCTTGGGTATGGTTCCATTTGTCTGCAGCCCAAGCAGAACATTTGTTCCTGCTGCAAAGTTGTGCATTTCTGCAAGAAATTGCTCCTTGAGATAACATCCCCAACCCTCTCCTTGGCTGAAGGTCCTTCTCCAGCAGCATGAGTGTATTCCTGTCTAACCTGGAGCATGGGAAGCAATGCAGCAGCAAACTGCAGCACTATGGGGTTGCCAGCACACAGAACATTGTATTCCAGCAACGGTAGAAGGGGAGGAAAAAAAGATGAAATCAGGCATTTTTGGACAGGAACCACATGGGGAGAGGAAGGGACAGGATTCAATGGGAGTGGTGTAGGAAGAGTAAAGAATGCGACCTGTTAATTGCTCTTTGTCCTTCTATAGAAGCATCTTTGCACTGATTTTTCCATCTCCCGTAGCTGTTCTGCTTCTGCTGCTGCACAGAGAAGTCAGCAATTGCAATGTTTGCATCAAAATCTGGATTATTATATAATAGCCTCATGAATTTTGCCTGCTGACACTGTCTAGTAAACGATCCCATGAACTGATGCAATCCTTCCTATGGCTCCACTCATGCTCTGCATTTAACCTGCAGAACTAAGCGGGTTCCCTGGCAGCTTTCCAGCATTTCTCTCTTGTTTTTTGGTTTTCTTACACTTTGTTCTGCTTTTTATTTATTTAGTTTTATGTTGTGGGAATGTAGAAATGTGCCGCAGTAGATGATGGGTGGTCCACCGCTCGGCTTGGGTTGGCAGCTGCTCAGCCAAATTGTTTCAGCAAGAAATAATCATCCCTGAGGTGTAAGGGAAGGCCATGTCTCCTCTAGTCTGTATTTAGGCAAATCTCCCTGCAGGCAGTGGGGGGGGGGCGGCACTTGGAGCGTCAGCAGTATCTCCAGATGTAAGTCCATTGTGATGGGGGCAAGTGGCTCTTGGCAAGTGGCTCTTCCATGGCAGAGGTGGGGATGCGCAGATGGAGCAAACTGGAAAACGTGAATGGAGGTGAATGTGTCTGAGTGCTGTGCTTGGGTTGGGGGCAATCCCAGCCACTGGGACTGTGGGTGATGGATGAGGCTTTGTGCACACAGACTATGGGAGGTGCCCCAGCCCATGGCCGGGTTGGGTCTGGGCTGGTTTAAATGTCCCTTCCAACTCAACTGTGAGCACACAGTGGAGCCAGGGAAGGGCACAGCACAGGTTGGTGCAGCCCCTTTGTGTTCCTGTAGAATAGGAGAGAAACACCAGGAACAAACCCCCTCTACCGGCTGCTCACGCCCTATGTGCAGCAGCTTCATTGTGATGGACGGCACTAAGTGAATGTGGCATTTCTTTGGCTCTCGCTCACGTGCTTCTCTCCTCTGTCTGGTGTACGTGACAAATGAGCTGCTTCTGTTTTATAGGGAAGTTTGTTAAAGGGCAGGCTTGGAAGGCTGGAAGCATAGCTGTGCAGCCCCGGCTGGAGCAGACATGAGATGAATATATATCTGGAGACAAAGGGAGGCTCTTGCCAAGACAAAAATCAAAAGTTGTTTTGCGTGGGGGAGCCAGATTCCCTTCTAAGGCATCCTATACATCAAGGCTTAATCCTGCAGTGTTTGGTTTGGCAGCAGTCCTACTATACCAAATACACATTGGTGCTATAAAAAGAGCAAACAGCACTGCCACGAGGAGCTGTATCCCATGTCCTGCAGTGGTGCAGCAATGACATGAGCCTCATTTAGGGCCATGTGTGCACCACCACTTTGCTGCACCATGTATTATGCTAAAAAGAAATCTGTGTATTTTCCACAGTTTTCAGATCAGAGGATACAATTTCTGAAGCTCCTTCCATATCCAAGGTGTTTCTCAGGAATGTATGCAAAGCTTTGGCTTTGGCCCTTCTCTCCCTGTTAACATTTGCATTTGTTCCCATGTGCCTTTGTCTGCCTGGAAACACATTGGGGTGAGGTCTGATAGCATCCAGTCCCAAAAAGCAGCCAGAGCAGCGCTTTCTTCATCACTATCTCTGATGCCTCCCATTTCTAATGGGCACTCTTTCAAACCATGCCAGTTTGGCCTTGGATAAGTAGATAGAGTTACCTTCATATTTGCAGCATGACCTCAGCTTTCCTCCACCTACTGCAGACTCTCTGGCTATTTAAAGAACCCACAGGAACTAACTCTGTGAGATTTTTATTATTTAAAAATCCCCAGCAGCTATGCAGCCCATGAGACAGAGCCTTGTGAGCTCTGCACCAGGCAAGATCCTGCCCACCAACAGCACTGTTCTAGGAGTTGAATCCTCCCAAGGTGTCTTTATCTGGGCACAATGATGCTCCTGGAGCTGCCCTATAGGATCCAGAGCATTGCTGCTGTCTTGGGGAGAGACAGCATCACCAGGTTCTGGGCATAAACGGTTTTTCTATGCCTATGAGAAAAGCCTGGACCAAACCATCCACATCCCTACGCAGGCAGGATCAGATGAGAGAGAACGATGTCAGTTTAACCTTCTGAGCTGGTGGTTAAGAAAACAAACAGAAAACCATCTGATGCTCCTGAAGTTGAGTGCATTTTTAGCAAGAGCACAGTTCCTGTGATTCCATGGCAGCCTGGGAAATAGACTTCAGTGATCAACACATACAGAGACATGAAGCTTAGCGCCCCCCCCCCCAATATTAAGAATTCACATCATATTCCAACAAAACAGATTCCCAAGTTCCAGTCAATGGAAACGTTGCCCATACATCTCTTGTCTCCCCTGCTGCATTGAAGGCAGCTAAAAATACTCTCGAGCCATTCCTGATCTTTTTTCCACTTCGGCTGTCGCTTTGGTTACGGGGATCCTGCTCTGTTGTTCCCAATGGTGCGTGGTCACAGTATCTCCAACCCTCACATCCCACCAACACGGGGTTTGCTGCAGTTTATTGGGAGCAGAGCCAAAGCTGACCCATGGCCTGGAGAATTTTTCCAATTTTTTTCTTAAAAACAGAGCAGGGATTGCCTAGGCAGAGTGGGATGTTACCCCACAAGAGGCCAATACGCAGATAAAGCTTTTTAAGGCTATGGGTGCTCAGATTTCACATTCCCCATCCCAAAAATGGGTTGGAGGTGTGTAGATACACTCTATTTCTGCTCAGCTTTTTCTTGGAGATTTTTCCAGTGAGGAAAACCATATAGGAAAAGGACCCTGACGTTCCATTGCCCAGTCGATGCTGGAGGAGACTTTGGGGCTCCAATGGAGGAAAGGATTGGGGACAGCTGAGCCATGCACAGCCGGAGGGATGTGCCAGGAAGGATTTGAAATGGGAACAGAAAGTGGAACACAGAAATCCCCTTGCAATTGAAGTGACCTCATATACTAAGCTCAGTTTTCCACTCGCTGTGGTATTTCTGCATGCTGTTCTCCATTCCTATTAATTCCTCCAGCTCTGAAAAAGGCCCCACTAGTTACTGGCTGTGAAAAACCAGAAAAATCCCTGCTTGTGCTGAGGACAGGGTCAGCCCATGGCATTTCTTCAGGCCACATATGCATGCACTGTGACACAAGAAAATACCTTTGTGAAATGGTATTTTGCCTTCTTCTGCTAGCAAGAGGGAGCTCTGAAAGCATTTAAATCTTAAAAGATATTTAAATTATCTCAAGAAACATAAGCAGTTTATTCTGGCAGAGTGCTACAGGCTTTCAGCCACTGTCTGTGTGCAACATGATTTATTCTGTTGTTTTTACAAGTGACTTTATGTCTGTTTCTTTTAAAAAAAAAGTGTGTTACATTCTTCAGCAACACAAATAGCAAAAAGAGGCTTCTGCCATGTCACGGCTGCTTCCATCGACCCCCTTTCAAGAACCTTACCTATGAGTTGGAAGGGGCTTTCTTTACCAAAAATAGGAAGAAAAAAAAAAAAAGGGAAAATAAAAGAAGAAAAAATGAATAATTTGCATGCTTGCCAAACAAAGAACTCTGCAGCTGCCCAAAGCCAGCCACGTGCTTAACAGCATTGCACGCACAGCTCATTGCTTTGCACACACTGTTCTAAAAACAGCATTTCTTGAGGAAATTGAGAAGAAATTCATCATGATCAAATCTATGAGGCCCTGGCACTGCTGCCCACAGAAGTACAGGTTCCCGATCCCTGAAGGTGCCCAAGGCCTTGGATGAGCTCTGGACAACCTGAGCTGGTGGGCGACACTCAGCCCACAGCAAGGGATGGGGCTGTAGGGCTGTGAAGTCCCTTCCAAACTGGTAGCTCGTTTTCAGGAGCTAAAAAGCATGAATCTTTTGCTGAAACAGGGCTGGGTGTATTAAGGCTGAACTTCCTTGTATAAGCTTTCTTTGCGTTAGTTTTCTTTGTGGAATAAAATATTCCAGTAACATCAAAAACCAGTGGGTGCTGGGTCATTAAGCAGAGAGGAAGAAAGAATGTGGGAGGAAACATGTTTAGGTATTTTTAGCAGTTGTGCTAACTTGCCCTTGTTAGAGGTTGCTCAGTGAACTGCATTAAACATTATCCTGTGGTTGTGAGGCTCTGAAAATTGCAGAACTGTAGAGGTTGGAAGGGAGCTCTGGACACGCTGCTGGCTCATGGTTAAGCCATGGTCAACCGTTGGTCAACTGTTGGTCAACTGTTTGATCAATGAATTTGATGAAGCCCAGCGTAAATTTGTGTAGTTCTTTAATAATAATCAAGATCAGCAAGAATAATGACTGAATTTAACAAATGACACATGCAACAAACAGAGGGAATAAAACATCATTGCACAGCACTGGCTGAGGTGAAAGAACATAATCCAACATCACATCAGAAGACTCATTTCTTTTCCTTTGCTGCATCAGCACCGCATATAGGACAATGTCACTGCGCACAGAGAGCTCCAAAGCCAGACATTCTGCAAAATTAACAGTGACAGAAGATGTTTTCATGCACCAAGGAGCAGAGGAAGAATTCCAGTGGCCACCAAAGCTCATATGGGTGAATGCCTCAAAATGCAGCCAGCAATAATGTGTGATGTTAGCAATTATAAAACATGTGAGTTTTTGTTGAATGTAGCTGCTTGGTCCTCTGGAGCAATGATAGAAAGCTGTGCTTGAATTGAACACAAAGAGATAATCAAAGTGATCTATTTTGAGCCAAGAAAATTCTTTATTAATGACATCAGACATCTGTTTATGGCTGTTTAGACCGACCCTATATGTGAACATGTAAAAGTAGTAAACAGAGATATCTGCTGAAGTCCTTTGAAATCATGGAGCAGATGTAGTGCTACTCAGCTCCTTTTGATCTATAATGAGCCTTTACTTAACAACTGGCTAGTGTAGATTGATAGCCTGTGTAATGTGTATCTAGGAAAGTTCTATACAGACAGAATACATAGGGTGCCATATATCAGCACATGGCGCACCAGCTAATTCAACCTAATTTACATAGCATTAATTGTCTGTGAGTTCATTTCATTTTGGGCCCAAATTTTCCTCTTAATACCTTAAATTCGGTTCTGATGGTGGATGTGCAAAACTCTTCCCAATGCATTGAAGGTTGGGCAGCCCAGCAACCTCATGCCTCAATTAGTGCTGTGTAAAGCAGGTGCTCGTCACTACAGGAAATATTTGTACATTAAAAAAAAAAAAGCCATACAACCACAAAGAAAAAAACACAACAAGCACAGCTTGATACAATAACATGCCATGAAATGTCACTGGCTTTATAATAATTTACTACAACTTGAAAAATGTTCTTTTATCCTCCACACAGGATAGGAAATGCTTCCATCTAACATATGGTAAGCATGCAGTAATAATATGTACAACAACAACAAAACAAAACGAAAAAAAGTTTATTTCTATTCATAAACGGGATGAGTACATGGAGGTATTCTGCAATGATTATTTTTCTAGCCCAATGTATGCTTCGTTTTGCTTCTTTCCTACTATGGATTTTTTTTCTCCTCTGTTTGCAGAGAAGGAAAATTCCTATATACATCTGCAAGAAGTGAGTTTCAGTGATGGAGCATACACTGCTATTATTTTTTTCCCCAGCAGTAGCTTTAGGTTTATGGGTTTATGTTTACTGCTTAATTGACACACACACACACACAAAAGCCTAAATGCCTTAATGCTGAAAATCAATCTCTTTTCCAACCTGTTTTGGAATATTGAGGTTGAGGGAAATATTTATTGATCCTGTTTTACACCGTACTCTTTCAACATCTCACCAAATCCCATTCATCACCAGAGGGAATCCAACCAATTTGTGTTGGGTTGTTAAAGGCTTCCCACTCCAACATGACCATGACAAAGTCATCTCATTGAACCGACCGTGCCTTCTGCCTGATAGAACTTGACATAGTGAGTGGCAAAACTGGGTTTTGCTCCAAACTGGGGACTGCTCTGTGCCGCCTGCAGACAAAACAGTGTTGGGGTGAACTGCCACCCTTCAAATTAGTCTTCAGATCCATTGTAGCTGTTGTATTTATGGCACCTAAAAGTGGCACGTAGACCAAATGTGGCTTAGCTTGACCCTGGGTCTCATGGTCAGGCTTCATTCACAGGATGTCCTTACCAAGAGGTCCCAAGCCAGGTCTCCACTGAGCCTTTTTCATTTGTACTTTTTCCTCCTTGAGCTTTTTTTTT
Source organism: Tetrao urogallus (assembly GCF_951394365.1). NCBI lineage: Eukaryota > Metazoa > Chordata > Aves > Galliformes > Phasianidae > Tetrao > Tetrao urogallus. The sequence continues at coordinate 4,405,751 of NC_136840.1, read as the reverse complement.
TTTTTTTTTTTTTTTCTTTAATAGCAAGAAAAGCTAGAATTATTGTTTCCAACAGCACTGAAGTAAGCACTTGGCAATGCATTTTTTTACCTGGTACAAGATGATATGAGCATAAGAAATAAGAACCCTTAGATATTCATAGAACAAGAGAGTTTTACCCTTTATGACTTGGCAATTTCCAGTCCTTTCATGAGAACCAATCCTGACCATAAAACAGACTGAAGCGCAGCAGTCTCCCCTATTGCTATCACTAGGCATGTGCTCAGAAAGTTTGCTGTGGTGTGGAATACGGTGGTAGTCCCACAAAGAGGAAAGCATGGAGAAATGCATCCCGTGCATTTCCTGGAAGACTGATTCCTATCTTGTATCTGGTGTGGGATTTTTGCCATAGTCAACAACTGCGTAGAGAAGTGATGTTGCTGAGAGTTGACAAGAGTGAGTAAGTACACTGGCTCTTTGAGTTTGGAAGACATCTGCTACTTATTCAGGAAGGGAAAACAAATAATAAAAATCCATGTGGAAATATTTTCAGGGCAAAAGTACGTAGTTTACAGAAAAAAACAGGAATGCATCAGTGGTAACCATTTCAAACTGACAATAACAAGGAGTCCAAGCAGACTGGATTTAGAGAAATTGATACGCCTAGCCACCTATTTGTACTAAGGAACTTTCCTTTAAGAATGGAAAACAGCATTAAATTATATTGCTGAACTGCAGAGGTGTTAATTAGATGGATGTAATTAGTCTAAGCCAAATGCAAAGATTCTTCTGTCAACCAGACCTTCCCCAGATTGCTGTGAGCCCCTCTGTCCCAGAGGGAGCACCAATATGCTGTGTCTCACTCCTGTCCTCATGGGAGGAGGCTGCAGCCTGGTGATTGATTCATTGATTGCGCTGATTGATCTTCCATGTGATCCATTTGCCTGGTGGCACTTCGTTTTCATTCACCTGCACTTCCACATCCCAACATACCCCAAACCAGACACCAGAAACCTACCCCTTCTTTTTGGACCCTCAAAGGTGACCTTCCCTTCTCCAATTCACAGGCCATGAGAACAGCTGCCCACCATCAATTCTTCTCCAGATTTATGGGGTTTCTGTGGTTGCTGACTTACTGTTGTCCTTAGTCACCTGGCAGCTGGTTATGCAACCTGGCTCTCTGTTATCCCGTGAGTCTCATATGGTTAATTTGTGCAGATGTCTTCAGAAGGAGCCTTTTGCAGCTCTTCCCTGGGGAGAACCTTCAATCATTTTTTCAATTTATCCCGGAATCACTGGTGATGAGGCATGGGGAAGCGGTGGGGAGAGCGTTGCTGAAACAGAGCTGGAGTCACTCCTGCAGTCTCTTGGCTTTTCTTGCTTTAATAGTTTGGTGGCACTGATGCTCAAGGGGTTTTAAAGACAACAGAAAATGAAAGGAGAAAGGCGACGATGAAGTCGTTCATTCTGTCCCATTCCAATACTGGTGTGGCTTCCTCTGTCCCCCCACCCCCCACCCCGAAGACAGACACGATACAGTACTGCTGAAAAAAAAACCTCAAATGCTTCTAGAAGAGATGGAACCCCTAGACTGTAGGGCGAGGAGGGGGCCGGGATGGAGGGGGTGCCCTGTTTGGTGGTGGGACTTGAGGCAGTGGGGGGAGAGGGGGGAGCGTGGAGGAAGGGGAGGGGGCATGGGGTGTGGGAGAGCTGGGGGGCGGTGGGTTGTAGATGGGAATTGGCAGTGGAGGGTTGTAGACAGGGGCTGGGGGAGGGGGGGGCAGTGGGTAGGCGTTGTTGAGGGGGTATTTGGGGGGAGCGTCGGCATTCTTCACTCGGGTGAAATTGATGCAACGCCCCTGGAAGAAAAAAGAAGGAGGAAAAGCAGAGTTAGTGATGGAAGCTGATGTCCCTGCACATATAAAGCCAAAAAACTGCTTTTCTTGCTGTTCTGTGAGAACGGTGCTAAGCTACAGTTTGTTGTACATTTTTAAACAAAACCTTTGCCCTCTGAGCTATTCTTTTTTCTTTTTTTCCTCCCGAGTTCCAACCTGCAAAAGATCCCACTGTAAATACTCAAATGTCAGAATCAGCACTATTGCATTATGGATTCATTCTTTCAGATATGAAATCATCCAAAAAGGGGCTGGAGGATTTCTGAGCCTGTCCTTTGTTTTGCTGGATCTGCTGTCCTCCTTCTTCTCCCAAAGTAAATGTTTTTCCTGGTGAAAAGATGCCAAATGGAGCACTGAGTTCACAGAACCCTTGAATCATATAGGTTAGAAAAGACCTCTAAGATCATTTAGTCCAATCATCACCACATCCCCTTCGTGCCTACTCAAAGCGCCATGGAGCCATTAAAGTTGGAAGAGACCTCTAACATTCCCGAGCCTGAGCCCAACCCACCCCACCCTGCCCACTGACCACTTTCTTCAATGCCATATCCCCATGGCTCTTGAACACCTCCAGGGATGGTGACCCCACCACCTCTCTGGGCAGCCTACGGGCAAACTGTGTGGAAGAAGAACCCAAAGTGAAGGAAGGGAAATGGTGGTAGAAAGATGCTGGAAAAATGTTTGATGGGGATGAGTGGAGATGGCGAGGAAGGGACTGACACACAAAGAGATGCAGACGGTTCCGCTCTGAGCACACTGTCAATTCTATCATTATGCTCTGCAGATACCAAGAAACATCTGCCTGAGCTGTTCAGCAGAGGAAAGTGGATTCCTCACTGAAGAATGTAGAGCAGCCACGGCTGAGCACGGGCTGTCTTGAGCAGACAAAGGTCTTTTAAGGAAAACAAAGATTTCACAGCGCTCACACCCTGTGAACATCACCTCGGAGCTGCTCCTTCTGGTGGAAGGTGAACCCCTGCATGGCTCAGCCCAGGCTGTCTGTCTGCAAGAAGAGCCTGTGGCTTCAGTTTGGGCTCTCCTCGAGGAGTGGAGCTCCAGGGCAAAGCAGAGACCCATGGAGTGGCCAGAAATCCCCTCACAGAGCAATTCGGCAGAGAGAAGCCTGAACTGAGCACGCCACTGCCTCAATTCAATGTTCCCTCTGTTCTATTTGATCTTTGCAGGCTGGTGTTTCTGCTTTAATGTTGTTTTAATGCACTTAGTTGTGATTTTAAGTAAACACCAGGGGGTAGGACTGCCGAGTGAGTCAAACTCTGAACCCAAGTTAACCAATTCTACACAGAGAGAAACAAAACACGAGGATGTTTTCCTTGTTCTGGTTCCATGTCTCCTGCAATAGAACTTTAGCAGTTTCAGACTATTGCTTGTACCAGTTTTGTTTTCTTTATTTATGTTGAAAATAAAATAAATCCGAATGAAAAGCAGCAGTCCAGGAATTCCAGCCAGAGAACAAAAAGTTGCAATTGTTTTTGCGTGGAGAGATTCTCTGTCTGGATGTTCCAGGGGTGAGGTTATGGTGCTGTGGATCCAAATGGAACTGAACACTGCCCAAACTACATTTAAGAGGGTGCAGTGACACTCAGAAATCTTTGGAGCTGGGGTCAGGGCGAGCCCTGAAGGCTGAAAACCATCTAGCATTCATGGCAGTGACCAAGGCATGGTCCAAAATGATATCATGTCCTTACAACTTTGACTTCACTGGCAAAGATTTGAGTTTTTATTGATGAGAGCTGGCTTGGGCAGCTCGCAATCTCATCATCATAAAAACAGAGCAAGCAACTCATACCAATGCAGAGCTGCACTGTGTTTTACATTGTTTCTTGCAGCCAGCTACCACTTAGTGAACCCATGTCCATGTATACTGCTTATACTCACGACTAATGGTCTCTCTTCCCCTCTCTTTTTGCAGTGAATTGATACCTCCTGAGCAATGCTTCCTACTGCTGTGTAATGGGTAGTTCTGAGGGGCATCCAGCAACAGTGGAGGCCAGATGGAGGTCAGCCTTCCTCCTCTCATGTGAGCTAATAGTTCTCGTGTCATTGCTTGACATTTCTCTCAACCATGCACATGGAAGGGAGAGTGCCAGATAGCAGTTTTGAGTTCAGACACTGGGGGCTACAATGCCTCAGAGGAGACAGAGAAACCAACACCTTCCAGAGAAGGACAACTGCCAGACTGAATGACAAGAGGACATAGCCAGGAAAAAAAATTATCATGCCATTACACAGGAGAGGCTGAAAATTTAGTGAGATGCTGGCACTGCTGCCCAGAGAAGAGTGGGTGCCCCATTCCTGATGGTGCTCAAGGCCATGGATGGGGTCCTGGGCAGCCTGAGCTGGTGAGAGGCAACCAGACTGCGGCAGAGATTGGAACTGGATGGGCAGTGAGGTCTCCTCCAATCTAACCGTGATGTGATTCATCTGCCAGTCTGATAACAGACAGAAGGGGAGGGGTTGTGCTAGCCACAGTGTGCCTGTGAGCGGCTCTGTGCTGTTTTATCTGGATGAATGTCTGGATGAAGGTCAAGTTATGACCCATTCATTCAAGCATTTGCACATTTCTCCACTGCCAGCACAGTTCTGTTCATCCTCCAGATGATGTGACCAGCTAGAGACCCTCTAAATTAGAGACCCTCTAAATATCTGTGCTGAAATGTCTTGATCAGCCTCGGGGGCCTGGATGCAAAACTAGACTGTGTGTCTGAGACGCAGCAGAGAAGAGGAGTGCACGGTCTCCCTACAGCCAGTGGAAGGATAAGGATCTTCATGAAACTGTATTATAGGAGGGGCTCATTGCCCATCAGTGAGAACCCTCTCTTGTCTATCCACAAGTGTTCCTCCTCATCAGGTGCCCTGATGGACATCAGATGGACGTGGAAGGTATTAGCAGAACATCCCGGAGGAAAGAAAAGAACCCATTTCCAACAAATGGGCCCTTAAACAGAAGTTGCCTCTCATTCCAGGAGAAAAAGCTCCTGAACCAGATTGTACCACAGCTTTGAGAAGAGAAGCCAATTCTATAGGCCTTTCAAACAGAGAGACAGTAGTTGCAGATACAGAATGAAGAATTGAAGGGAATATGCTGTATATTGAAGGGCTGCTGTGCTGAATACCTTGGCTAGGTTTCACTTCCCTTTCTGCAGCCACAACACTTCAGGGGGCAGTCACAGCTGTGCCTCAGCAGAGACAATTGAAGCAATATGAAGACAATATTACATCCAAAATTTAGTGGAATCAGCAAAATCAGCCAGGCAGATTCACTCCAGCATTTTATGTTGTTTTTCTAAAGAACGCTGCTCGCAGGCATTTGCATAATGAATTCTGCTCTGAGTGACTTTGCTCTTTCACCTTCAACAGCTGATTGCTTTTGGGGTGGAGGCAGGCAGCACTGCCTCTGGGCCAGCCAACACGGGGCCACAGGGGATGGAGTGCTCTGACTGCAGGCGTGGCCCTGCCAGCACTTTGCACGCAGAGTGCCGCAGGGCTGCATGATCAATCCAAGCTTTTCTCTTTGTTCTTCTCATCTGGCTGGCTGGGGAGTGCTGCTAGGGTCAGAAGAGAGGACCGGATGTGGGGAGAGGGACATCAGGCTGCCGAGGTCATGGCACAGGGTGACAGCGACTGCATGCTTGAGGGAGCAAGCTGAATGTCGGTGTCTTGGAGGCAGATACGGCAAGCAGAGATGTGAAGAGCAGAGGATGCCTCAGTCAATCTGTGGCATTTCCTAGGAACTCCACAGCCTTGCCTAAGCCAATTCCCACCTCCTCCTGCCTCTCTTTCTGTTCATTTGAACCAGCTTGGCTGCCCACAGTGCTATCTGCACAGCCCTGGCTTGGGATCACAGAACCACAGCATGGTTTGGGTTGAAAGGGACCTTAAAGATCATAGAACTGTAGAACCATAGTATGGTTGGGTTGAAAGGGACCGGAAAACCCACTCAGCCCCAACCTCTGCCATGGGCTGGTTGCCATCCACCAAATCAGGCTGCCCAGACCCCCATCCCACCTGATCTTGAGTACCTCCAAGGATGGTACACACTGAACCCTATGAGGTGCATACCCTAAACAGCACTGGGGACAAGTTTAACAAAGGAAGGTTGAACACATTTTTCTGAAAATGAAGAATGTTTCTGTTTCTTTTGGTTTCCTATCAATCTGGAATGAATACCTGGAAAAACATCAATATTTTAAGACTGTTAAACACTGGGACTGGTTTCTGAGTTTAAATAGAGCCATTGGAAAAGATATGATCCTCATTGTTGTCTTGTAAGGTTCATTAGTAATTCAAACTTTCCAAAAACAATAACTGAGTTTATCCTGTTGTTACAAGAAAAAGGAGAGAAGTAAAAAAAATACAAAAATCAAGAGCAATGAGGAAAAATAACAGAAAGAAGGAGGAGAAGGAGAAGGAAAGCGGAAGACGGAAGGAAGTTGAAAATTAGTGTATTATCCTGAAACAAGCACACACAAAAGCTTCTAGGAAAAAAAAAACATCGAAATGAGCATCAGGAAAGCATTAAATACACGAAGAGATAACACCAGTCTTTGGAAAGAGATTTATTTCTGATGTGTCGATACTTTAAAAGCAAAGCACGTATATAGATGCAAGGTGATAGCACTGAATTCTCTAGGACAAACCCCACTGAAGACAAAAGGTGCTTGGTTTGAACCTAGCCCAGGCTGGAGCCTTCCATGAACATCTCTAAAAATGCATTCCTTTGTGCCATGACATACAGGGAAAAAAACAAGGGCCAAGACTTCCACTACCATGTCATCATTTGGGAAAGCAACGGTTGGGGAGCTCTTGTCTTGCTCCCGTCAAGATAAACCCAAAACCCAGAGGGTTTCTGCTATGTAATGGGATCCTGAGAGTTTGAGATATACCTTCTTTCATGACCCAAGCTGGCAGCATGCTGGCTTTCAAATCACACAAGAGTGTCTAGAGACACTTTTAGGAAACCATTGACTAGCTTCTGGACTTTGTTAGCCAGCCACTTTTGGTGAGATCAGCCTGTGTTGAGTGTGCTTGGCAATGCCAGGAAACACTGCCTCCTGCAGCAAGCATTCTAATTACACGGCTAACTCTGCATCTGTTAGTCACCCAACAGCTATTAAAACTGTCGCGTTTCGTGATAAAACATCACCGCAGCAAAACCATTCCCATCTGTCTCTCATTACACAGCTTTGAACTCAGTGTTGCTCATAAAACCTACCATTCCCAAGGCATTCCAGCCACCTCGTCCACTCAATAATTTAGAGGCTTGATCTATTTTCTCCCTAAATTAAGAGGATGACTTCCATCGATAAGAGGGAACTTTGGGTCATGACTTCTAATGGCCTGCTCAGTTACTGTAGACACAGCACTGAAAACTATGCATCATTATGGCTTAACCTAGAAAGCCTTGTGAAACGTACTGCAGATTCTGAGCTTTCTGTCAGGTCTTAGTACTACTTAGTACTACTCAGTACTAAGCTGTGCTGGATTTCCAACTCCCATGAAAAGAGTGGTACAAAATGGCATTTCCAGTAAGGAGGTGGGATTTGCCCCATATGAGAGCAAAAAATATGCCCCCAAAATAATAAGCTGTACCACAGGCAGCATCCTATACTGCAGATAAGCATCCTGTCTAAATTTAGAAGAAAAAAAAAGAAGCAGAAAAACTATCACTGTCTGATCTTTCTGAATTCAGTAATTCTGTGATGTCTTAGATATATGGACAATTCAGATATTCAGACAGTGGTTTGTATTTGTGCAACGGTTTCTATTTCAACTAACATGATCCTGTTCTTTCCAAGCAACACAAAAGCTACATATTTTGAAGGCCAAAACAAAATACTTTAAAATTCATTAAGTGTTACAGTTTTTGAAGAACTCTCATAGAATTTGCTCAGTGAGGTCATGGGTACCCCCTCCCTGGAAGCATTCAAGACCGGGCTGGATGGGGGTTGGAGCAACCTGGTCTAGTGGGAGGTGTCCCTGCCTACAGCAGGAGGGTTGGAATTAGATGGTCTTAAAGGTTCCTTCCAACCCAAACCATTCTATGATTCTGTGATTTGAAGTCAGAGCTGAATAAGCTCAGTCACGCTGGCTTGTGACCAATGCATGCCTATACCTACATATAAAGCACTGTGCGTCTGAGGGCTCCCACAGCATAAAGAACAGTTCTGCCAATTCAGCCTCCTGTTGAAATCTTACCCAGAAGCTTACTCATAGCTTTGGGACTGCGGCTGACTCTTCAGACCTGCCACAACCCAGATAACACCCATTGCTCTGCCAACCTCTGCCACTTGGTATCTGTAACTATGTCATGCAGGACTGACTGAGCTGGGGAACCTACTGAAAAGAAAACATTCAAACTCCTAAAAAAGGTGAAACGAGACGATATAGGCTTCTACTTTGCCAAATTCAAGTGTGGGAATGAGCGTAACAACTACAATCTTTGGCTTCTGCCAGAGTTTGGGAGCGTGGCTCTTTCAACAATGGCAGGCATTTTTGTGTAAGCTAGCTGACTGCTTTTGCAGGAGCTAGATTTGGCTTATTTACACTGTGAGACAAGTGTCATTTCCAGGAAGATCTGGTCATTCTTCTCACTGTCTTTCTGGAAAGAGGCAGTTCATCTTGGAGAAACACTGCATGACACATCAAAGACAATGCAGGACTATAATCTTTCATCTGGAGGCTGAGTAACCAAGTCAATTGGGTATAAGGAAAGGAGATACGAAAATAAGGAAATTCAAATGAAAAACGAATCTATTATTTTGGCAATGATAACCAGAATAATTAATCAGAAGTAGTGGTAAACATCCCTCCGGAGGGGAAGGAAGAGCCAGCAGGGTAGTGCTAATGGCTTAGGAAAACAGGAGTTACTGCTTACTTTACTGTCCTACTGGTAGATAGTGAGTAGTTCTCATCCCTGCAATCCCTGGATTCACCTTGTCTTCCTAAGCAAACCTGTTGAGGTTCAATGCATACCCTTGTAATTCTGCATAAGGGGAAGTTTGCCTCCGATCAAGATGTGGGTGGTATCCTTCCTTTGTGAGCTGCCTGCTCTCTAATTCACAAATGGAAGTCCAACATCTCAAGAGCCAGCCCAGGGCTTTGTTTTTACAAACAAAAAAGGCATAAGCAGTCCTGCAAGCTGATGGGCAGATCACCTGGCTTTGGGCTTTGGGGCTCTTAGTTCCATGAAAAATAGCTGATGTTGAGGTTAACTTTTCCACAGTTATTAATGGAAGACCATGCTGCAATACTATGCACAGAAAGGCTACAATTTTGTTCTCAAGCTTTGCAGCCTGTCAACATTTAATTTTAATTATTTAATTTTAATTATTTTCCTATAAATTCCTGACAGAACGATGTTCATCGTGGAAATGCAACTGATACTTCAAAGACACATGCATTTGTATCCAACTCCTAATGAGCACTTTGTACAATTTAGCATTCCCTAACTATAAAAGTGATAACGTTTTCTAAAATAACATGTGTTTTTAAATCACCCCTTTCTGATGATGTTTTGAATGTAAAAATAACCTCATTAATGCCGACAAGAATGCAAACTTAGTCTCCTGAAAATGTGAGAAGACCACAGGAATCCCATGTGACTCTGACTTCCTTGCCTTATTGGAAACATCTGTGTCTACTGGTAACCTCAGACCATTTCCAGGTTTGACTCCAAGAAAAGAATTTCACAACCTTTTTGTGCATCTTAGCCTCTCTGAGTGCTTTTTCAAATCAGGTTCTGAACATGCCTTCTGCTTTTGGAGAAAAGGTGCAGATTAACAAGACTACTCCAAACCAGACCAGAGTTTGCTTCATAGTTTGCTCTTTGCAAAGACAGATTGGCATGTGACTGGTTGTGGCCAACATGATAACGTGGTGATCAGGACCAGTTGATGATAACTGGTATAGCTTTTGTGGAGTTGTAATGGTCAAAGCCAGGTAAGACAACTCAGGTAGGCATTCTTCTGGCAGTCCTGCTGGAAAGAGACCTCACCTCTCCATTCAGGAGAACATCTAACCCAGATGTCACACTGGAGGTGATGATCCACAGGCAGGAAGCCTCATGAAGGTCTGGCAGGAGAAGTTGGGCAGCCCCATAAGCAAGGTGTGTTGCCCATAAGCAAGTTGTGCTGCCCAGGCAAAACAGCCTGGACAGAAGGCAGCAGTTCAACCTTGCCTTCAGATCCAGTATGTCCATCCCCACTACGGTCAGCAATTCCTGCATCAGCATGAGCACCTCTAATGCAAAGCTATACACTGAGTGCTGCACACCCCAGACAGCACTCATAGAGAACTTTCAGCCCCATGCAAAGTTTTTTTCTGAAAGCTTGTATGCATGTTTTGCAAGGTTAAGGCCTGAACCTAAAGTCTTCCAAATTAGAAGGATCCCTTGGTCAAGAAACAATCTTGCCAAAGTTTATCTTACATTCTGCTAACTGGTACAGCTGGTAAACCCCCACCCACAACTCTATTTTTAGGCAATCCCAGCTTTCTTGTTGTGTGCAGCACTTACTAGTCAGTTACTGTGATAGCTGTGCCTTTTGCAAAGCAGTCTTACTGTAAGGCATCCCAAACTTGATTAAAGGTCTCAGGGCATGAACACAAGCAATGAGCAGAGATTAAAGTCACACAAAGGAGGAAGACGGGAAGATAAGCTTTAGCCCCTACATTATCCTCTCCATATACATATATAAATTGCAAATTTGTTAAGTCACTATGCTTGAACCAATGTCTTGTTATAAACTAATGTGAATTTAGGCCAGGGAACATCTTTCCTGATGATTCCTATGGTACCTTGGAAGTTGTGTGGGCTACAGCAGATAAAGAGTACCAATTAGTCAACACAGCATTTGAAGCTGGATCCATGTTTCATTCTACTCAAGCAATCTTTTTGAACAGCTCAGCTAACATGCTGGCAGTGGATTAAGTAACTGATTATAGCAATGGATTGCTTATATATGAAAGTGATGTAATGCTGGGATTTAGTCCAATTCCTTTTCGGGCTCCAAAGCAAACAGAAATTCCTTTCAGTTACTTTTCATTTGCCTTTGATTTTTCATTGTTGGCCAGTGGGTGAATTAAGATGCCCGCTGGACAACACCAAAGGAAGAGAAGGAAAGAGGTGCAAATTGCTTTCTTCAGCTGTTGGTGGCAGTGTGATGAAGGACAGAATCGGTTTGGGATCCCCAGGCTCTTCTCTCCTCCCCTTGCTTTGCAGCCATCCCTCCAAGGTACAAAACTTGAGCATTTCACAGGCAGCTTGGTATTGAGGGGCCCTGTAACACAGGGAAATTCGAGCTCTTCCCCCGTTTTCAGAGCTATTGCAAGATTCAGAAGCCAGACCTTCCTTCTGGAGAGCAGAGCTTTGTGAATGGATGGCATGGCAATGAAGTTAAGCAGAGCCAGGAAAAAGCTGGAAAGCTGCAGTCGCCCTCCCTCCCATGTGCTGCAGTAACTCAAAGCCTTGTGTCTGGCTGCCTGAAGCTCCCTGCAGCCGGCAGGGCTGGGCTTGCACATAGCTCCAGTCTACCAGGGCTGAGGTTTCTAACCAGCTGTGCTTCCACTGTAAAACCCCAGGACCAGCTTGGTGTTGCTGATACCAGCTCTCATTAGGTCTCCTTTGCTGACAAATTGGGCAAAGTGCTCCTTTATCTATGCTTCCTGGTAAAACAGGATCCAACCCAAATTTGCCAGCAGACAGCTGTTAGAACCCACAGACTCATGGCTACTTGCCCATGCTGAAGACTTCACAACCCACAGAGAACCAAGGCTGCCTTTGCTTTGCCACCTGTCCATGCTGCCTGGTCCAAGGGAGCTATTTGAAGCCACTTGGAGAGGCCACAGGAATTTACAGCTGAGCTTGCCACTGCCGAAACAACTCTTAACAGCTCTACCCTGCTGGCTGATCTCCAAACTCTACACCAGAAACACATGGCTGGGTAGCATCTAGGTCTGTTTGGGTGACCATCCTGCTCAGTGCCATCCTGCAGCATGAAGAACATCCAAACCTGTTGGATGCAGCCACTTGGCTGCATGTTGGGCCAAGGAGGTGCCATGCTTCTTAGTAAACCAGAAGCATTCTCAGCATTTGCACAGGTAGAAATTTCCTATCACTTCCATGAAGGGCAGCAGATTCATTGTTCTACAGACACAGGTTTGTGAAAAGATTTTCTGGAGGATTGCTCCTTTTCCTTTATGTCTGTTTCTTGCAAGGAAAGCAAACCATTCACACAGACTCTCGACTATCTGCATTCAAGGCACTGACATCTGCAGACAATACTGGCAGATGTTTCTATGCTGCTGTCCTCATCAATTCAGCACTGCATTTCCAACCACATCAGAACAGTGGCATGATATGTGAAATAATATTTGATGCTTTTCTGCTTTCTGTCCTGGCAGAAGCTGATTGCCATGAGGTACTCAGGCACATGGGTTAGTGGGCATGGTGGTGATGGGCTGATGTTGGACTAGAAGATCATACAGGTGTTTTCTGACCTTCATGATTTCGTGAATTATGCAGCCTATATATCATCAGGCTGGGACACAGACTTTCTCTCAGAAGAACAGTGGCCCAGAGAAGAACAGAATGAAATTGGTAGGATCATATAGGGGTTAGAGTCTTCTTATTTCACATGGTGTAAATTTTACAGTAAATTTTTGCACCTTTTGCTTTTCTTTTTGAATAATTTGTCTCCCAGGGCACAGTGGTAGTTGAAGGTAGCTCAGCTAATAGCAATTACACAATCTCTTGCACAGAAGCATCTAAATACATCATAAAGCCAACCTTCATAATGCTCAGCTCCAGTAAAATCACCTTCTGTGCCTACAAAGGAGAAAGTCTGGGAGCCTAAACCAGCACCCAAGCAATGCTTTTCCTTTTGCTTTTCCTTCTGAGCTGTCACAAGTATCTGCCTTATCAGAGGAAGGTAATCACAACCATTCTGTCCTATTTGTAAAGGCAGTCTGAAGCTTCAGCGGAGTTTTGCTTTTCCCTAGCTGCAAGAAATGTCTGGAGGCACAGTACCTTGTCTCCTGGTTGTGGGCGCATCACTGATACACGGTCGTAACCTTTCCGCAGCAAGACCCAGAGAGCATCCAACTTCCCCTGCAATCACAAAGAAAGAAAGGAAAAAAATGCAGCGTGCTACCTTCAGTACAATAGCAAGTGAGCTGTACAAACTTACATTTTGCACTTAACCATTTGCTGTGCCTGTACAAGGTACTGAAGAGCAATGTTTTCCCTTACAGAAATTCCCTCTGAACCTGCTGCAAGTGCAAAGGAGAAGGCCTTCAGATGAGCAATAGGAAGATGTGCCTGGCAGCCAGCAGTGCCCTTGCCTATTCTTCATGTATGCTATTGAGCATCTCCAGAATTGGTGACTTAGATATCTCCAGGGTTGAGAGGATCTCGTACCTATTCCATTTCTGGCATGGTTCTAGCAAAATGCTAAATGAATGCCAAAATCTGTTGAATTTGTATGCCACATTTCCTCACCACTCTGCCTCCTCCTCCTCTGGATTTATGTGTCAAAACAATGTGCAGTGGAATGTGTATGAAGAACCAGGGTAGATGTGGCACTGAAGGACATGGTTTAGTGGGCATGGAGGGATAGGCTGATGACTGGACTTGATGATCTTAGTGGTCTCTTCCAACCTCAATGATTCTATGATAGTATTCTATTCTATTAACTATCTCTGCATGGAGAGGATTGCCTTACCAGGTCTCACACCCACACACCAGTTGGCACTGGCATCTTCTCCAGGCAATGACACGTCTTTCAGAATACTGTATTCCTATGAGCTCACTGTCAGTCACCCAGTGCACACTGCCTTGGTTTTGACAAACTGCTCACCTTGCTGTGTGATCTCGGATGCATGTGAGCAGGCACAAACCCAGACAACTCAGTGTGCTGAAATCTCTCAGTGACAGAAATGTTGGTTGAGATGTGGGGCCATACCCTGCCTTTCCTCCCTGCAGTGTTGCTCTGCCACACAAAGCATGCGATTCCAACTGAAATTCAGCATTATGTTGGGATTTCACTTGCAAAATGGATTCACCTTCCAGGAGGTCTGTAGAAGAATTTCTGTATGTGCAGCATGTTGGCTGGCTCAATGGAACACTACGGATATGTTACATACTGCAGCGGAGTTTACCAAAATCTTCAAATTAATGTCATTTGGCCCAGAGGTTGTTAAGTGAATGCTACCCAAACATTTGTAAAAATTTCTCTGGAGGATTAACAACACACTTTACTTATTGACATATCCATTACAGAGACATCACAGTCTCTGATAGGCCTAATTAAAGAATTAATGCATGACGCACTCAATGCACACTCTTCCTTTCTCGAAAGGCATATATGGAGTCTTCTCTTCCCTTTTAAAGAAACCATTAGGACCATAATCCTTTCTGACACCTGCATTCCTCAATGAATGTATTAAGCCAACGTTTCAAAGCTTTTTTGGGAGTTGGAGGGACACATGGGTGGAGACAGACAGACACATAGAATGACTGCATAGATGTTGTTTTCCATAGGATACTGGGAAAAAAGACTTCCTAAGGTGAGAGCCAGGAAAGTCTAATTCTCAAAGGAAGAAGCAAGAACCTCTTCTGTCAGATTCCTGCATTTGGACAGCCTCTCTTACACCAGAGGGAAACCATCCCTGTCTGTGAATCCATCCAAACCCATCCTTCCACTCTGAAAGCTCTCCTTTCGAGTCCATCTTTTCCCCTACATCACAGCTCATGGAAGCTCTTGGTCTCCCATCCCTTCTGACAACTGAAGAAATAAGTACATTTTTTCATACATTTTTCCTGTGAGAAACCAGAAGGAAAATTACAACTTTACATGGAATAAAAAAGTCTTTACCACAGTCCTAACTTCCAACATTCTACTGAGATTTCTTGGGGAAAAAAAAAACCAAGACCCATCTTTGGGAATTTGAATGGAGCTTCACGGTCTGCCTGACACATCTGGGCAGAAGAAAGGGAATGGATCATGGAAAGGGTGATATTGCTTAAAGAAATGAAAATGGCAATGCATTCATTTGGAAATAGAAGCACTTCTGTGCTCTCCAGTAGATGAGCTGGGCCTCTCTTAGGTTGGAAACTCTTTTGCAACTGAAGTGCGAGGTAGCTTGGAGGCAAAAAAATGGGCTGGAGGCAAATAAAGCTGTGTCCTCCTAGATATGAAGTCCAGAAAGTGGAAATTTACAGTTGTTTAGAGACTGCTATTGGCCTTTTTGACTCAACCACAGCGATGAGGTGGATCTTTGGAGACACTCAAGGTCAGGCTGGACCAAGACCTGAGCAGTGTGACTGAGCTGTAGATGTTCCTGCTCATTGCAGGGAGTTAGACTCAGGGACCTTTAAGAGTTCTTCCCAACTCAAATGATTCTATGATAACTAAGTGCGATAAAAGCTCTGAGGAGAAGATACTGATGCAGATACAAGCAGAGGCAGAAACAGAGGTAAGACAAAAGCTCTTAACCAAACCAAAGCATAGACCCGTGGCTGGCTGCAGCAGGGAGCATGTCTTGAACCAAATGGCATTATCCTCATAATCCTTTATGATCCTTCACTTGCCTCTACGTTTTCTGCTGCTCCTCCCTCTGTCAGATGAACTGAGGATTTGGCAAGTCTCTTGAGAAGTTTCTAGATTTGTGATGCTCCTTGGGTTATTTACACTGACTTTCAAATTGTTGAAGTGATATTTTAAAAGTGGGGTAAGCCAGTTGGCATTGTGCTAAGAAGTAACAGCAGCAAATAACAACAACAATAATAATAACAATCTGTTAAGTGTCAGTAGCTGCAATTTGGCAGCAAACAAAGCTCTGGAGCATTTCTACAGCAATCTATTCACTCTCAGCTAACAGCTGTGTACCTACCATATGGACACCACTCTGGAGAGGGGATGTAAGGGGAAGAAAAAGTCCATCAGACAAACTGGCAAAAGGTAGAGAACTCCAAGTAAGGCTGATGCTTGTGTTGCATGGAGAAAAGGAGGCCTGCTGGCCCTAAAATGTGAATTTCCTGGCTCTTTGTCAGATTTAAGCCACCTTGGTTCACTGCTTCTGAGATTTAATTCCTTGCCCACTTCCTTTATAAGTAGATTGCCACATGCATATTCATCCACCTTCCAAAGAGGTGTTTCAAACAGCCCAGTGGGGTGGGTGGAAACTTAATGTCTCTAATCAAAGGAGCTGAGTGCATTTGGAGCTTGGGGATGAGGGAAAATTTGAGTATCAGAAGCCATTTCCTACAGGTGAGGTTTAGTAGACTGGGAAATATTCCCCCTGAAAAGCAGTGGAAGCCTCTATGTTATTTTAAAAACCAGACTGGAAAAAGCAGTGAAGGACAGACTCAAGCTAGCAATGCTGCTTTGGCTGAGTGCAAACCCAATGACCTAATAGGCCGTCCCTCCTCGCCCTCCTCTGCCTCTTACAACTCCATGATAACTTCCCTGCACAGCACAACACAAATTCACCTTCATATGCTCATGTGTTCTGGACAAGAGCTTCCGTCAAGAGTGCCGATGAGCTATGCCAATTTTGCTAGTTCCTTACTGCACAAGGAAAGTAATCGCAGGACCTCTACTTCATAGGAATGATCCCCTCTGCTTTTTTTGAGTCCTTGTGATTGTACATGGGGAAAGTGTTGGATATAGAAATCCAGTTGGGTACAGCTCAATAAGGGGTGTGGTGGTAATTAATAATTAGGCCACCTCATCCACATATTCAGGCTGCTAAATACTATCCAGTTGTGGAACATGCCAAAGTTAGGGAGTATTTGGATATGGGGCTTTGGATTGGACCTGTCCTTATACTGTAGACTTTGAATGGTAGAAAAGAGAGACTTTTCCAAAGGAAACAGAAAGATATATCAGCCATGAGATACTTCTAACACTTAGTCCCCTAATAATTGAATTCTTGCTGTTACGAAGCAAAAGATGTTCCCAGTCAGAATCAGAACGGAACTTGAACTTAAATACATTGAATCTTTTCTTCAAGCTTCTTTTGAACTCCCAGCTGGGATAAATCTGCAACAAATTCCTGAGTTCAAAACTGATTTTCTGCCATGCAGAATAATTTCTAAGAACAAACTGAAAATCTCCTGAGACTGTCATCCAACATCATGAATTGGTGAAGACAGAGGGGAGAAACTCAGCATTATCTCTGATGGAAAAGACCTAGCTCTCACAGCTAATAATCTCAGGTAGTGGTGCCCACATGGATTCCAACTGCCTGAGTATGTATTCAGGCTCTTTGTGCTAAAATCAGTGCTTCTGTCATTTCCTAGGTGGTTAGAGTATCGTGTTGTGTGCCTGAATCTGGGCTGCAGCACACAAAAGCAACTGAGCTGCTTCTTTCAGCTCGATGAGGTCATTACCATGAGCACATAGTAGGAGTGAAAATCTCCCAGATGGGACTGGTGTAACTTACAAACACTTTGCACTAATGTAAATGACAATGCAATGAATTTAGAAACAAAGGAGCAGCTATATGGGATGGTGCTTACTGAATTCTGGACTCTGAACTGAGAACAGTGGAGTCTGTAACCTGTCCCACCAAGGGAAGGAATAACTTTCATGAACACATGTTGAAGTCATTATAGCACAATTGCAAATGACTTGTTGGTAGGCTATGTTTATTAGATGATAATCTTTAAGAGGGAAAAGAGGGAAGGCATTGGACCAAATTTTCACAGAGGCTCACGTTTCTGTATCCTCCGGAAACCACTTGTACTCCCTTGAGCATCTTTGCCATTTCAATTGCTGGATTTGAACCAGCAGTAAGATCAATGACTGTGGAAAGCCAAAACATGTTACCTGCCCGATTCCTCTGGGCACTGCTCCACTGGTCAATAACAAGATACAATGCAGGGAAACCTGGGTGTACTGTAGTGAAATATATTTGTGTCGTAACAACGTAGCAGATAGAGTATCTCTGACCGGCTGGCTGCTACCAGACAGGGAGAAAACAGGGGACTAAAAATTTCAGCAGTGGGGCACTTCCTTACTTAGAATAAAGTTTAAGTTGTGTTCAACATCAGAGGGTTTAACAAAATTGCCTGTGGAGATATTTTAACCAGAATGACCACTCTTCAAAAAGAGATCCAGGTTCCAGCAGTGCAGGGTTTGCACTCAGATATGAACTGTGCATTTCTAGTCTTTTCTGTTTACTGCAGTGCTGCTACAAATAGCCATGAACTGAAAAGATAGGAGAAGGGTCTCAGCATTTCTTGGGTCCGGTCTTGTTCAACATCTTCATCAATGACCTTGATGAGGGGATAATGGCCACCCTCAGCAAGTTTGCTGATGATACGAAGTTGGGAGGATTGGCTGACACGCCTGAAGGCTGTGTTGCCATTCAGCAAGACCTGGATAGGCTGGAGAGCTGGGCAGAAAAAAACCGGATGAGGTTTAACAAAAGCAAGTGTAGAGTCTTGCATCTGGGGAAGAATAATTGCATGCACCGGTACAGGCTGGGGGATGACCTGCTGGAGGGGAGCTCTGCGGAAAGGGACCTGGGTGTCCTGGTGGATGACAGGTTGGCCATGAGCCAGCAGTGTGCCCTTGTAGCCAAAAAGGCCAATGGCTTACTGGGGTGCATTGCAAAGAGCGTGTCCAGCAGGTCGAGGGAGGTGATCCTCCCCCTCTACTCTGCCCTGGTGAGGCCTCATCTGGAGTACTGTGTCCAGTTCTGGGCTCCCCAGTACAAAAAAGACAAGGATCTCTTGGAAAGAGTCCAGCGGAGGGCCACGAAGATGGTGAAGGGCCTGGAGCATCTCTCCTATGAGGAAAGGCTGAGTGAACTGGGTCTGTTCAGCCTTGGGAAGAGAAGACTGAGAGGGGACCTGATCCAGGTCTATAAATATCTAAGGTGTGGGGGGCAGAATGGCGAGGCCAGGCTGTTCTCAGTGGTGAGTGGAGACAGGACAAGGGGAAACGGCTGGAAACTGCAGCATAGGAAGTTCCGCACAAACATGCGCAAGAACTTCTTTACAGTGAGGGTGACGGAGCACTGGAACAGGCTGCCCAGGGAGGTGGTGGAGTCTCCTTCTCTGGAGATGTTCAAGACCTGCCTGGATGCCTACCTGTGCGACCTGCTGTAGGGAACCTGCTTTGGCAGGGGGGTTGGACTCGATGATCTCTGGAGGTCCCTTCCAACCCCTACAATTCTGTGATTCTGTGATTCTGTGATTTCCCGAAAGGATTAACCCTGAAAAATGTAGTAACAAAGAGAATCCTTTGCTAGAAACATCTCAACGTGTCCTGACTGCAAGATATTAGCTTTCTGACTCTGGAGTGTTTTCACACATCATCAGTGGATGATGCTACTGATATCTGTTGCATGTGGTTTGTTTCTCTTAATCCTGGAAGAACGTTCACATGTGCCTTGAAGGGTTTTGCTTCAGTGAAGCATCCAGTTGCTTGCTTGGTTCAGATGGCACAGGACAGCCCTCCCAGTTCCTGTGGGTGACTGCTGAGCAGCTTTGCATTGCTTCTGACCTGATATCAGCATGAATTTGATTTTCCACTCCTGAGGCATCCTAATACAGCCAAAATCTTCTCGCAGGGCATCCTTTCTGCATGAAGCTGGCCCTGTGACCCACGTCTGCTGGCAGACATCCATGTGCTGTGTTGCAATCCTTGATCTTCTCAGAACATCTCTGGTGACATTTAGGATCAATTCCATTCATATTTCTTCCCTCTTTCTAAGGAAAGAAAATGCAATTTGCTCCCTACCTCTCAGAGAATATGCAGTATCGACTAAAGGAACTAACTTTGCAAGCACAGTGGAATCTGTAACAACTTTACAGAAGCTAGACCACCGTAACTGATCAGCTGCTTATTCTGGTCTAAGAAAGCAATGCAAGCCTGAAATCTGTTTAACCTCATTGGAAATTGCCATTGCACATATGGCTCCTTTCTATAGCACTTGCCCCTGGTCACTTGTTCAGAGGGATTTCCTTCTGCACAGCTCCTCTACCAGCACCTTGAGATCACAGTTTAAAGTTCTCCATCTTTACCCATGGAGGTGAAAATAGATTGCTTAACACAGATCTGGAAATGCTTTATGTGGTGCATTGCTGGACTGAACTTACCTTGATTGGAGAGTACCACTTCCGAGGAGAGGAAGGTCTGCGCATGTTGTTTGCAAGGTTCCTGGGTTCTGGGAACTCATATTCTTGTTCTGGCATCTTGACCCTGGCATTCTTGGCTTTCTCTAATTTAGCGCCTTCCTCTGTGGAGCCCTTTTCTCCCCAGCGCACCTGAAATGACAGCAGCAGAAAAATGAGGGTGGAGAAGTGCTTGAGAAAAGCTGTAAGAATATTTCATTGCAATTTGCATGGGAATGTTGCCCCTGTATCGCAGGCACAAACGCTGTACTGCAGTAGAGGAAAAGACTGTCCTAAGACTTAAGACCATCTATTTGGCTCTCAAATATAGAAAAGAATTTGGTTCCAATGCACAGAAGTGTGAAGTTTGTACCTGCCTCCCAAGCTTTTTGGTTAAACTGCCTGAGTGTTTCACAACTGAGTTCACAACTGAGATTTTCTGATATATAAGCTGGTGTCTATTTACCTCCATTCTCTTGATGCCGCCAACTCCTCGACCGCCATAATAAGAAGCATCCACTGTTGGCCATTTCTTCTTTGGAAGACCATCGTCATCTTCCTCCTACAAAACAGAAGGAAAGGGTTGCACTGTTAGAAAGCAGGAACTGAGTTGGTAAGGGGTAAATAGTTACAGGTTGTATGGCCCTTTCAGCCTGTAAGAACTGGTGCTGTAAAGGTAGTAGTCTGTTGCTGGTTGCTTTCCAGAGGATGTGCACTCGTGAAAAGAAAATGTTTCATAATATAAACACCACCACCACCCAAAGGGTACAGTCAAGCTCCAGCAAGAACGTGTGTTTTTGATTATTTGTTTGTTTTGAAGAGACCTTTCATTCTTTTTAATTTCTATTGGTGTATTCTACATAATATGGGTACACTGTAAGAACTGCACATACGCTCTGACCCATGCAGTGCCTTTCCCTTTAACTTCTACAACTCAGTCTGTGAACTGGCAAAACAGAAAAGCAGAGTCCATCAAAAACGTTTAGTATTTCCTGTGAAAAATGCGGAGAGAAATGAAAAATGGTCTCTCTCTCTCTTTTTTTTCCCTTTCTTTCTTTAATTCTTCACAGGGATTTGGCAAAACTCCAGAACTTTGGAGCTTTCCAAAACTGGGAAAGCCAAAAATACTTTGAATTCAAACTCTCCAGTTGGAAAACTGAAAAACTGGGGAGGAGGGATAAAAATCCGAGACAAACTATGCTTTTCATGCCAAACAAAAGTGTTTTTTTTATCATTTAAAACAAACCAAAACCATCAATCGGGCTGCAAAATTTGTCCTGATCTCAAGGAGAGTAGGCAAATGAATCATAAATACAGAGCTCCTCTCCTTCGAAGCTGATTTCCTCTCTCTCGTTGGAGTAGCTGAGGCTCTTTGCTGCAACCTAAGAACTTAATATCTCTGCATGAAGTTTTCCACGAGGACTTTTTTTTATTTAAAAAAAAAGAAAAGAAAAGAAACCAAAGCCATCTAAATATTTTCCTTCAGCAATTCTCTCTTTCTCTCTCTTCAGCTGAGCACAGACTGGACTTCTCACAACAGGAAATACCAAGGTTTAGGAAATCTTCCCCACAAGCCCTTGAAAGCCCTGCAAGTCGCTTCAATCTAAGATAGGAGGGCTTCTGCCAGGACAACAGAAACACCACACGCGCAAAAAAGGACTACAGCAAACATCTGAAAAACAAAAGTCACAAGCTTTCTTCTGGATGAGCCTGTTTACATGTTTTGAAGGGCATGGGAGGTTTTGCAATATGAGCAGAAAGAAAAAAAATCCAACAACAACGCAATGATTTCCTACACACTTGACAAATGTGCTCATAACACACATGAATTGCTTAAGTGAAGCAATGGGAAAGCTGGGGGTCAAAGTGGGGAGCCAGCAGAAGAATGGGGAGGAACACAGTCCCCACACCAGCATCGCAGCTCAGTGCCCCATTCGCAAGATCTGAGCCAATACCATGAGGATGAATTATCACATCCTGGCTCAGTTTGGCCAATATTAGCTACAGTGGGGTTTTTTCCTGAGGAAGAACTGCGTAAGGAACTTCAGCTCTGACCCAACAGCAACACAAAAGGCAGCCCTGGAAAATCCAAGTGCATTTAAGGATGCTGGAAAGTGACTGTGCAGAACTTGGCATCTTTCCATCCCTCTAATCTGCTTTAGATGGAGCTAGAGTTTCTTTTACAAAATAATAAGGACAGAGCTACATTTCACTGTCAGAGATCCAGGTTCATCACTGCTGGATTTCAGAAAACAAAGATGTGTTTATCTCAGAGGCCATGCTGGGCTCTGTATGCTTTGACCCTGACCCGAGGGTACCTCATCTGTGG
Organism: Tetrao urogallus; assembly: GCF_951394365.1. NCBI lineage: Eukaryota > Metazoa > Chordata > Aves > Galliformes > Phasianidae > Tetrao > Tetrao urogallus. The sequence goes on along the minus strand of NC_136840.1, from coordinate 4,383,406 downwards.
GTAACAGAAGGATAATTCAGGCTCCACTAGGGACATGGAACCACTCAGGGTAAAAATTCAAACTAAAATTGGCCAGATATATAAGGTTGGACAAATTACTCCTCTCCCCACCCTTATAATTATTTTCACAGTTGTCTCTGCAAAGCCTGGATGTTGGCAGAACTTAGCATTTATAGAGCTCTGCCTGCAGAAAGCACTGTATGACATGGGGCAGTCAACCCTCTGAGTAATTGTTGTTATCATCTAATTTTACAGCAGAGGAAACCTGGATGTAAAATTTGTCGTCCTCCCGGATTGCAGCTTCCTACACTCCAACCCCTGCTCCCAACACCAGGCCCGCTTCCAAATTGCACGGCCACCTCCTAGATGCAAAGGCATTGTTAGATTTGGAGGACAATTTTCTTGGTTCTTAAGAAACATTTAATTCTTGCTTTCATGGACCAGGCATCACAATTGGATAAACCCTGCCCAGTCTTAACCATCCTTGAGTCATTCTGCAAGAACATGCCCTTGGTGTTTCTCGTATCTCCACCTCTCCCAGCCAAGCCTGCAGAGTATTGTCATAAAGAACTAAAAAATCATAAGAACATCAAAGAAAAGATGCTCTACTGGTGCTCTACGAAGGAGCAGGCTGAAGAGAGAGCTCAGCTCTTGTTAGACACCAGAAAATCCACCTATTTGACTATCCTTGAGACAAAACTGCTTAGAAAACCAGCATTTAATGGTCTTACTGATCACGGAATTCCTGGTTTATCCATGGTAAAGATCCTGCTTGAAGAATATATCCTCACACGGTAAAGTGTACATGGGACATAATTAAAAGAGAACCCCTGTATTGATAGAGGAGAAGAGACATTGAACGATTCCCACTCTATGGCTCAGATGCTGAGCAAGATGAAAAGTGAAATAACATACCCGAAGTCACAGAGGAAATTGTCCTACAGAACAAAATACCCTAAGTCCCCAGATTTATGTCCCCACCTTGCAGTGCATGGGGAATATATCCCACAGTTCATTGCCTCTACACTAGTCGAGTACGTTGTGCTGGATCAGCCTACATATTTCACATTAAATTTGGTTATAAAAGACCACACCTTCAAGAAGTACCACCTACACCTCATTTGTTTCCAATAACATCCCAGCTCTTTTTCTTTTAAATGCCTGTATCTCAAAAGGTTCCTTTTCTTCTCCTCCCAAATATCCACAACACATTGTAAAAGGGGAAGAAAGGGGAAGGAAAAGAGCTGGCATACTGCTGTGACCTGGCTTTATTTCAGGAATAACAGAATACATTTCCTGCCTTGGTGTCCACAAAAAATTACATCTGAACTTCTCTGAGCTGATTTTGCTATCTCCCCAGCAAGGCTTTTCAGGAAGAAAGAGTGGTTTGGAAAGGATTAATAAACAACAATAAGTGAGGGTGCAAGCAGCTCCATCCGTGTAAGTCATTCATTGGCTTTGTGACTGTTCAGCTGTGGGTGAAAGAAATTAGTTCACAAAGAGATCAAGATGAACAGAAGGTTTCATCTGCTGACTTCACAGTAGCTGCCAGGCAGTGAGTTAAAATCCATTTCATGCAGGCTTTCCATGACAGCAATAATTATCTTCAGTATCTCATGACTGTGCTGCTGAATGGTGCTTTCCCTCCAGGACTTTCTTGTGTATGTGTGTTTTGGTGTATGTGGGGAGGGTGACAACAGGCAAAACGATTATCCAATTGGTGGTTGGTGGCTTGATCCTGGCACCATGGTAGGAGTGACTGTGGAGCCTGGGCTTGAGCAGAATGGAAAAACTGGCTTTTACTGATGAGGAGAGGGTGTACTCAGGTCATCTGGTGGGTGTCCTGCCTGATTTTACCAGGTTTCAGGGCACTTTGTGGCCCTGAATCCATTTTGTGGGAAAAAGCACAGTCACAAGAGTAAATAAAGACAAGAACAGCACATGTTTAGATGTAATAGGACACATAGGACATGGTTTAGTGGGTTGGATTGGGTGATCTTAGACATCTTTTCCAACACTGGTGATTCTGTGATTCTATGTTGACATTGCCTGGTGTTTAGAAGGGCAGGAAAGCAACGAGAAGAGCATGTGCCTCCTGGGGAAAGTGGGGAGTGCACCTTATGACACAATCAGAACTTGTCCCATGGAACAGCCCAGTAGCAGAGCCCTGGCGTAGGTCAGGTAGTGAAAAGGAAATTGCTGGAAGATGGAAAGCCCTGCAAAATGCCTCTTTTTTCTCTCTGTAGAAGATGGGTTGCAATAATGAGAACCAACTTCAGCTTCTTGGTACACTTCTCATCTAAGCCAGTAAGTTGTTCCAATAAGCCCAGCCTGAAAGTGATAGGCGCTTGAACAAAAGCAGCTGTGCCTTCCTCCAGCATGGATAGAAAGAGCCTTCCTATTCACAGGGAATAGAAGAATGCAGTTTTGATCCACTATCACTGAGTCAATCGCAGGCCAGCAAGGTGCTCACTGACTCCTCGAGGCATTCACCTCTTCCGATTAGTATTAACTCAATCCTTCCTGGCTCTAAAACCAGTCCTTCATCTGGGGTCAGCCTCCTCCAGCATCCTGCATTGTCTGAAGAACACAGCAGAGAGCTGACAACATTTGCGATTTCAAAATGAATTAATTGTTAATTAATTGTTAATTAAAAGTTTCTAGTCAGTAATGATTTCCCTCACCAACAGTGAGCGTGGCTCCAACATGTCTCAAAATGCCTTCAAAGCAGAGTTCAATAAAACCTTTGGTGGGTTTCTGACAGCAATGCTGCTTTCCCCTCATTGTTATGGTATAATTCATTCTCCTTGCAGCGCAAAGACATATATATGGGCCTCAGCTCCCAAATTTGCTGATGCAAGAAGTCTTATTTTTGCCAAGGCTTTTAGAATAAAAGAATCATACTGTAACTGCAATGCTGCTGCTTAAGGGATTAGCACTTTTTCATCTGGAGATGAGTAGTTACTATGATTTCTACAAGGGAGAAAGCTATTCACAAATTGTAAGAAAAACAACTCCATCTTCTACTCGCTTTTAGCAAAGTAAAAAATGTGGAGTATTCACTCCTCTCTGAAAGCATCATATTACTGTCAATCCCACTCTCTGGATCCAGCTCTGCAAGAGTAAATGAAACCAACAAACTGCATCTTTTTAGAGCTCCTATTGTTTTTCCACCAGTGGGAGGCTTCTGTAGGGGAAAACATGCAACACAGAAGTCACAGCTCCAAGTGTTACTGATCTCTGAGCACTGCTCTGATGCTTTCCAGTTTCTGAAACAATGTAATAGTGTGTTTTCCTTTGGCTGCTGATTGTACAGGGTAGTTTTAGAATAACTGAGTACTGAGTTTAGGGGATATGATATGGTGGAAAGTACACGTGGAATCTTCTATCTGCTATCAGATTAGTCTCTATGTCAGCAGATTGTTGTAGCTAAATCCCCTCATCCCAGGGTCCCAAAACAGAAACAGTAGGAACAACATCTAGAATATTGTATAGAGTGCATTAAGAGGGAAGCAGGTAAGCTACAGGTAGCAAATTAATGCAATTTTGCTGTTTCTCTGCAGAGAAGCCACTGTCAAACACATTGTTAGAGGTAAGCTCTGAAACAGACTGATGAACTGAGGCCTGTTCCATCCTAAGAGCTGCATGGACTCTTCCTCTCAGAATCAAAGAGAAAATACAACACGTCCAGAGATATCCTTACAGTTTAACCAGAATGAACCTGAGGTCTGCTGCAACTGGCTCAATTTTGCAGCAACTGGTTAGCTTTTGCAACACTTACTAGTTTTAGAAGGGCTTCCATATACATGAAGTATGCCTTCTTACTTAGCACAGAGATGTAATTTCCCCTTCCAGTCGTTGGCCAGAGAACCAGCATTCCAGAATGATGTATTTTAATTAACTTCAGCAATTGAGTCCCTCGGCTTGGAGGCATGTGTGATGCTGAACAGAGCACGTGCAATTTTAGACAAGTATTCTCCTTCTCATTCCAAGGATCAAAGCTGGTGAAACTAGTGGATATCCATACAGCCTAAACAGAAACGGCCACTTGGAAAATAAGCCAGATGTTTGTATAAGGATGCATGGAGTGATGTTATTCTGAGAGATGTGTGCCTTCACAAATACCTTCAGCATTGGACCCAAATGTAAACCTCACTTGGGTCCACACATGTTTTGATTTGGAGTTTTGCTTAAGGCCTGTTTTGAAGGAAACAAGTGTTAACAAGATAGAGGTTCCTTCAACAGCCTTGGCTCCAGCTGCCCTCAACTATTTTGCTGTGCTCAATGCAGGTCCGTACTCTACCATACAGCAGAATCATAACCTCTTCTAAGGAAGCTCAACAAAATCTTGTCCTAAACATCAAGGAAATTGGCTTGTTGGTGTCACTTACCTCACTGTCTTCTGCAGGAGGTGGAGGAGGCTCTTTGATGATCTGGAAGAATAAATGAGAAAAAAAAAGTGGTAAATCAGCATGATGCAAATGTTGCTCATTATGTGATCCTTTTCCATGTGAAGTGACACAGATTCGAAGTAATACACCCTGGATGCTCCCTGATATCCCAATAGGAGCCATAATGCTGGCACACTGGTAACAATCATCATTCCACCTGCACAAACATGTTAAATTCAGCATGTCCTCCTACTGGCCACTGCACACACATGCATGTCCTGCCTCAAATTAATTAGCATCCGCACAAAGACTGGAAAAGAAACCAAGGTAAACGAAATGCCCCAGAGACACTGCAGAGGAGTAATTGCTGTCTCCCAGAGCAATACACCATTCCAGAAAGTTGTGCCACTCATTGCTCTCCTAAAGAATGCTTTTCACATTGCCAAGCACTATATCCCACTCTCATACGGTTTTCTTTAAAATCTGCATATATATGTACTTACGTACATATGTACATGTATATACGCACATACACTTGAAAGTTCTCCAAGGATTTCTAACTAAAAAAGCAATCAGGGTGAGGCTTTAGACCAGTCCAGGATATTCTCCATAGAAACAGCTTAAGTTTACGTGGGCGTGAGGTTATTATTTCATGCAAAAAATTTGCATCTCAAGCTCAGCAGGCAGTTGGCTATCATCACAGCCCTCCACTCCAAGAGCAACAGAGAATCTTCCAAAGGGAAAGCAGTTGCATACAGACACGTCAAATCTCTCTCCTTTACACGCAACAGACCCCAGTGCAGAGCCATTGCAGGCAACACTGAATCTAGTCACTCGTGTCAATGCAGCTGCCCCTGGGATGGAATTTCTCCTGTAGTTTTAAGTCCATCTGGATGAAGCAGCTCCTTCTTTACGCACAAGGTAATGAGTTGGATGCTTCTGCGGTGCTGAGCTCCTGTCAGGACTGTATATTGAGTGTAGGGGCTGTCTAAAGGTGGGGTGCAGATGTACAGGCTGAGAGATCGCCCTTCAAAAACAAAATCACAGTCGCAAACAATAACAGCTTGGCTATTTAAATGCAGGAAGAGAAAATGACAATCATATTAAAGGCCCCGAAGACATAAATATTTACAAAAATTTCCCTCACTGTTGTTTTAACTTCTCTGATGAGCTCACTGTTTTTATCTTCTTCTGCAAACCCCAAGTCATGCAATACGGCCGTTAATGAGGAGCATGTGCCTTTGGCTTGGGAGGAGACTGGGGTTGGATCAGTCCTATTTACACATCACACTCTGCATATCCCATTCCTGGGCAGCAGGTCCTTCTTTGTTGGCCTTCAGGGTCCTCGAGGAATCTCTGCTAAATAGCCTGCGTGCTTGGGTGCCAACACTGAATCTTTGCCTATGTGCAAAGGCACAAAGCCCACATGGAAGCATAGGATGACATTTCAGGAGTGATGTAGGTGCACCCCCTGTCCTGCTCTGATGCAGCAGAACCATGGGTCAAGTCCTGGCTACAAATGCACTGACCATGTTAGGGACGAATGTGATGTCCCTAAGAAGTTGGCAACAACGTAGTCTCTTGTACATCTCATGACAATTAGTGACTCTTGTGTACAAAGCACCAAATAAACACAAGGCTTTTCTAGTCACATTTTCAGATATTTTGGCTACTTGTCACTATAATGGTCGCTCTTCAGCAGACCTATCTTCGAACCAAAACCCTTAATCCAAACAAAACGCTGAAAAATTTCAGATATCTCACTCATCCAAAACATATCTACAGGAACTAGTCTTACTACCTTCTCTAATGTTATTCTGGTGGAACATTGTGGGTTTCAGTGGAGTTTCTCTGATTTGCATTGGCATGAAAAATGAGGATACTTGATCCAGCTAAGCATTCACACACAACTTCTCAGCCAGTATCACTGGAAAATCTTGAGATTACAGACTTGGATATGATGGGATAGCTGTGTTTTTCATATATTTGTATTCTTTCTCACAACATACACACTCTGTCATTAACTGATTTATATGAACATTCATTTTCTTTTCTGCCACAGAACAAGTGAAAAAAAGAGTGATCCCTTGCATTATTAAGCACTGAGCACTTCTAAGAACAACTGAATAACCATCAGTTGGCTGCACAGATTGGTTAGTTTGGAGAAGTGCAGAGATGGGGAGAATTTAGTCTTCTCTGCCTTTGAGCCTGTATGAAATTTAGAAATTTATCATATACAAAATATATTTCTTATCTCACCATCCAGAGCTGGAAAGGGTTGCAGGAGCTTACCTCTCAATGGAAAACCAGTGTTTTACACAGGTAGATAGGGGTAGCTCAAGAGGCAAAGGTTTTAAGCTAAATGAAGGAGAGATTTATATTAGATGGAAATTCTTTACTCAGAGAGTGGTGAGACACTGGAACAGGTTGTCCAGAGAAGTGCCCAAGACCAGGTTGGATGGGCTTTGTGCAGCCTGTTGTGGTGGCTGGCAACTAGCCCATTCAAGGCATTGGAACTGGATGACGTTTAAGATCCCTCCCAGCCCAAAACATTCTACGGTTCTACAAACAGTACAAATCTTTTCTTTCTCCTGGGTTGTGCACGGGACCATCATTGTGCAGTAGTGGAGGCAGTGAAGCAAATGGGAGCTCTGCCACCTGACACATCAGCAAAGCAAACACCAAGTGGGAATAACAGGATCCCAGAACTGAAAGGCAGTGCCTTACAGCTGCACAAAAAGAAATGACTACTCAAGTACAAGAAAGAAAACACTGCTACAGGGAACGCAGAGAGGATAGAGCCCATGCTGGCACAGAAGGCTCAAGTCCACCACATCTTGTTCTGTGCTGCACCTCTCGCCTTCCCTCTGCCTCGCCAGATGATACACATGGACCTGCTGAATACAATCAGCTGGGAGCACGCTTGGCCAAGCAAAATGCTTTGGCTATTTAACTTGGCAAAGTTGAAGTGTTTGTTCATGTGTGCTGCAATTGTTTTGATAACCCCAAGCCATTTCTGGGCTTGCTGTTACAACTGTATCTCCTGTCCCTGTCTTTGCAAGAAGGAAAATGTGGTTAAGCAACCATATTTGCTTGCTAGGTTACAAATACCTGAGGGTTTCTACATCACTGCCATGCTATCAAAACCTTACAGTATGGTCTTCGGTTGGTAAGAAGTCAAGGCCTGAGGGATGGACAGTTGACCACTGGCTTTCCTCAGCAAAGGAAAGAACTTCAAGAATAGCTGTCAGCACTTCTGCACACTTAGCCATGAAAAGTCATGACAGTAAAGCAATTATGTGCTTTTCTATCAAATCTCAGTATGTATATGACTGACACAGGTCTCTCATAGTTGACCTACCCTGATGTCACAGAGCAGATGTTGCTGAACAACCCAGTATGAAAGCAGAAGAATCCTATTAGCCAGCCTACTGGAAACTCAAAAGCATGGAGAGGATGTATTTGCTGTTGCCATGAAAATTTTTGTAGCCATTCAGGCATAAGCAAAGACAGCACATGTTGAATCCAAATTTTGCATATTCCAGGAATGTGTCTAGAATGTTTTCCATCCTGGGAGCATAGAGAACTCCACCAGTTTGCAGAGTCCAGAAAACACATACTCAGTTACTGTCCCTGGAGTTTTATCTGATAAATAGAGGCAATATGTTCCATGTCAGTGAAATGTATCTGCTTTAAGATAGAACAGAATATAACTTAAAATGAGGGTTACATGAGAAAACAATACAATGAAATAGAGGATTCTGCCTCTAACCAGAACTAAAAATTCAGGAAGGAAAAATGCATTTAACTGAGCAGATTTTGCTCTTATTTGCTATCATTCTTCTTCATAATATGGAATACATATTTCAGCAATCATAACAAGCAAGGTTTTTTAAAAAAATAACATTAACAATGACCCATCTGCTGGATCCTTCTTTCTCTTTCTTCCTCTAAATCCTGTGACAGAGTCTCATAGCATAGTTATGAATTGGATAAAGGAACATTTCCTTTCTATTTGTTTCCTATCTGCCTTGTGTTGTAACTATCCATTAAACCCTTGGAGATTTTGTCTATAGTTCAAGGTTTCTAATACAAGCAGGAGCCTGTCCCTGTGTTTTCAACTGTAAAAAAGTACATTCTTCTTCTCAGGGGCAAATGAAGTCAAATTGGAATGCTATCTCAAACTTTTTTTTTAAAGTTGACTTCTATTTAGCCTGGAAGAAGATTCAGTAATCTCAATTTTAACTCATTAAAACTAGGAGAGACAGAACTGCTCCACAGAGAAGACTTAAAGCTGACACATGCAAAAATCCAAACAGACATGTCAAAATCATCCATGCACTTAGAGGAGACATGACATCATGGAGGGGGAAAAAAAAGCAGCCCTCCATATAAATAGCTCTGATATACTTCGCAACCGAATAAGGTTGACATGCAATTCTCTGGGGAATGCATGAGAAAACAAAGAATCTGCAAAGGTCATTCCTTTTCCTAGGCCATTTCAATTACACAGACAAACAAGGCCAGAATCAGTAGGTTTTGCTCCAAGTGCCTGACCCACTTGCCTTGGAAGTGCAAATAAATGAATTTCATTTTTTGAACTAAAGAAAAGGAAAACATCACAGCTACTTCCAGCTATCTGCAGAAGCCCTTACTCTCATTCATTGATTGCTCGTAATTTTATTGGTTGAGTAAGACTCGGTTCTAAAGCGCTATTTCTCCTCAGCTGGGCTTAAGAGAACTTTCTTTGGAAGAGGTGAGAGGAGCCCACAGAAAAAACAAAGGAAGAAAGAACTTTTACTCAGTTAATTGCTTTCCATGCAAAACCGGAGCAAAGAACAGCAGTGCCTCCTCTATTCTGAGTCTCTGTTGTGGTCCGGAACAAAAGGTGCTGAAGGCAGTTAGGATTAATGTAATTGGCTTCTGGATCTGGCCTTAAAGAGATGCATTAACAAGGAAAGTGGCTTGGTAATCTGAAGTCTACGCCTATCACCTCATGGCAAAGGGCTTTCAGAAGGCAATTCTTAGCGCGCTCTAAATATTGAACCCCTGGAACACGTCTTGGGTTGGAAACTCCAAAACTGAAGGATGTTTTGGAGAATTTGGCTTTAACTTTTTGGCTCCAATTGTTTTGTATTGACTGTGCCATAAATGAAGACACGCCTTTGTGGCAGCAAGAGTGGATACCAGTTTACGCTCCAATAGCTTTGGTGGAGCTACCATGTTGTGTCAGGTGATTGCTTGGCTTGGTCTGAACCAAAGACAGGGGCTGTGGGGTCTATAAGCCATTTTTCCTGCACATTTTTGTTTTTATCTCTCACTTTGTCTCACTAATGTTTCATACAATTTATGAATCTGCATTCTTCTCTCCCAAGATCATTTTAAGTGCAGAAAAATGATGCCTCACGCGCACATGGGAGTGGGTGGGAATCAGAATACGTGGGCCCTTACGAGTAACCTCCATCACGCCAATGTGCACCATGTAATCTTATTACTCTCCAGGGTTACTGTAGTGTATATGTATTTCCTCCCTTTCTCTTCCTCCAGTTTAGCCATAATTTGCATGTGTTTTTAATATATATATATATATATATATATATATATATATATATATTCTGTATTTTCTCCACCCAGAATTTTGTTTCCAAAACTTTCGGTCAGCTGCACTACGGACAGAGCCAAACAAATTGCTGGGTTCTTCCATGGTTCTTTCCAGAAAGCAGCTTTAGAGCTAAGACTGGCGTTCAGTGCTTGAATACCAACACCTCATTTATATGCCAGCCACACCCCTGTAGTTTAAGAAGCTGCAGTACAAAAATAAGCAAGAGGGTGCATATATTCTGAGCAGGCAATTGCTACAGAGGTGCAAAATGGGAGGAGCATGAGAACTGTCCCAGCATGGATATGACTTTCAACTGATGTAGTATGTCTTTGCTATACATCCAAAACAAATTAACCAACTTAATTTCTAAGCTAATCTATTAATATCCTGCAAAAGCCTCCTTAAGACTATTTTGGAAGCTTATTATGTATTTGTCTTACAAATATTTGCATTTACTTGGATTATGTCTATATTAAAACTACACCTTGTGTTGGCCTCCTGTCTGGAGCTCAATGTCACCTTTGGGCACCTAAGGAACCTGCAGCACACACAGTTCTCCTATGAGTGCTCTAATCTCTCCTGGTTACCCCACATTCAGGAAAAAGGGGAAAAAAACAGCTGTGGAAAGTCAAAAGCCCAAAAGCATCATCAAGGCCAGGATTTGGCACCTTCTGTTTTGCAGATGTGCTCTTCTCAGAAAAAGTGGGGTCATCCTGCCATGATGTCTTTGTATTTGTCATCATTCTTTCAATGTGTACAGTGCTGAAGATGTAAACTTTGCAGAATATCTTTCTTTGCTGCCTGCAGTTGAATAAACTCCCTTGAAATCTCTTCAAAAGTTAGCACCTGGATCCCCCGCTTTTGCATCTCCCCATGGATGTCAAGGGAAATTTTGCCTATATCAGGCACAGCAAAGGTCTAATTATTATTTTGATCCACTAAGCAACAACTGCATCTACTGTAAAATGAGTGGTAAATTCCAGACTTCATCCCAGAATACTTCTGAGACCAATAAACTTGGATACGCTTGGAAACAGTATTTCTTTATGGGTGCATGCCAAGGAGATACTGAGTTCCAGATAAATCTCCAGAGTAAGTCTATTGACTTCAGTGCCTTTACTCCAGGGTGAAGCTGGCTTGGTGTCTTTCCTGGAGAACTGCTGGACAGTAATGATCCCTATTTAACTAAAACACATGCCAAGGGGAGTTTCAGGGTTTAGAAATGTGCTTGTCACTCAAATTTACTCTTCATAAGAAAAAAGTTGTATTTTTTTTCCCCTCAATACAGACACACAATTATCTCTGAGATGTCCCCAGGCTTGAATTCACATCACTGTCTCTGGGTCTGTGGTTTGATTATTAGAGGTTATTGCTTGCCTGCTTCTTGTCTGTTGTGCAAGCCAGTTCCTCTGCCCTTACTTCACTCTGTACTTCTGACATTGAATTCCTTGCTGAGCCACTGCCAAACTAGTAAATAAGCAGTGCTGCCCTGCTCTCTTTCTCCCCACCCTAAACCAAGCAGGCTGGGTGCTCCTTTGTGGATTTGTCTCCACATTTTACAGGACTGAAATGCACTGTAAGGTATCTTCACTGGTTTGCTACTGATACTGCTCTGCCATCCTGGACAGATGAAGAGATCTTACACAGGTTCCTGAATTAAAACTTTTCCAGCAAGTAAAGGTATGTGTCTGACACACACTTAAAGCAGCACAGTTCTATGACTGCTGTCCCCATATCGTCCCCTTGGAGCAGTCCTGCACTGCCCTCTCAATGCATGTAGTTCCACATCCCTCTACTTCATACCCTTCTGCTTTCATTCATGCCTTCTTATCAGCCTCATTGATCTTCAAAAAAACCCCTAAATGGTAGCATCACTTACAGCCTCTCCTCTCTGTCACCTCAGTTCTCCACTAAACCCTGGTGTAAACCACGCACATGGGTTCACCTCCATCAACTCCCATGCAGATGTGCCAACAAAGGAGCTGGCCTGACTTTGCTGGAAACAGGCCATCTAGTTTAGACAAACAACTCCCAGAAGTCTACCCCTCTGCTAATCCTTTGTCCATTTTTAGAACTGTTTTTTTATTGTTCCAATAAGTTCAGATAAGTATTTTTTTCCCTTCTGGTTTTCTACTCAGGACAGAAGTGCCAAACTACCATGAAAAGAAGCATTCTACCCCTCACTTATCCATCCAGAAACAGACCCAGATGATTAAGATTTTTTCCTCCAAGTTTTTCCTCCTTGTTCTGTATAGAGAAACACATCTCACACAAAGACCTTTCAGATATGACCAGCTTATGCCTGTGGATCCACAGCTTGCAAGGACGTAAACTATAACATGGTGTAATCTTAGAAAACCGGAAAAGAGATTTACAATCAGGAACAATGCCAGTGATGCAGAAACTTGAGTCAGTTTGGATGATCTTAAAAGTCACATTTGAAACATTATATGCAGGCTGACACCAAAACCAGTCCCCAGTTCTGACAGTAATTCTTGCTCTGTATTTGGTGTGTAAATGAGATGCAAAGCAAAGGCTGAGACTCATTGAACTGCACACTTCACCCCAATTCCCATTGGAAAAGGCGGCCCTAGGGCATGATCAGCAGAGATGTACAGAGGTATGACGGGTCCTTGCAGTCAGATAGCAGGGTCATGAGTGAGAGAAAAGCTTATCTCAAGTCCCCGATTGCCCCTCACCTCCCCGACCTCCTGTTTTCTCCACATTTTGTCTGCCTTTTTCAGACATCAGCTCTGTAACTATGCTTTTTAACTCTTGAGAACATTTTGTTCTGTTCATTTGTTCCATCCAGACAACGTCGACCTGCTGCTTCCCACCCACCATCTCTGCCCTGCAGAGCAAAACTTAACATTTCAACATACAGAAATGCCATGGAGCTGTCAGCAGCCTGAAAGCAGAACAAGGTGAGGAGGACTTACCACTGTGCAGCAAAGAGGCCAGAACCACCAGAGGAGAGCCAGTGCCAGCAGCAGGAAGAGAATCAACAGAGCTATAGCCAGGATGGTCCCATCTGACTGAAAGAGAAACAGAGAGAGCATGTGAGTACCACCAGCAGAAAACACAGTTTTCCTCTCTCATACATATAAATGGGACACCTTCCCCATCCTTGATTACTACAAAGAAGCTGAGACATCTTATTCACCTCCTGGAGTTGTATGAAGTTTTGTCTTGGTTCTCCCAAAAAAGTATGTATTTTTAAAGCATCACCGCTCACAACACAATGTTTCCTTACAATTTCAAGCATTCTCCTTTCTTTGTGACTATTTGTGACTGTCTACAGCAAACTGATTGAGCTGTAAGTGTCCCTGATCACTGCAGGCGAGCAGGACTAGATGGCTTTTAAGGATCCCCTCCAACTCAGATAATTCTATGATTCTTTGATTCTATTCTTCCCTTTTGCACAAACTTGAAAGTAATGCCAGAATTCTAATTTAATCCAAACAGAAAACTCTTAGGAGAGCTGCAGTTTGCACCTGTAGGAGAAAACAAGAAAAGCCAAAGCTCAAACATGGGATGACACTGGCCAGCATGCAGTCAGGCAAAAACATAAAAGGCTTTTTAAAGTATGCCAACAGCAAGACGAGGTTTAAAGAAAACACTGGACTGATACTTGGTGAAGGAATTCACCTAACAAGATAGGATGAGGAAAATGCATATTTTTTCTTCAGTTTTTAATATTAATGGTTGGAGCTTGATGGTCCTTGAGGTCCCTTCCAACCTAAGCCATTCTATGATTCTGTGATCTTGAGTTGTTCTGTCATCTGAGTTGGAGGGCCATGATGAGAGAAGTGACTTTCCACTTGTGGTCACCAAATTGCAAGGAAACTGTTTTATCAGCTCAATGGTCATGAGTCCATGGGGCCTGATAGAATTCATCCCTGAGCACTGAAGGTATTAGCAGATGTTGCAGCTGGTAACTGTTCTCAACAGTTTACCAAAGGTCTGAGATGAGCTGGATATACCCAGAATTACAAACAGGGCATGAGAGAAGACTCAAAACACTACAGACTGTTGGTTTAACCTCATGCCTGGAAAAGTTCTGGAAAAGATTATCCTGGGGGATAATGAAAGGTCATTAAAGAACAAAGCTGTTATAAGCCATTGTCAACATGGGTTCATTAAGGGAAAGTCCTGCCTTAATAATTTGATCTCCCTCTATGATAAGGTCACCTGCTTGGTGGATTAAGGGAAAGCAGTGGATGAAGGTAAGGCAGGAGATGTAATCTGTCCGGATTTCAGTAAGGCCTTTGATACCATCCCTCACGACATCCTTGGAGAAATTGCCTGACTGTGAAACAAACTGGTTCACCCTACGCTGGGTGATTAAGAACAGAGCTCAGAGCAATGTAGGGAATGGAGCTACATCAAGCAGATAGTCACCAGTGGTATTCTCCAAAGATCAGTTCTAGGGCCAGTCTTGTTCAATGGTTTTATCAATGGTCTGGCTGCAGGACTGAATGCATCCTTAGCACGTTTACTGATGGTGCTAAGGATAACTGGAGGTTTCGTTCAGTCCCTGCAGGGAAAAGAGGCCCTGCAGAGGGATTTGGATAGACAGACTGGAGCACTGGGCAATCAGCAACGGCCTGAAATCCAGCAAAGGAAAATGCCAGGTGGTGCAGCTGGGATGGCATAATGCAGACACAGGCACAGCCTGGAGGAGATGAATAGCTGGAGAGCCTGAGCAGGAAGGGACCTGGGGGTGCTGGTGACAGCAGGTTCAACATGAGACAGCAGTGGGCCATGGTAGCCAGGAGGATGCCCCACGTTTTCCCCATTTAAAAAGGTATTTACAATTCTTTGATATCTATTAATCCAAACTGCTGCACAAGGCACCTCAATATAGCAGTTGAAACCAAATGCGCATTATTTCTTGTCAATTTAACACAAACCAGATGTTCTCAGCTCTCTAAGGCATGCCAGCTTCCCCATACTATGTTTCCACATTATCACCCTACTCTGAGATAAGTAAGCAGGCATCCCTGACTTAAGCCTGTTTGAGATGTTCTTGATGTAAGAGCCAGGCATATAAAAACCCCACCCAGATGTCAGGGTCACCAAGCCAGGCTAAGGACACATTCAAGAGCAGACTGACCTGCAGGATGGAAAAACTGGGTGCCTACTTAAGTCACTCTAATTCCACGGCCAGATGATCTCCCATTATACCAAAATGGCAAGAATAATGGAAAAACAATCAAGGTTAAAAGCATTTTCCAAACCTTCTTCTAGTGCAGAAGACATTTCTGGACATCTTGGATCAAGACAATCTGATCTTTGACACATGGAAATAAAAAAGATGTAGTCTGCACAGGAGAATTCACCCAAGACATCTCTGGAAATGGAAACTGGACCCTGACACAAAATAAAACTCATTTGAGAAGACAGAGCTGTACATTTTGGTGTTGTTCCTTTAGACAGATGGCATAAAATAACATCCATCATCCACAAAGTGGAACGTGCTGATGTTAAGCACTTTAGAATATGTGATCCTGAGTCTTTGTTGCTATGAAATCATAGAGGAAAGGAGGAAGGTTTTTTATGTCTAATGGTTGCCTGCCTCTTTCGTGCCTATATTGAAATAAATTTTGTCATTAAGAATAATTTAAAAGCAATTTGCAAAAATACAGGGCAAATTAAACTGGTCTTTTAACCGGTTTTTAACAGAATTTGTTTGTACTGGAAAGGGTAGTTTACATTACTCTAACACATCTGGATCTCTGCAAGCTGA
Source organism: Tetrao urogallus (assembly GCF_951394365.1). Lineage (NCBI taxonomy): Eukaryota > Metazoa > Chordata > Aves > Galliformes > Phasianidae > Tetrao > Tetrao urogallus. Next base: position 4,367,664 of record NC_136840.1, on the reverse strand, counting down.
TGTGGCCAGCTGGTATTCTGCATCTCTCAGCAGTGAAACAGTCCAGAGAAGCTGAAAGGGTTTCATTTGCCAAAACTTACATTTCTCACTCAGGTAATGCCTCTTACCAAAGCAGCACTGCATGACAAGCCTGCAGGAATGAGCCGCCTTCTGATATCAAAACCAGACACGCACACAAAAATGTGGGATTGGTATTAATTCCTATTCTTATATTTGAACAAAGATGAAAATAGTCTGGACAGGCCAGGACAATGTATACATACATAATAAAACCTACCATAACCACCAAAATGACCCAAACATTGCTTTTGCTTTGTTTTACCTTTCTATTGTCAGTTTCCCCTATAATTTAGTTATCATTCTATGTAGCATCCATAGTTTCATAGAGCCTGAACTTTGCTTAGATGGAAAGTGCCATTACCCAAGCAGAATAATAAACAAGAAGGAAAATACGCCTGCTAGAGCAGTTTGCAAAAGTTCCACTGACATTTTTGAGCCTTTCTCCCTGCCTTAAAACTGGTTAAAACGGGCTGGTAAAGACTTTTGAAATATCTGTTTCCATTCCATTATTTTTAAATGAAAATTTGGAAGAGCAACACAATAATTCAATGAGCTGTGTTTGACACACATATTGAATAAAGGCTGTCAACTCTGACGATGAAAATAGCTTTCATTTTGAAGACAAACAGTTTTAACACTTCACTATTGGAATTCCTGTAAAGTCTCTACAGAAATGAAGCATGGTAGCCCCTAAGTACACAGCTATCGGAAATCAGTGCTACTTTCCCATTGGGATTAATTTTGACTGCTATACGGAGATAAAACCATACTGCCTGTGCCTATGGCAGGATCAACAACCTACAACTCCACCACGTGAAAAATGGGCTGTGGTACTGTTACCACTTCTGCCAACTATAAACTAAACACAAAACATTTAAGAAACTTGCCTCCAGACAGCCGCTGAAGACCTAGATGATGGCTGGAGCCAGTGTTTTAAATGCCTTGCTATTGTATCAAGAAACACTCTACATGAAAATGATCAGGATCAGAAGACCAATGGACAACTACCTCTGGATGATATTGTAAAATACAAAGATATCAAGAAGTATGAAATGGGAGATTTGAGGCATTTCCTCAGACATGGATGCGCACATATGTACATATAAATACATATATTTTTTTCTTTCACTCAGAAATTAGTGTTGGGCTTTGAGGAGCCAAACTGTGTCTGGGGGGAATTCTTTTGTCACGAGAAAGGGACCTGGCCCATGTCTGCAGGTACCCCAAGCAGTGAGGGATGACAACATCTGACCCAGAACATGGCACAGGCTATTTCCTTAAGTCTACCCACAAAAATTCAGCTATGTGCTGTCTTCAAAAGCAAGACATTCCTCTAGGACACACACAAACCCAGGGAAGATCATATCTAAGAAAAAGGTCATGATTCCGTGCATGCACATTCCTGCAAGAGACAGCAAACAGGGACGATCGCTGCAGGCAAATGACTCATCTTCACCTCTCCTGTTGCTTACCAATGTTGCCGCCCAAGACCAAGTTCCTAAAATTTTGCTTCAGGAAGTGGGAACACAGTCATGCAGACAGACAAAGCTAAGACAGAATCAGTGACTCTGAGACCCTCTTTCAGCTTAGGCATCCAGGGTGCTTCTAAGAGAAACACATAAATCTCCTCATTGACTTTTCAACAGCTTACGTCTGAGGATTTCAAACAAACAAAGCTATTATGCATCAGATGGGAATTTGGTTTTGTTTGAATCCTAATTATTTTTGTTTAAGATTTTATTTCATAGTTCCTCACTTTACTCCACTAGCATCTAGAGCATACAGTAAATATTCCAGAATTGGAACACAGATTAGCAACATCAAAGCATATTCCTGAAAGGTTTGACTACTGACGTATAGGAGTGATGAATGAAGTACTAGGCGCACCTAACAAGTGTGCTCATGTACCGCTGCTGATGAATTAATGCACCATTGATTTATAGGGAGAGGGCAGCGGTTAGCGTGCATGCTCATTACCACAACAGTAAATGGATTTAACTTGAAGCACGTGTTTAGATGTGCTGACTCTGTGGTGTGCCTAAGAAGGATGGACTTCTGTTGAATACATGCATCAAGCACTTGGCTTTTGTAGAGTGTGAAGTTCAATAAAAGGAGTTTGTTCTAACTCCTACTGACCTCATCAGAAAGTAGGATCACAGATGTGATGTTCCTTTACCAGCTAACTGCTCCAGGACCATTGATCCCATGCTGTGCAGCAGAGCATCGTGGAGCCTTTCCAGACATTCTTACACTGGGCAGGCTGGAAAGCTGGCAGCATTACTGCTCCTGTGCTGAGAATGCAGTGCGAGTCCTGTTCTGCTACCTGGGAGCAACAGCGCAGTGTGAGGCAGCCACCTCACTGAGGCTGCCTTCAGAGTGACTCATAGTAACTTAAACACTTATTACTGCCAAATCCCAGGAGATGTGTACATCTCTGTCCCAGTCCTACATCCTATACATTAAAATCTACAATCTTTTGATGTTTTCTCCATGAGAAGAGCAGTGACACACAGAAAGCATATCAAGGGGTGCTAACAGGAAAAGCGCCAAGTGCTGCTAACAGGCTTTACAGCAACCTTGACTACAGTTTTTGAATGAGCATCCAAATTCTCAGATTTTCTCACGGGATAGAAAGGAGAAACAATCTTAACAGAGGAGGGGGAGGACAAAGGATGACCCTGGCCTTTGCCCATCAGATTCAGGCAGCTTTTATTGTGATGGGAACATTCACTATTTCTATCTAGAATGCAGTCATAGAACCTGACTCTCTCGGGAACGTGCCCATCACTGCAACAGAAACGGATGCTTATCATCACACACACATAGGGACTTTATTATTATTATTTTTAGTACTATAATCTGGTCTAATTTCTAAAAGGAAATGGACTCTCACTGAATGCACTATTCTGTAATGCTAACCTCTTTGATCATGGTCTGTGTGCAGTTACATGAGTGGGAGCCAGGCATAGAAGGAGATATGAGCAAGAAACACCTGTTCTGGGTCAGCCAGTCTATGTATTTTCAGATCTACTTTTCCAACTTTACTGAGCTGTGAAATGAGAAGTCCTTTGGCAATGATCTATTTTCCTTCTTTCCTTTCACAGCTGAAAGATGATGAGAGCCCATTTACGAAAGATTCTTCCAGCACCCTTGGTTATTTGTTTTACAGCACAATATACACACCCGTGAAGCCTCACTTTACCACATGCTTAACAAATCCAGAGCAAAAGACAGCCCTTGTCCTGAAGAGCTCACACATGGAGAGAAGGAATAATTATTGCTCCCTCTGCTACAAGGGAAGATCTTTGGTCAGAGAAAACATTTCTTTAATCCCCAGTTGCAGTGTTTATACTTAGGAAAACACACTCAATTTTTCCTTCAGAAGAAATACCCACAAGTTTCCAGATAAATAGAAATGTTAGCAAGACCGCTGGAAGACAGATAGGGCAGAACTAAGGGTAAAAAAAAAATCAAGATTTCCAGTCTTGCAATGTGAGGTATTGCATCAGTACATAGAGTACAGCTTGGTGGGACAGCTAAGTTTCTCCTCGATTCAACCAAATACCCTTCATATGATGGGCATCTACCCAGTTGGAGGTCTTCCCATTTTGACTGAGGAGCTCCTATTCTGAGAAAGCCCTCTCTTGTCCCTTCACACTCGGAGCTAAAAAGCAAAGTCTTCAAGGTGAAACGTAAGCAGTTATTTTGGTTTCCATTTGTGCCTGAAGGCAGCCCTCAATAGAAGAATGCTAAATTCATTTTGGGAGGCAAATACTAACTGGAATAATAGACAAAATTCTGTGGAATTACATTTTGTCATAACAACAGCCATTTATGGCTCTGTTTGGGTTTACTTCTCTGCAAGGCAGGAAAGGAAGGAAAACAGCATGCTACAGCTCTGGAATGCCCTGTCTCTGTGTCTGAGATTTGTAGCACTTAAGCAACTTCACTAAAAAAAGAAAAAATATATGAAATCTAAGCAGCACCTTCTCGAGGTAACAGTCTTACATACCCCTCCCCGAGGGTTAACCAGTGATGTTCCTCATGGGCTGCCACAGGCAGCCTGCCGTGACTTCAGCAAGGTTAAGCAAACACCAGCATGGCCTGAACCCACACAACAAGATATACGAGAGAAGCTTCCTGCTGAAATGTCATTTAAATTGGAATCACATTCATAGCCTGGAAGGAAAGGATGCCATCTAAAGGGGCCTGGACAAGCCTGAGAAGGGGCCCAAAAGAAATTACTGAGGTTCTACAGGACCAAGGGCAAAGTTCGCACTTGGGTGATGGCAATCCCAGATATGAATACAGATGAGAGAAGAACTTGAGAGAAGCCCTGTGGAGAAGGGCTTTTCCAAATGTCCAATCTGTGATTCCTCCTCCACTCCCAAAGTATTGGTCTCTTTTGGAAGTCCTATTTTCCAAATCGTAGGAGCGTGCTCTTTAAAATGCCTTGTCTCACTTAAGGGTATTATAAAACAGCCCATGCAACAACATTAGAGTGAAACAATTCCTGCAGATTTAAATCTTAGAGTGACCTGAGAGGTAAAACCATTCACTGCCTACTATATTTGCAGCACAAAACAACTAAGAATAATTTACTTTAGAAACAGACCTGAAAACACGTGCCCTGGAGTTCCCACAGAGCAATACCTCAACTAATAACACACAGGTCAAGGGCCTAGGAAAGGGCTCATTAAATTTGCTCTGCAGTTTCATAAAGCCTCTATTGATACAATAGTAAATGCACTTTAATTGCCTACAGACTCAGGAACAGTGATAACTGGCAGAGCCTTAACTGTGCAGCCCAGAACAAAGTCACAATTGAGAAAACTCTGCGTTAGCACTGTATCACATTCCTTCTGAATAAAAAACCCCTCACTGCAGGGAGTCATCAGATTTTACTACAGGCCTGCAGTCCTCTCTTGAATTTCTGACCTTCTCATTCTCCATATTTAAAGACAAAATCCATCCACTGTTGTTTAACTAAACATACAAATTCCTCCAGTCCCTTTCAGACAGCCACAGAAAAACAAGAAAAAAATGGAATACAAAGATAGAGAAAGGTGTGTCAGTACTCATATCCTTTTGTCAAAAGCAACACCCACTGAAATGATAAGATCCAATTCTTTTTTCCAGTTTGCTTCAGTGTTTCATCTATCCTTGCGATTGGAAATGTGGGATCAGAGACCATTCCTTCCCAGAACGGTGAGTGCAGGTTTGCAATACCAGCCTTTCAGGAAAGGCAAGGTTGATATCTACTAGCATTGGACAGGAGTAAGCCCAGTTTAGGCATTGCATAGGCCTCCCAAACGCAACCTCTCCCCCCAGAATACCCTGGCCCAACATATAACTCTTCACCTGAAAGACTCCTCTTTACAAGCACGATTACCTAGCTCTCCTCCTGAAGAAACTGAGTGTGACGTGAGAAGACATCCATTGTGAACTGCATACACATGGCAAACAACAACTTCTGGTTACTGGTTGATTAAAATCCTGCAGCAGAAATGTTTCTGCACCCCAGGTGTGGTGCCTCCATTGGATGGAGAATGGATGACATGGAGACACACAAGGTCAGGCTGGATGGGGCTCTGAGCACCCAGATCTTACTGTAGGTGTCCTGTTCATTGCAGGGGAGCTGGCCTAGATGACCTTCAGAGGTTCCTTCCTATTCAAACGATTCTGTGATTCATTATCTCTCCTTGCAGAGAAGCACCATGTGTTTCTCACTAGGTGGTACAGGGGACTGCTCTTCTAGCTGAAGCATTGGAACAGCCTAGGAGATCCACTTTACATGGGCACTCCAGCCCTACACTTTTCACCTCCCTTCCAGTTTTGAGAGCTGCTAGTGCAAGAGGTCATTAGTGTCTTTTGCTCTTCTGAGAGCCTTTTAGAAAATGAACAAAGGCTTATTTTAATTCCCATCCTGGCTTCTCTCCGAGATGAGCTCTCTGCGCTGAAGAACTTGGCAGCAGTGGAGTAGGACTGACTTCCTGCCTGTGAACGCTACCTCGTTAATTACTTCCTCTGTTGCACATCTCCTGACAGTGCTTGGTGTGCAGCCTGCTCTGTACACATCTGGGTGTGTACCCATTATGAAAGCAGTATCTAATACTTTCTCCCTCTTTCAGTTCTTCAGAAAACTCCTGAATTGAGGAGCAAATCCCTTTTTAAGGGTTTCTCAACTCCATTATTTGCTCAGTGCAGCACACAAACACATGAAAGCAACACTCAGCACTGAAGTCTGATGCAGGGCAAGTTTGCATACGAAATTCCAAGATGGTGTGCTGAGAATTAGACACATACACATTATAATTCCCATTGGTGGACTGAAGATGCTTGGCTCCCATTGTATCCCAGGCTCTATGCCTTGGTGCAGCAAGATGGGGGTTGAACTGTTCAGCAGAGAGTAAGCTATAGTCTATATGTAAGGTCCACTGATGCCAACAGGAGAACTGCTTTGGACCTCTCACCACTGATTATATGCCATCCAATGAGAATATTCTAGTCTGAAAGATAAAAGATAGAAAGTGTGCAACCATGTGAGAACACCTGGAGCATCACTGTAAGCTGTCAGCTTACGGACTGGGACTGGAAACGACATTAACCTTTACTTTCCAACTCAGTGTCTCTTTCCTAAGTGCAGTAAAAAAAATTCTGATCTTAAAAGGTGTGAGAAAACAGAACAAGAACAAGTCAGTCCTTCACACTGTATGGAAATACAGCATTTATGCACTGTCATGTCACATCAAAGCCCGACCAATTGTTTCTGAAGCACTTCCTGCAGCCACTGATAGCTTCATTCAATCACCAGATGCTTCTGGCTTCTATTAGCACACAGCACAAGGACCCTGAGAGCAGTGACCAAGAACACTTCATGCACCTGCAAAGCACACAGAACAGACTTTGCTGGATGAAGAAGATATTCAGCAGAATAGCCAGGAAGAGAGCTCTTAAATGGGTCTAGGAGAGGTGCAGCCAGGCTCCACCCTTCCAGCAACACAGATGAATTGCCTTCACCTGTGCTCCCAGGCTGACTCAGTGCTCGCCTCAGGTGATCAATCAGAGGCTGTGATTCAATAATACAATAATAAACCAGAACAAATGCATTATTCCTGAGGAGCTGACATGAGGGTGGGAGAAAGACTGGCATTCAACAAAACAGACCAATTCTTCTGGGCTAACCTGGTTAATCAGGACAGGCTGAATACTCACCTAAAAAACAGAATTTAAGTGCTTGTGGCAATTTTATTTTAGGAACCTGAATGAGTAATTTTTTGAGATGTGTGGAAATGGGGTATGAAAGTGTATGCTGCCATGCCTGTGCTCTGATACAGGAAAGCACAAGCAATTGAGCCAAAGGAAGACTAAAACAGAGCCTGATCAGTTGAATTTAAGGCATCCCTTGCATTCACTTGTCTGCAAACCATGAAGTCTGCCGTATCTCAGGAATTAGAAAGCTGTGGAAAGAAAGAGGTCCCATGAAGCACAATGGCCACGTGCAATACAGGCAAGTGGATTCCATCTGCAGGTTTGTATGCTCAGATTCAAAAGAACATGTAGAAGCTGTGAGGCTGCTTCAGCTGTACCTATGTCTCCTTTAGAATAAGAAAAGCAACAGAAAAACCCCAACCCCCAGCAGTATTCACCAGTGATGCTGAGAGTCTTGACAAGTGGTGTCACTTAGTGCTGGAAAACAGAATGTCTTTCATTCTTTCTCAGCAGAGCAGGAAGGAGATTAAATCAGTCATTACATATGCCTTCATTCCAAACCTGCTCTCATTTTCTCCACACTGAAATGCTGTAGCAGATTTTACACCTCAAGTGGAAAAAATGCAAATAATGACTTCAGTTAGGCAGTATGGGTGCAAGCTAAAGCTGTCTGTTCCCAAAGAGAGTGAGTTTCTGCTAGAGAGGAATGTGTATTGCTGTATTCAAGAGACACAAAACTGTCATTTTTTAAAAGGAACAAATGCTCAAGAACATTATGTTTGCCACATGATCACTATTTGTATATACAGTTGGCATTGGAAGACACAACGTGAGCACAGGAGCACTGAGTCCTCTGGCAGTTGCAGGAATCAAGGCTTGCTGAATTACACCTCCAATGCAGTGATGCATTCAAGGCAAAGGCCTTGATCCTGTGTTCCTTGCCAAGAAGTGACCTATTTGCCTCAGATGGAAAATGTTTTCTTTCTCTTAGAGCATTCACTGTTTGATAAAACTGATATTTATTTTGCAGTCTTGTTCCTAGGAGACTTAAATATTAAATAAAGGTCAAGACCTCTACTAGTAAAATATCATTTTAACATTAAACTTATGAGAAACTGGACCAACTTTCTTAGCAAAAAATTTTAGCTTGTTTTCATATCTGCAGTGATTAAAAAAAAGCCTATTAGATACAGATGCTTACACTCCATCTGCCCTGCTCTTTAAGTATCTGTATCTGGGCTTCAAGTATGAAAGGACCCATAAGGATCATTGAGTCCAACTCCTGGCTTCATCTTAACATTTTCTAAATTATTTAAATGTTGCAACAGAAAGGTTTTGTCATCAAAGTACATACTGGCCTCCAGAATAAGAGTGCAGTTAACTCCTGTGTGTTGTGTCACCATTGGCAGCATCAGTGTAGGCGCAGACTGGCAGAAAAAGCCGCAAGAAATGCCTCTTAATCACTGTCCACTGGACAAGTAGGCATAGACATCTCCAGACCTGGGATGCCAGTTCTAATCTGATCTGTGCATGCAGATATAAGGGCCAAGACAATTACTGAAGGCACAAGAGCTTTGCTGTATTATGGCACAGAAAACGCTGCATCTGTGTTCACAGGCTCACCTCAAAAAGAATTAAACAACACCTTCACACATCAGGGTGACTAAATCAGGAGCACTAATATCAGTGTACCAAACACGTCTGTTGTTAAATGCCACCATCCTACTGAATCATTTCAAGTTGGTGAATGAGAACTTACACAATGTGTGCTGGAGATGATGACAGAGCTGGAGATGAAGCTTAGACCATCATTCATACTAACTTGAAGAGCTGCCTCCCTGAAAAAACACCAAATAAATAAGTCAGAGCTGTCTGTCCACAATCCTCTTCTAGACAACATCCTCTGGAACTTGGACTATAGGATCAGCAGCAAAACTTTTCCCATTTGAGGTAGGAATGTTTTTCTGTCATTGAGAGGATAACTGACTCTCCTACTGACTCTCCCTCTCTGTGCTTATATGAAAAAGAGAGAAATGTCTGTTGATGCACAGAAGTCCTTTTCATGGAAATCCCACACAGGGGACAAAAGTCTTGTCACACAACAATTAATAAACCACCCTGAGTTGAGATAGTTTCAAAGAGTGCATCTAAATCTATTGACACTAGCAATGCAAATATATACCATAGCCAATTTTTGTACTCAGATGTGCCATACCTGATAAACTCCAACCAATGACAGCAAACAATGCCCTGCTTTAACCTAAAAAATTATGTTCTAGAAGCTACGAGTTCCTCAAAGGTGAAACATAAAAGACAATGTTAGAACTATGCACCTAAGAACAACGGAGTATACAGAGATGAGGCAGTCTGTCATTTTCTCATAGGCAAAAAAAGTATTAGAGTATATAGGAAAAACATACATGCCAACTTCTCGTAGTACAGGTGCTGGGCAGAGTAAATAGGTATCTTCCACAACAAAAGGCTTCTCATCTGGGCAAAAAAAAAAAAAAAAAAAAAAAAAAAGAAAAAACAAGACAGATACAAAGGCTTATTACCAGATCAGTAACACAATACTTAAAGACAGCTTAGTTATAAATATATATATATAAATATATGTATAAATACTGTTTTTCCTCACTTGTGATGTCCCGCAGCAGGGCACAAAGCATCAGAAGCACAGCACTGTCTGCCATCCCCATTCTGTAGGCAACATCCTCCCCATTCCTGCAGCCACTGGCGCTGCTGAAGTCCCCCACGCCCCACATCTGACTCACAACAGAACTGAAGACCCAAAGCTTTCTGAATGTACAGAGCAAATCATCACAGCCCCCCTGTATACGAGGCCTGGATGTAGAATCACATATTTCAGGTTGGAAGAGACCAATAAGGACCAACAAAGTCCAGTACAATAAATTATGACTGGAAACAGCTGGGTGAAGAAAACTGTATATGTTATGGAAAATCTCACAACTTCAAGGCAGAATTGTCTGAACATAAATTAAACCTTCTTGCCTCTTCTACAGCTTTTAAATCAGAGTGAAAAAAAAAAAAAACAACAACTGGAGTTTGCCTTGGAAAGATGAACATCAGACAATGCTCTTTTCTAGACTTAGAACTTTGTACTATCTCCCTAGTCACCAGAGAGATGGGGATCCTAAGAAACTTCCCGGCCCATTTGCCAGCTGACCAGACATCAGGCAGGCAGACAGGCTGGTTTCTTTTACTTTTGGCTGGAAACCACACATTCCTACAGAACAGTTTAATTCTGATGAATCAGCAGCTTCCAGAAGTGTGTCATTGCATTGAGAAGCTTTCTTCCAGCTGTAGTTAGAACCATCTCTAGAGTCGTCTTTAGATATGATTACATATATATTGAGAGCAGCTAGCAAATATTGTCAGATGTCCTAAAAATTTCCTCTTAAAATTTTAATTTTGTTTGAAACCCTGGCAGATTTAAACCCCTATCATAAATTAAAATCATAACCTCATCTTTATACACTGCAAGATGAAGGAGTCCTTTCCATGGCACCATGTTAAACAGGAGAATAATATATCACCATCTTGCCTTCCTGTTTGAAGTACAAAACCAGGGTCTACAACCAAGAAAAACAACTTCACAACTGTACAGTGCACTCACTTATCTTCCCAGGGAGCATTAACATAGGCAACATAGAAGGAAGATCAGAAACAGTGTTCAGTGCCTAACTGGCACCGTTGACAAATAGGATGGAAAGGAGCAAGAATGAGAGTTTAGCCAAGTTGTTTAGCAATCTAACAAATAGTTGAACCGGTCTATTTTGCTTGGTCTTTTGTTTATGAGCTATAATTCCATTTAAGGTGCCAATGGAAAGAGGAAAAGCCACAAAGAGACAAAAACCAAAGAGAATGCGGTATCTGCTTGAAAGAAGCATCAGCTGTGAGCCCTGTTCAATCTTGGCTGCTAGGAGATTTATTCACATGGACAGTAGCAGTGGAGCACAATAACCCTAATGCTAACTCCAACATCAATGCTCAGACAACCCCAATGTTAAAACTACCCTAATTATAACCCTAATCATAACTCTAACCTAACTGTAACCCAGCCCAACTCTAACCCTAACAACACTGGCTCCATTCTTGATGGATAGAGCTCAACAGGTCTCACTCAGAAGCAGGGCTATGCAGCACATTTTACTGCAGTGAATGAAGCGTGTAGGAGAGGCAAGATGGAGGCTGCAAGAGTTTGTCCCCTTGGTGCAGAATGCAGAATTGCAGAAACAAACAATATTAGTAGTAGTAATAGTAATTCCTATTGCATATTATAATCCCTACTTCATAGTGGTCTATTTCTTTGCTTTGACAGCAAAATAAAATATGATCTCCTAGAGCAGGTGAGGGAATTTTTACTTTCTACACTCCATCAAAGAATAAAATGGTAGTGAAAAACTAGCTTTCACTGAAGTTTTCCTTATGTTTCCAGCTTCTAGCAAATCCCATGCCTATACACACACACACACTTGAATTTTTGCATTGCCCACAGTATTGCTTTTTTAAGGGCTGTTGACACACAGGCAAACAGCTGAAAATGAAACATCACAGCCAGCTATACAGTTTGCACAAATAGGCTTCACTTCTGTATCATGACTCGGCTACTGAGAGCAGCCTTCAAGCTTCTGTGATCCCTCTCGATCCCTGCTCCTGCTCTTGGCCTGGAAAGTACCATATATTACTCCTGCTTTCCCACAGCCTTGCTGCAAGAACACGTACTAACATTTCCACTACACTAAGCATTAAGAGCAGATGTTTTTAGCATGGGGTTTTCCTTTGCAACCCCACACCACTGACAAGGCAACTTTCTCTCTGAGAGCCTGACAGACAACAGGTATTTAAAGCACACTGTGATGCTCACACTTCATATAACCTACAGCATAGCACTCGATTCATGGGGAGATCCTATGCAGGCACTCAGTTTTGCCACAGAGTAGCCAAGCAAAGCAGTAGCATTTACCACTGACTTTGCCCAAGCATGGAGGATGCACATGGGTGGTGAGCACAGCACCTTCTGGCACTCTGGTGGTCTTTTCACCTTCATCTATGAGGGTATAATTAACTCCCATAAGTTTATGACATTGTCTCAGCGCACACACAATCAGAGAATGAAGACCAATGTCTTGTTTTCTCCTTTGCTAACACCAGCAGCCAAGGTCAAGGAATGTTCCATGCCAGCACTCACTAAAACGAGATCTGGTTTAAATTTTGCACTGGAATTCCTCAGCTTTTTGTTTCTGTTTCTCTCCCTTTCCATCCCCTAACTTGCATTATATCTATGCCTCTCTAGAAAGTGCATCAGCCTCATGGCTGGCAGGGTTTGCCACAGAGAGAGATTATTTTGTTTGGAGAATGCTTGTGTTTCACCACAAAAATGAGTGACTATTTCTTAGCTCTAAACAAAAGAGGATCCATTCATTTTGCAAAACTCTGTCCATCCAACTCCTTCCTGGAAAACTCACATTGAGAAACCAAACAAAACAACATTTCTCATCCACAATCGTGCCTCTATCTGCAGGACATATTTGACAGCATGCTTTTTTTTTTTTTTTTTCTTTTGCATGCTGCATAAAAGCTTGCTGTATTCCTGTGCAGTAAGAGATGGGCCCAAATGCCAAATGCTCCCAAGCTCCAGATCTCATGCCAAAGCTGAACTTGTGGTTTGGAATCCCGTCAGCTGATGATGCTGGTGGAGGAGCTGGGAAAGCAGGGGCCACTCCATGTTACTGATTTTGCTGCACAGAAAGCAATTTCCCTTCTCGGCTCGGCCGCTAGCTGGCCTTGCAGCCCTGCAAAAGTCATCTAGACTCTTTTGCCAGATTCATAGAAATGCATCGCAGATATCAGTTATGGGCAGAGCCTCAGGATGTGTTGCAACACTTCGCCTTTGAGAAAGTCCACCTACAGAAAGGAATGCCTTACCTATCCACCCTGATCACCTCATCAAGCAAAATAAGGTTCTCACTGTAAAAGAAGTCCACAGGACTCACAACATAAATGGGTAGCTAAAACTAATAATCACTTCACAGCTGTGTGCAGAAACAGAAGGGTCAAACATCTCCCCAAAATACGCGCTTTCTATAGATTTCAACAAGGTACTTTCTACTGCTCAAATTCCCGTAATTCACTATCCAGCATTCCTACACCTTTTAACAGCTATCTGTAGCCTGTAAAATCTATTAGTCCTAGCATTAGCGTGTAGTTTCTTTTGCCATTAGCAGGGTGTAGCCTTTTGGCAAGCCAGGACTTGGAGTACTTCCCAACTATAATAATAACAGCTTCAATATATGCATGATGTTTTAACACAGAAGAGCAAAACTAAACCAGAGGAATAAAACCCCAAAGGTGACAAAGAAAGATAGTATTTCTGCCATATAAACATGCTGAAATTAAAACAGCCTTTTCTTTAGTTAATGGCTCATCCAAAAACTAATGAGCAGACTGAAAAATGACTGCAAAGATCTCTTAGAGAAAGCACGAATGTTTTCAGATTGCCATCTCAACAGTATCAATGCTGACTGTCAGGCTTGCAATGTCTGCAATATTTTAGTTCAGGAAAGGCTGCAAAAGCTGTTTGACAAACTTTCCATGCATCACAAGCCAACAATTTCCTTCTGTTATTACCCTTGTCAAATAAAGGAGTATTTGTGATTTGCGTTTGATTGAAGTGCATCTCCAAATGCTCTGATCTAGTCTTCTGCATCTGCAGGAAAGATGACACTGGTTTCTGTTAATCTAATACACACAAATCAGGGGAATCTGGCTGCTCTCATAAAGAGATTCCCCGAGGAACGTCTATGCTAAGGAGGTTGTCCTCCCTTTGGTCTTCAGTCCACCTGAGACCAACCTTTGGAGCAGCCTGCCCAGGGAAGTGGTGGAATCACTGTCCCTGGAGATGTTTAAGAAAAGGTTCAATGTGGTACTTAAGGATATGGTTTAGTAGGCAATATTGATGGTAGGTGGATGGTTGGACTAGCTGATCTTAGAGGTCGTTTCCAACCTCCAAGATCCTAGGATTCTATGACATAGGTAGCCCTGAGCACTTCCACTGTTCCTCTGGAAACTCAAAATACTTCTATTATTCACTGCACCAACTACCAAAGCCCAATCTCAGTTCATCCTGGCTGACTCTTCTTATGCCACTCCTTGTGACAACTCCACAAGCGAAGTTTTTACTTCAGATCCACTTTGTGGGGAGGCAGGAATGCAGAAAGACATTGGAACACTGAAGGGCCTATGAGAAGGCCCATAAATAAAGAGAGAATGTTTTGTTAATGCTGTAATGAAAACCACATTGAGATCATGCTATGATTGCTCTGTTATGGGTAGGGACACACAAGCTTCGAATGCCAAAGCCAGAGCTGAGTACAGAGGATGGGGGGGAAGAGAGAGATAAGCACATAGCAGTGATATCACATTCGTAATCATCTCTAGATGGAGAAAAGGGATCTGGAAGGAAATTTTTTTCTTTTTCTGATGGGTTCCTTTGTCTCTGTTGTGCTCATCTGCTATGCTTATAGCTCTGTTCACCCAGCACACATAACCCAAAAGCTGCTAACAGAACTTGGCAGGCACTCCGCTGTTAATTTGCTCATGCTCACAACTGGCAGCTCTGAGAGCAGCACGTGCTCTGGTATGAAAGGGTCACTACCACGAGCAGTCCTTCAGTTGCATGCCTTGCCCAACTTCAAGCCCCTGGAGAAGTTACCATAAGGCCCATCACAATTCTTCACATGCAGCAAAGTACCCACACATCAATTTGTTAGAGGCTAGGAAAGCACGTGAGGGAAGCAAAACTTTTTCTCCTATTTTCATTCATTTACATGGATGCTCCATCCCTGGAGGTATTCAAGGTCAGATTAGATGGGCTCCTGGGCAACCTGATCTGGTACCTGATTTAGTGGTTGGCAATCCTTTCCATGGCAGACAGGTTGGAACTGGATGATCTTTGAGGTCCCTTCCAATCCAGGCCATTCTGTGACTAATTTTTCAATGAAGTAATGAGTTGATCCACCCTTCAAAAGAGGATGCCTAGCTCACCTTGGTGTATGTTTTCACCCAAGAAACACATCTATTCCTTCTAGGGGAAACACAGGCATAGCTTGTGTCCTTCACAAAGGTCACATCCTCAGAATATCTTGATGGAGTTTGTTCAGTGGGAGATGTTAACTACTACTGTAATGAAAAGAGGGAAGATCCACTAGAAAAAAAAAAAAAAAAAAAAAAGGAAACATTTCATGGAGGTTTAAAGTGCCATGACATTAGGGAACTCAGAGACTGAAATAGAAGCACAGAGCAGAACTTTCCTGTTCTGAGAATGGACAAGATAAGAGAAAGTATGGAAGGTATCACAAGAAAAAGTACTGTGCTGCCAGAAAAATAAAGAGGAAAGAAAAGGTATAATTAGCAATCTGCTTCAAAAGCAGATGACTGTTTTTAGAAGGCATTTGCTTGGCAGCCTGGGGACACAGCTCCCTGTATAGACCACTCTGGTGACAGCTAGGGAAGCCATGCTCTCACCATCTTTGCCTCTTTTTCCTTGCTTCTGTTACCAAGTGCTGAAAAACACAGTCTTATCTGAAAGAAGCAGTTTTGGCCAAGTATCCACAGAATTCACTAGAATGCAAGAGGTTTGCTCCTATCTCTGCTGTGGTGCGTGCTGTTTCCTCACCAATCTTTCATCCCTCCATTGAGTTTTAAATTGCTAGGACAGAGCTTTCCTCCATGCCCAGAGCTATCTTTGCTGGATCCTGCACAATCTGGGCAGACAAAGACATTTTAGCACCACAAACAGTCATAAGTCACTGCACTGGATAATTAGTTTTAACTCTGCACAGTCTGAAACCAATTCTCCTAGGTCCTGCTGCTGGCAGAAAAAACTCTGCTGTTGAACATGCATCTGATTACAGCTCTGTGCAGCCAAATATTCTTTATCGTTTCTACAGCTGTTCCTTTTTTAATTATTTTTTTCTATCCCATGGCTATGAACATTATAAGCCAATGCTCTCTTCACCTGCCACTTTTCTCTGCCAGCAATCCCAATAAAAATCTATTAGCTCATGCCCTTAACCTCAGCAAGTCCTAGCTGTGCTGGTCTACATCTCATCAGGGATAATTTAAGGTTTCAGGAACTTCTGGCTTAGTGTTATCTTTAAAAATACCTCCCTCCCTGATACAATCAGAGCCCAAGAAGTTTCGAGCAAACAAAAACAGCTGAACCATCTGCTCTCCATAAGGTTTCCATAAAACTCCCTCTGAGTTAACGCTGATGTTAAACTGTTTGCATCTAAGTGGGCAAGGGAGAATACCAGCTGGAGCTGCGGGCTACAGCAAAGCAAAAGCTTTGAGATATATTCCCACACAGAGCAGCTTAAACTTAAAGCTTAAAGTGCAGATTTCTGCCTGGAGAGACGTGGATCTGGGAGCACTCATCAGAAACTGCTGGATTCCTTCAATCTGGGAACAGCTTGAACTCAGAAATGGAGTTTTTGGCCTCCTGCTTCCAGGTCACTGCACCAAGCACTCTAGGATTCTGCAGAATGAACAGAGAAGTCTTGGTGTGGTGCCAAGGAGAATAAGTTTACTTCTCACCTATGCACTGATTCAGGACACAATGAATACACCAGGTCAGAGGGGTGGGGGATGTATTTGGCCCTCATCCTTATTTTTCCATGGCTATTTTGTAGACATAAGACAACAGCCTCAAGGAAAAAGCCTATGGGTTGCAACAAAAGAAGTTGATCTTTCCTGAAAGCTATTGTGAAATGATGATGATGGACACTATAGAAAATTATTCAGTACAGAGACAGCACACACGCACACAAAAAAAGGAGGAGGAAGGAGTCTTTTCCTGACCCCCACCAGCATCAGGTCACAGCGTTTGGGAGTGAAGTAACCCTCAAAAGCAGTTCCTCCTATTGGCAACACTAGATGTTTTTGTGTCTCCATGGATGGGACACACTGAATAGAGAAAAGCTGATGGATGACATTCTCAGCTCTATGAAGACTTTAGTGTGTTTCCAGGAATGAATGTCTTGCATCAGAGCCAGAAAGCTGAGCTCTGAAGCTATTGGGATGCAGCACAGATGGCAGGTCACAGCCAGTGTAGCCTCAAGTAAAGAGGGAACTTTCAAGCTATAGACAAGAGAAAATGCGGAGCAGCAAATAGAGTGCTGAACAGGCTTTACACAGGAGAGAAAAGAAGGATGACCACTGAAAAAGGAGATCTGCACCAAATCTCTAGCTACTGGAGGAGCCCATAAACCAGGAGGAAGAGAACTAAGCTGTGGGATAAGAACAGTTTGCCTACTGCATATTCTAAAACTTCCAATTAAATAGGCCAAGACCCACATATTTCAGACCATTAGACTCTGAGCTTTCTTTTTTCAATCTTTTCTTACAATCTTCCCAGACTGGAAAAGACCTTGGAAGATTGTCAGCTACAACCTTACATGAGAAAAGGGAGCCTAGGTGAGATTATCTAGCACTCTCTCAAATTATACTGTAAAAACCGACACTGGGATTCCACCACATCCCTGGGGATGCTGTATCAGTGGTTGACTGATCTTGCTGTTTTCACAGCAAGAGTGTCTTTCTTAAGCAAAGAAAGAACCTATCCCAATGAAGATGAAGTGCCCATTCATTCTCTGTTGTCTTCTCCATGTTTGTTCTTGCAAATAGGGAGCTTCTGTTGTCCTTGTAGCTGCCCTTCAAGTACTGGAAAACTGTGGTAGGGTCCCCTCTTCTCCAAGGCAAAGACATCTAATTCTTTCAATATTTCCATGTAAGGTGGATTCTCCAGCCCTTGGATCAACTTCTTGGCCTTCCTTTCGACCCGCTCCAGGCTGCCTGCAGCTTTTTTGATCTGTGGGAGCACTGAATGCAGCAAGCAGAATAGAATGGAGCAGAATTGGATGACCACACCTCTATCTACGTTAGCAATGCCCCTGCAGATGCAACCCAGAACCTGATTTGCTTTCTACTGCTACAGTGCCTCACTGTTGACTTATATTCCACTTGGTACCCACCAGAATCCCCAGGTCCCTTTAAGCAAGGATGCTCCCCAAACATTTCTTACTGAACTCAACTGGGTGCTGGATAGGTAGCTAGGGAAGGGAAAAAAAGTCTCCCAAAGATTGCTGTCCCACTTATTATTATTTTTAGCATCATCTTCATCCCTGCTCCAGAAAGCACATTTTCCCCAGAGCTCACATCTGCCTTTTGCTTTCCTTCACATGCTGCTTAATCTCCTTCTGTGGTTGTTTATCAGTCCAACTGTACTGAAAACAGATTCCCCAGTAATGCTAAGCCATTGTAAAGCACACCCCAAAAAAGTTCATTGGGAGATCTGAGGTTAATGGGCTGAAGGCAATATTGTTGAGACTGCCAGCTGCACCACTGCACATTTTACAGCCAGAAATTCATCTCAGGATTTAGCAAATGTTCTTGCTCTAATTTTATCTGCTAGTCATATCACATTCTGTGCTCACATTACAGCTTTCAAATTTGAGATGCTGTGCCAGATTATTATAATGAGACAGTGTGGCTCTTAATCTTCTTCTGACTCAGTGAAATGTTTTGAAAGGTGATCTTGAAGTTAATGCCTACAGTTACAGTGCCGATAACTGCATTTTATTCTTAGCTCATCCACAAACTGTGACATTAGTTAATGCAAGCCACAGAAAGATTTGGACCATATTGACCCAAATCCCTTTAATTCCTAGGAGGTGCAGTTTCATAGGTACCACCTGCTTGCTGTCATCCTCTGAAGCCTTTAGCAAATGAACCCTCTTTACTGACTGCAATAAACAGCAAGAACAGTCCTTTCATTTCACCAGCAGGATAAACAATCTTTTTCCTAAGAGACCACCTACAGCCCTCAGGTTTCTCAGTCAAAGATTTGAGTTAAAAAGAAAAAACAACACAACTAACAACATGAAGCATAATTTTGATTGTTCAGGATGTTAGGATGGAGCAAAAGTTGCATTGTAAGAAAAAAATACCATGTTTCAGCCGTATTGCAAATGATTCAGTGCAATCACAACAAAAGTAAAAGCATAATTTAATAAACCAAATGCAGCCCTTATCCCCTGTCACTCAGGTTGCACATACTGCCCCAGGTTGTGCTAAAATCGAAATACTGCACACTGAAATACCCAGTCAGTCTTCATTTAGAGCTCAGAAGCAGGACAAGTCTCTCAAAAGGATATCTGGTCTGAAGAAGGCTCAGGACTTAAAAGAAGGCCATGTCAAACCACAGCAGGGAGCTGGGCTCTCCTAAACGTGAAAGTTTAGAGACTTTTGTTATGCTGAGTGGTTTTGTAGCTCTTTTAACTCCCTTTCTACACACCCATGCATTTCTTAATATAAAATAAAGCTGCTTTATTTTATGTATAAAGAATCAGGACTACCTTCAAAACACTATCTGACTAGATCCCACGTTAGGCAAAATAAATTCTACTGTCACTGGTGATATGAGATATGAAATATGCAGTCTGACATCCTATGTGGACTTGCAAGCATGCAAGATGAGAACAATAGGATCATTAATTCCTCGAATTAAGTGGTCCTCAGTACCCATCACAAAAACAATAGGCACTCAGGCTTTAACGTGCCTGTCATTTTTTCTGTCAGCAAACAGTACTTCCCAGGAGCTGGGCTATTCCAACCTTAATGATTCCATGATTCTGTGCTATTACCTTTGTCCATGAATCCAAGCTGAGCAGTTCCTACCTGCCTTCCTCCCACCCCGATGGGGCCATGTGCTGAGATTGGCTTTCCCTTCTGCAATTTGATAGCTCTTCATCCCCTAATGATTGCCATCGCAGCCAAAGTATTTGAAAAATCCAATGCTTCCCAGGCAAATGCCTGCTAGCGCAAACTCAGGGAAAAAAATATATATAAGGAATCAAAACAGCTTACTGAGAGTGACTGTGTCATTGATCCTGAAGCTGCAGAGTACTCTGTCAACGTTACGAGCATGTCGAAATCCATTTCCTCTCACAACAACCTGAAATGACTCTGTAGAAAAAAACAAACAGCAGATTACTGATCCACAGGGAGGCAAAGAATCGTCACTTGGACAAGCGATGTCTGTCATGTTCTGGCAGCAGAGCCAGGGGCTCACCCTCTGCACCCCCCACAGGGAGGGAACCAACCCCCACAGTTCCTGCTGCTATCTAGGAGGGACCTTCAAAGGCTGATGTTACTTCTGGTGAATGACAATCAAACACAAAATGTTTCTTCTGACAACACAGGAGGAATCACAGTGCATCAGAAATAACCACCCTAGTTTTAAAATCCCAAGAGACAACAAGGAATGGACATTTGCAGACTCAGAATTTCCTCCTTGCACGTTACAGTCCCCATCTTCTTTCATCTCCCTTAAGGACTCATACACTGTACTTGTCAAAAAAAAAAAAAAAAAAAAAAAAAAAAAGGCAGATTTGCTCTGGAATCTGGGCTCTCTTCCAGATCCCACTCATTTACAGCCAAGTTGCAAATCATCCCACCACATCTAGCCAGGGAAGCTGCCTGACAGGCCCATTATGTGTTGTCCAAGAGCATTTGGGAAGAACGAGGGAAAAGAGCTGTGCGGGGGCTGATGAATACTTAAGAGAAATCGCAGAAGCCTCAACTGCTGGGGAATGAGAGTTCACGTACAGTCAAAGAATAGTGCATCAATGATGTCAGATTAACCATGGAGATCCTGTCTCTGCTTGGGACTGAAGCAAACAGATCCAGCACGCACACTGCATTTCTATCGTGATGCAAAACCATGCCATTTGGAAACCAGCATTTCAGACAGATGCGTTGCTGCGAAGTGTCTGGGGCTGGTCTGCAGTGCAAGAGTTGCCTAGGCTAGCAGAACCCTTGCTCTCTCCATCCAAAAAAAAAAAAAACAAAAAAAAAAACAACCAAACCAAACTGCCACTGGTCTTCGAGAATATGCACAAAAATCAAGAAAACGAGATATCAGAGATATACCTGCCAAATTTATCTCCAAAAGACTCCCAGTGGACCTAACTCTCATTTGAGAGGGAGACACAATGGAAATGTCACTTTCATTAATCTCAAAGTCCTAATTGTCACAGTTAGCAGTTGGAACATTATTAATAGAGTATTTGTCCAAGCACAGAGGTTAGACCTTCAATTGAGCATGTAAGCAATTTCTTGGTATTTTTCAAGCTTATCACTGATCCTCCTGTGACAGCAGCTGCAATGAAAGTGAAAACAAAGAGGCATTGGCAGTTGGCTTTATTACTTGCCCTACCAATTCGAGAATGTAAAAAGAAAGAGAATGCATCAGTCTCATCCTACTCTGCAAAACTCATTCAACAAACAGTTACGAAACCCTATATAAAACATTGAGCTCACGGGAGACTGAAGATGCTAAAATGGTTCTCAAGCTTTCTTCCAAAATAGCTGGGGGTTCTACAGAACGTAGAAATGTTTGCCAGGACTTTAAAGCCACAGTGTCCATAGCACAATGTTATTAGAACCACCACACAAAGAAGGAGTGGTATGAGTCAACAAATTGCACCTCCATTTACACTTACCTCCTGCACATATACTGGAAGGCTCTGCAGCCAGAATTTCTATACAAGATTTCTTCAAAATCTAAAAGACAGAAAAATAAGTGTCATAAAATGTTTGAATTGTTTTTCTGGAGATACACAAATACAAAAGCTTGAGAAAGCACTTGTCATCTAAATGCTTAACACTGCAAAATAAAGATATATAATAATTTTTCTTGATTTAAAAAGGGCTCATTCCCATTTTGATTAAGTTGGCAAGAAACTTAAGTGAAGCAGTATTTTTTCATAAGGGTTGGCACTGCCTTCAACCACTTAACAGGCAGTGATTTACATAAATACTTCAGCATCAGCCTTGGCAGACTACCTGCAAGTCAGGAAGACCACATAGATTTGTATTCAATTTATTCCCATGCTATGTTAGAATTTCTCAGGCTGTTTTTTGCAGAGAGCAGCCTCCCCTCTCCTCTGAAGACTCCAATTCTTTGCTGCACACAGACAGCAAACCTGTGACAGCATTTATGAGCCCCTGTGAAAGCAGCAGCAGTGACCAAGAGTGGTGGGTGTTCAGGGCTGGGCTGAGCAGCCCCTAAATGATGCAATGCTGATCAAAATTTAGGTCAGCTCTGAGAGGCAAGCAAATGTCAGCCAAGCATCATGACTCAAATCCAACATGAAAATTATTTTCCCAGTGTTAAACTGAAACATCTGTAAGGAAAGAGAAGCAACCAGCACAATAAATTCTGTAAGAGATGATCTGTTGTATTTTTATTTTGTATCTGCAATCACAGCTCCCTGCCTCGAATATTTAATTACATGAAGCTATGGTTATCATTTCTTTAAACTTTAACACAAAAGTCTGAGTTACTCAGAAGAAGGGCTGGTAGAGACTGACAGGATACCAAGGGTCGGAGGGAAGCAAAACCGTCTGAGCCGCTGGCAGCCTGACAAGTGAGGAGAAAGATTTGCAGGCACAAGATTACACAGGAACTGTTAGGAGGGAAAAAAGAAAGAGAAAGTCAACAGCTGAGAGCTGAGCAGAAAAGCATCAGAAGAATATGAAAGGAATGGAAAACACAACAACAACAACAACAAAAAGAAAGACCCTAAGGACGTTCTTCCAAAGTACCCACACAAAGCTAACTATCCATCATTAGCATGAATGACCCAGTTTGCAGCTAAGTGCTCATTAATGAGCTCCGTTGGACTGTCAAATAACAAGATCTATTGTCAACTACAAAACAGTCACCTGTTTCTGAAGTGTTTTCTGTCCAATCACATATGCATGTACTCAGTGAAATCATAGAATCCTAGAACCATCAAGGTTGGAAAAGACCTCCAAGACCATCTAGTCCAACCATCCATCTACCAACAATGACTTTCATCTTTCCTTCACACAACTCTCATTCTCTCTCCCTAACACCTGTACACAGTATATATATATATTTGCAGGTGACATGTGAACAGCTAGCTCAGGATGAGTGCAGAGAAGCATCATTTCTCATACTTGGTCTGTGATGCATTCACATTAAGTTCCCAAAAACGTTCCATGCTCAAAAGAAAGCAACGACCAGATCCTGTCCTGACTTCACACTGCTTCATGTTTCACTGCCTGCAGCACTTCTATCAAAGACACTGAGCAGAAGATGAAGTTGAGTTTCTGGTTTTCCTTCTAAGACTTACTCTGTTTGCTTTCAATTGACAAGTTATGATTCGTAGAATTTTCTCATAAGAAACAAACAAACAAAAAAAAAAAACACAGCACAAAGGAAAATGAAAAATTCTGGAGTGCCTTCAGCTTTTTTCTCCATTTACAGCAATCAGGTGTCTGCTTTCGCTACCAGGTTCTTCCCTCACTTCTAATGAACTCAAAAAAAATCCCAGCATTAAACAGGGGGAAAACAAGTTGTAGCAGTGACTGTCTCAGTGAGAGAAAAAAAAGTAATTCATTTGCTTAATAAAAAAATCACATTGGAACTTACAGGAGAGAAAGGACGAAAACCCAGTGCATACTGAATGCCCACAGCTCTCCTTTTAAGACTTATGTTTCAGTTCATTTAAGCACAGTCCAAATAGCCTGGTGGTGCTCAGGCAGTGGGATACAGTCCTGCATTAACAGCACAGAGCAGGGCTCCTCGCAGCTGCTCACTGAAGACTTGCTGGCTCCCACGAGCTGGCTGGAAAGCAAGGGCAGGGTGTTCCGAGACATGTGCAAACCCACCACCCCCAACAGCTCTGCTCAGCAGATGCATACCCAGCAGAGAGCCAGTCTCAAGCACTACCCCCTCCCAGCTCCCGCCCTCTTGGACAGACCTCAAAGCCCACGGCCTCTGCACATGCAAAAGGTGAGGGAAGATTTGCTCCCTGGGACGAGGGGGAGGAGGAAAGAGTTGGGCTGCCTCAGCAGGAAGATAAAGCAGTTCATATCAAATCACTGCAGACCAGAGCAAACTCGAGTCTATACATCCCAAAAGCAATTTCAAGCACTAATCTCTCCCAGATTTATTTTATATTACCTTCCCATTACATCAGCCAGTACCTAGTAGCTTAACCAATCCCTTTCTCACATGGCTAAGCATCCTTGCTATGCCAGCATTTATATGAGAGTTGAAAGAAGTCCATGGTTTCCAAATCTCATGGCTCTTCCAATAGGAAAGAGCTTTCCTATTGTACAATCAATGAACGTACAAATGTTAAGTTATGAGGCATACCAGAGAGCCTGGCTGCACAGTTATTACACCAAAGCAGAAAAGATAGGACGCTTACCCATATCCTGGGCTTGCTTTTGAAACTCCAGCAGAGGGGATCTCCAGCAGAGATCCTTTCCCCCTTGAAGTCAGCTCTTAAATGGGTCCAGGCGAGGTGCAGCCAGGCTCCACCCCGTCCAGCAACACAGCTGAATTGCCTTCACCTGTGCTCCCAAGCTGACTCAGTCTCACCCCAGGTGATCAATCAGAGGTTCAGGCCGTGATTCAGCAGTTCCCATACACCTTTGAGCATTAATACTATGTTTACACTAAGAATGAGGTATTCTCCAGGCACGGAATAGTAAGGCAGCTTGTTTTCTGGCTAGAACAAGAATCTACAGTCTCTTTATTTTTCTACAGTGATTAATTTCCTTCTTGCCATTCCTTTCACAGACCTCCTTTTTACACAGCCTATTGCAGTAACTTCAACGCAAGGCACTATCTGCCTTATAAGATGGCAATGCTACCACACTGTCAGCAGGAATCAGACTCACTGCTGTGTAATTACTTCTTGTGACCCTCCTTTCCAGGGATGAAAAATCTTGCACCCATCAGCTGAAGTCTACCTCTATCTTGAGCACAACTGAAAAGGAGTCAGGACTGCTTCTGGAATTCATTAAAAAGAGCTGTAAAGGGAATGCAGGTCTGGGAAGTAAAACAGAGCTTTTTATTGTTTTCTTGCTTTTTTTGAAAATAGATGCAACACCTGATTGAGGCCATAGCCCCATGCTTGGACAGTGTCTGGAAAGCCAATACACAAGGGATTCCATCTGCATGCAAAAGAACTAGGGAAAACTGCCTGTGCTGTGGGAGCAGGTTTTTTGTATGGTACTAAATGGTCAGAATGGTGTGTAACCGCTGTAAACACAGAAATATGAGACCCCCCTGGTGAACCTGCCCTACCCAGATTCAAGTGGAAAGTTATAGATTCCATCTGTGTTATATCAACTAAGAAAGTCTGCACCAAAATGAACAAAATGCATGTCCCCAAAAGGACTTCCCATCTTACTTTGTAGCTGTGGGAAGCAATACAATTAGAATGATTATGAGCAAAACAAAAGAAAAACTAAGGTCTTGCTTTTCCTGCTCAGGCAAGGGAGGCCCTGGTCATAAGTAAGAAAGAATAAGGGCAATTAGCATCTTAAGAACTAGAGATGTCTTATGAGGCTCTACTCTTTGCCAGTAGAGACCACAGAGCTATTTGCATGACTTGTACACAAGGAATAGGAAAGGAGACAATCCAGGCTGCCTCTCTCTTTGCCAGTGAACTGCCTACCCTCCAGCCATTTGCATGCACCAGCTCTTACACACTTTGCCCAGGCCCTACAGGAAATGCCAGCAGTTGATCAATCTGAATTGGGAAACATGAGTCTGGGGAAAAAATAAAACACATTGGGAGGCCAAGTGTAGAAAGGAGAGTTTTCAGTATTTTGCACAGAGAGCAAGATCTTTTCCCTCATTCTGTGCAGGTAAGCAGTGCCTCATCCACCTATCAGGACAGAAAATATGCCAATCAAACTGGAATACAGAGACCAAAAAGTGCTCTGATCTCCCATATAGAGTGTGCCCATATCTCTGCTGACTGACTTTGTGGCCACCATTTTACAGATTGTCCCAAAGTGCATTGTAAATTAAACCTGGTATGTCATATTAAGGAGCAAAACGTGAAGATTCATAGAATCACAGAATGGCTTGGGTTGGAAGGGACCTCAAGCTCCAAAACCCCCCTGCTGCATGCAGGGCCACCAACCTCCACATTTAACACCAGCCCAGACTGCCCAGGGCCCCATCCAGCCTGGCCTTGAACCTTCTGGGATAGAGGGGACATCCACAACCTCTCTGGGCAGCTGTTCCAGCATCTCACCACTCTCTCTGTAAAGAACTTCCACCTGATATCCAACCTAAATCTTCCCTCCCTCAACTTAAAACTATTCCCCCTTGTCCTGCCATTATCTACACTTGCAAAGAGTTGACTCCCCTCCCATTTGTAGGCTCCCTTTAGCTACTGGAAGGCTGGGCTCAATGCTTCCTCTGTTTCAAACTGCTTATAAAAACTCAATCTTGAAGTAGCAATATTATCACCAATTAAGATTTCTTTGGACACAGCATTTGATTTACTCATAGGCAGCGGATCCTTGTGTACATAAGAAGACTAAATCTTTAACTATCAGGTAACAAATTCTAACACATATACATGCAAATATATGATTAAAAATACTTACGGAGTCAATAATTCCCTGCAGGGCTTCAAAACCATCATTCACAGGAAAGACATGATCTTTACTGTCAGCAATTCTTGCCAGCTGACAGCACGGTGCAAGTAAATAAAACAGAAATGCAAAGAATGAGATCAATTAGTCATCAGGCAGCACATGAAGAGTTCTTAAGACTTTTTAGTGCTAGTGGTGGCAATGGTGATGAGGAGACAGTTGGACTAGATGATCTTGTAGGTCATTTCCAACTTGTGATTCTATGATTTTAAGACTCGTTCATTTGCAAGTGAAAAAAAAAACCCAAAACTACCATAAGTGCTGTGCATAGATTGTTAATGGATTGCCTTTCCTGTGAGGACAGAGATTGGACCACTTGTAGTTCATGTTACATGTGAAATATAATTCATGGACACAGTGAATTTCTAAATTTCATGAAATTTAGAAGTCTTTCTGTTGAGTTAATAGGAAAAGACAGTAAAATATTAGAGTCACTAACGAAGGTGATTATTTTTGTCCCACAAAAATGAGATATTGCCATATAATTTTTTTTTTTTTTTTTTTTTTTAACATTTTTCTTTCACAGAACTACACATTAAAAAGCAAAGTCCACACAACTTTCTATCTACAGCTTACACCAGATGGATTTGATAATCCTCTGCCTTTTCCCTGCTTTTCCACAACAATCATTGTGGCACATGAGCAGAGGAATACTTCTCTACAGAAGGAGGTGAAGGCAAAAGGGGCTTAAAATCAGCATCATGACCAACGTGCTTCAGGTAGACACTTCAGACTGTCAAGCAGTCAGAGTGAGGAAAGAGAAAGAAAGTCTGGATTTTGTGCCTGTCCCAAATGGCTTTACGAAATACCCAGTAGACACAATGAGCACTTGTTTACCTGGGTTTCATTGAAGTCTTTCACACCAACACAATATACTGTTGCTCCCAGCTCTCTTGACCGATTGGCCTGGAATAAGGAGAAGAGGAACTATGTGAACACAAATGATTATTTCTACCTCCAAACTTTTTTTTTTTAACTGGAAGGTGTTTAAAACAACTTGTTTTCTATGAACATATGAATTGACTCTGTTTTAATGAGTCAGAAATACTGCTGCTGTTAATGTTTATCTCTAAGATTCATGTCTGAAGAACACAAAGGTTGGCGATGCTGCCCATAGCAGGGAGATTGGAAGTCGATGACCTTTGAGGTTCCTAGCATCTCAAGCCATTCTACGATTCTATTATAGGATTCAATTAAAGTTTTCTTCCCTGGAATAAAAGATTTATCCTATATTTTGCCTTTGAAGCAACAGAACTAAACATTTTGCTCTCTCCCTGGCTAAAAATGTACAAGACTTACCTCCCTCTCAGAGTAGAAAAACAGGTCTTCATGGAGTTCTCCATCTGTCAGTGCAATGATGACACTTGCAGTTCTGTAACCTAAATACATGGAGTTCTTTAGTCCCATGTTTTGAGTAAAATTAACATAGAAAACATCTTACTAATGAGCTGCTAAACTGAAAATGGTTAGCATTAATCCCATGCCCTTATTCCCTTCAGCCAACCAGTTTTCAGAAGACATGAATTTCTGCACAATCTTTCCATTTGGGCACCTGCCTACAACACCAGTTTTAGACCATACTCCTTTCAGGTGCCAATGATTTTTAACAGAAATTCTCTCATAACTAGTTCAGTATTTCAGACCAGTAGATTAGGCAGCAAGAAAAATTAAGCAAAGTGTTCCAAGCTATTAATTCCTGATTTTATTAATGCTGTAAATTCAAGAAATGTAGAGTTTCAGCTTGTGATGAAAAACTGAATTAGGATATAAATAGATTTCGTAGGAAAACGAGCTATATTCTTCAGTCTCTCTATGTAACATATTTCAGCATCATGATTAAACACTGCTGTCTTCTCCTTGAATTGATTATAACTCAGGTTTTACAAGTTCATATTAATTTTCAGGAGCAGACAAATAGAATTCAATCATATCTCTGGCAGCAGACTTATTACAGGTCTGTAGGAGCTCTGTAGATAAAACTTGCACACTGTTATGGAAAGCTGATGGCATAGCACTCGTAAAGCAAAAGTAGATGGGCCAACATTGGCTTGAGGACCCAGTTGCACACTGCTTCTTCAACCTGTTTTTGTGTGGCACTGTTTACATGCAATGTAATACAAGCATGTAAAAACATTATCAATCCCCAGTATATTTACTGTAGGTATTTGTTCCCTTCTGCTGCAGTTGGATTTTACAGCTCAGTCCCGAAGCTTTGTTGCATTCATGAATGGCCTTGCAAAACCACTAGCACTGGTTTTGTACTCAAACATCAGGTCTCCTGTCTTTCAGTTTCCAAGAAGAGACGTTTTATTTCCACTTTGTATTTTCCAGTGCAGAAAGATTTTATGTTAATTACCAGGAAGAAAGGAGAAATATTTTGGAAGCGACTGCACTTACTATTACATGTACTAATTTCTTGTTGAAAAATACGTTTATGAACAGTATCGCCATGTACTCATGTTTCAAAAGGAAGAAGAAATGGTTATCTGAGTCCTCAAGCAAAAAGAACATCACGTACCAGATAGTTTTAACACCAGTAGGTACCTTCAGTCAGTCAGGCTTCTCACTTTTGGCCTGAAAAGCACTTATTCCAGTCTGGACCCTTAAAGCTCTACCTGTTTTTTTTTCCCTTTCAGGAGCAACTACCCTGAAGAGCATTGCATGCCTGTAAGAACAGGAGCCACCCACTACCTTTCTTGCAGCAAAGCTGCATTTCAAATCAATTAAGGGTATCAGTAAAGAAGGAAAAATATTTAATGGATCAGGAAAGTCTCTCACCATGAACATTTTCATAGTAAATCTGTTCACTTGCCTGAAATTAAATCAGAAGATTATTAGCAATAAATAATAATCCTGTGGGCATCTACACATGTACCAGAAAGAGAGAGAAGACAGCAGCAAGGATGTCATGATTGTAGCCTACAGATGACCTCTTACTGGCTTCACAGAACAAGTTTCATGCCTGTGGCTTTCACTGCATGACTTTTCTAAAGCATTAACTCAAAGAAACCCTAAGACCGCTGGCCAATCATCATCTCCCACTACTCCATCTGGAAATCACATTCACCTTCCTACTTTAGAAACATCCTATGTCCATTGATATATACTCTCCAGCACTTCTAGGTCAACTACTCCAATTGGAAACAAACCAACTGCAAAGAGATATTCACATGCTTCTATCTCTTGCCATAACTGCACACAAGCATATTTTGCAAGGCTGAAGGACAAATGCTTCAACGTTCCAAAATTAAGAACTAAAAAGCTGGCAGAAGAATACTTTGAAAGTATTAAAGTTATTTTTTTATTTTAAAGTTTTAATTTTTTTTTTTTAATTTTTTTAAATTTGTTACTGTTTTTGTCACCTCAATTTTTGAGGTGTGTTCAATGCATTTTTCAACAAACAGTTTCCCAGTGCTCAAAAATGCACATGTAGTACAGAATGGGAAGGAATTCAAGATTTCCCTAGTAAAGATTTAGACAAACTCCTGACCTTGTAAAATACATAGGAGAAGACTGGAAAGGGCAATAACTTTTTAGTAGCATTGTTTGTCCATGACAGTGAACAGGTTATGGCCACATCCTCAGATCCCAACCAACTCTAACAACCCAGACACAGTTTAAATACATTGTAACATGCATCTAGTTACCCTTTCAAATCCTTCATGCATGTATGTGTCACCTCCTGGAAGGACTTTCTGAAGCTCTTCTAGACCCTGACGTATCTGTTCCCTGAAATGAATGCAGATGAATTGTTATATCCAAGATCAAATGTATCAGGACTTGATAGCCCAGTGAAGGCACGCATGGCCGAAGTCAGATAGAGATGGGAAAAAAGAGTTAACTCAATGTATATATAGATTAAGGTAATGTCTGGATACCTTTCTAAGGATGCAGAAAATAGAGCAGATGTGCTCTTTGTGGGTATTCCCACAGCCCAGAGAAAGCCATGACAACCACTTCTCCATACACATTTCTCTCCAAATAGATATTCCCTGTGCAGCACTGATCAAACCTCTGTTGCAGAAGTAGAGCTGCTGACTTGCATATGGCTTATATTCCTCACCTGTGCTTGCTGATTTGACTGTGCAAATTAATCAAAAAAGCCATAAAGTCTGATTGGATGGATGTTTATCTGCGTGGGTAGTGGCTGAGGGATGTGGGATTGTTTAGTCTGGAGAAGAGAAGGCTCAGGGGAGACCTTATTACTTTCCTGAAAGGAGTTGGTAGTGAGATGGAGGTTGGCCTCTTCTCCCCAATAACAGTGAGAGGATGAGAGGAAATGACATTAAGTTGTGCCAGGAAAGGTTCAGGTTGGATATTAAGAAAAATTTGTTCTCTGAAAGAGTGGTCAGGCATTGGAACAGGCTGCTCAGGGAGGTGGTGGAGTGACTGTTCCAGAAGTATGTAGATGTGACACTGAGTGACAGGTTTAATGGGGATGTGTTGATGGTTGGACTATCATCACCATCAGGCCCATAGAATCACTGAGATTGGAAAAGACCACTAAGATAGCTGAGTCCAACTATCAATCTATCCCCACCATGCCCACTATGTCCCTCAGAACCACATCAACCCTCTTCTTGAAAACTGCTGTGGATAGTGACTTCACTTCTCCAGGCTTCTTCATGCTGATAGACCCCATGGAACCTTGGGGAAGATGGAGAAAGTTTTGCCACTTTTCCAACTTCCCTACTAAAAAGACTGTGTTGGCTGAAGGACTGGAAGGAAGCCCACCCGTTGTTTCTTAGACCTCTGATAAAAAGCCAGCAGCTCTCCAATTCAGCCGGCTTTTGACTAATGCCATATCAATATCCTGTTCCCAGTCAACATTTCTAGGACAGCTGCATAAATACGAAATACATTTCCACATGGGAGACATACATAGCAAGCCTCATAGCTTAAAGCCTTAAGAGACCAGAGATCCCTGCAACAGGGTGAGAGACAGACAGAGGCAGGCGCAGGTTTTCTCTGGCACCAACTTACACATGGTTAATTCTCTTTTTACTTATTGTTGTGGTAAATGGCAAGAGACATTTAGGCTGGCTGGCTTTAATGACATTTTTCAAGGTTGGTATGTGTGTGGACTGCTCTTTAGGAAAGTGGCCAGTTTCCTATTCATTTCTCTATAGTAGCTGCTCTGGTATGCAATTTCACAGACATCCAATATGTAAAACACATGCTGACTTATACAACCTTCACATATGTTACATATATCTTTGCTCCACGTGGCAGTGAAGCTAACAGAGGAAGCAGTAGTGATTAAAGAACCCTATCCAGCTCTTGAAGGCAAAGTGAAAAAAAATATATCAATCCTACAGATTTTACTGGGATTAATTTGAGGATCTGCAAGGGAGCAACAAGAACATGCTTCAGAAACATGACAATCAAACTGTCATTGCCAAAAATACACACTCTTGCAATCCATCCTAAACACTTTGCTTGTTTTCAGGCATCTGAGAAATCATTCCCATCTCTACATCAAGAGAATAATAATCATGTACTGTTTTCAAGTTTGCTTTTATGGGAAGGGAGTTTCACTTATTTGTTTGCAGAAAAAACTCCCTACAGACGTTTCAAAGGCAATGAGGCCTTGTTTTTTTTGACAACAGCCTGAAAATGTCTGGAAAGCAGCCTCCCAGATAGAGCACCATCTGGCTTTAAAGCTCAGCTGCTGAAGAAAAGACATTTAGAAGCTAAAACTCAGAAGACAACTTCTGCTTTAAGAGACCTTAGGGCACCTTAGGAGAATGAGTGTCATATATGAAATGGCCAGGTGATTTAATTCATTTGAGAAGAACAAAGATGTCACCGTGTTGTTGATTGAGAGATGGAGATCATTGAGCAAGGAAAGTGAAGGAAGATGTAGAAAGACTTTTAAACATCTTACCTGTCTTCTGTTAATCTCATCAGAATTGTTCCTCTGGTTGAAAAAACGATGAAGGACATCCTCAGTTGAGGGCTGGAGAAAAAGAGACAGCAGAAGTGACTTCGGTGGTCCAGACCACAGCTTAATGTATGTGTAATAACAAACTCAAAGTGCTCTTATTGCTATACCAAGATTATAACTCAACAAGAGAGGACTGAGCAGCAAATGGGGCTTTGCCCTGGGCAGCTCTAGCCAAGGAATACCATGAGGAATATGTAGTAATCAGGCAGCTCAGAAATGATGAGAATTCCCTGCCTGCAAAAGTACAATTTGGTCCATAGAAGTCAGGCTGGAGAGAAGGATCCATTTAGATTATCTGCTCCTGTGTCCTACAGGACAGGAACAGGGGAAGTTCAGGAACAATTCCAAAGCAATTAATGGGATGATCTGAGAAATACATTAAGAACCTCCACTAGGTGAGTTCCCCAAGGGGAAATCAGAATGTACTCCTCGACACCCCTCCTCTCTCAGTTATCTACAAATTAGTACCTCTTACCTTATGAACTTACGGGCCAAATGTTCCACAAAATGATATATTTCATTCCAGTGGTGCAGGACACTTCCTGATCTATGGGAAATAATGATTACAGGACATATTTAATTGCTGCTTTGTAGTTTTCCAAGCCTAGTGCTTTCTTACACACTGCTCATTGAGTTATTTCTATTCTTCCTTTTAAGAAATATTAAAATGTAAATTACATTTCCTACTTAACTTTGAAAAGCATTTGTGCTCCATGCAACTATTTGAGACTACACATCACAATAACATGTGGCAGTGATGTTAGACCTTTAGCAGAGCTTAAACAAATAAACCCTGTGTTAGCAATGCCTGTCTCCTTGCATTGTCTGTTATATGAATTCAACTAACTCATTTGCCATAGCTTTGTGCAGAGCTTTTAGCTCATTTTGGGAATGAAATGCAGTTGTAGGAACAGATTCCTAAGCCTCTCCAGCATTTTGACTGTGCTGGAAACCATGAAAAGTAAAATACCTTCAGTCCACATCTTGGCTGTTGCTTTCCATTCTGTCATAGCTCAGTTCAAGGCAAAACACAAAATAATGCTGCTCCCCAGGAAAATAAGCTATGGATTTGGATGGGATTGGATTATTCTTCATGTTGTAAGAACCAGGAAAAAATGAGATTAACTAGAATCTTCCAGCACTAAGTGCACCTTCTGGCATGGACATTTACATGAATATTGGAATATTAATATTGGGAAAAAAATAATTTCTAGAAATGGAAAATAAGTGTGTCATCACTTATTTCTATTCATTGACTACAATTAAAAATATTTATAGGGGAAAAACAAACCCAGTTTTAACAGAAAACTCAAAAACTCATTGATCTGCAGCCTGAGAAGAGAAATATGATTATTTGAGAATGCTTTTTCACTTCACAGAAAGAAAAGGCATCTGATTCAACTCTTCTCTACTTTAGGGCTGAGAATCTAAATGAATACCCACAAATAGATTCAACCAAGTTCTACACACCTGGCACAAGCAGCCCCTGCTGAGCTGCAAAAACCATTACTTCACTTCCTAGAAATACTGCAAGCATGCAAACCAAATTGTACAGGTTACATAAATTTCCTTCTTTCTTCTCCCCACACCTGGTTCTTATTTACAGCCATTCAGTATAACCCTTCACCCGATCCACTTCTCCATGATCCCTCAAATCATTTCTTCTTTGTATGACCCCAGAGGTCCAAAGGCAGCCTTAGATGGAGACATGCAATGGGAAGCCTTGCACATATGCTCCATCTGGATAAATAGTGAACAACACAGGTTCTCTCTACACAAAAGAGAATAAAAATAAAAATAAACAAATAAATAAATAATAAATAAAACTTTGCAGACACCCTGTTTTCTTTCTGTAACAGCTCGCATAGGAGACTCAATCACAAGAAGGTGCTAATGTCTCTGTGTTTCTTGGATCTTCAGGGAAGAGACACAAAAGACCAAGACTTGAAATCATTACTTGTTCTCTAACCTCATGTGTATTACAGAGGGCCAAATAAATGTCTCTGTTCATTGCAGGGGAGTCGATGACCTTTAAGGACTCTTCCAACTCAAACGGCTCAATGTTTCTTTGGTCTTAATAAATTAAACCACACAGACAGTGAGAAAATTGATGTCTTGTAACAGATGATGAATGATCTACATTAGGATTTGCCCTCAAACAAAAAACTCAGCCACATCCAAATTGCACTAGTTTGTATACTGACAGAATTGAGACACTCAAAGCTCAAACCCAGATGCAAATCTCTCTCAAACGCGTGGAATAACTCTAAGACCTTGAATATGACACCCCAGTCCCATCAATGCCAAACCATCACTGAGAAAGGGTTTGAAAATGGATATTTGTTGTCTCGACGTGGTGAGGCACAAAATAAACACTCGACATTATTGTAATGGTTGCGTCAGCCTCCAGAAGACAATAAAGTCAAGAGTTCATAAACCACTTACTACATCCTGCACTGAAATGTAGGTTGCTTTAGACCAGCAACACTAGCCTAGAAATTTGCGATTATTCCTTTTCATTTTGTTGCAAACCACTGAGCAGAATCTAACCATCAGTTAAAATTACTATTACTGCAAAGCACCTGAGAATGAGATCCAGCCACAGAGCACATATGGTATGTGGGTCATCATTTATAACTCTTGCCATTTTCCATGGCTCTGAAGTCATGCATTTTTTTGAAACAGCACTT
Organism: Tetrao urogallus; assembly: GCF_951394365.1. Lineage (NCBI taxonomy): Eukaryota > Metazoa > Chordata > Aves > Galliformes > Phasianidae > Tetrao > Tetrao urogallus. The sequence continues at coordinate 4,332,177 of NC_136840.1, read as the reverse complement.
GCCAGAATGAAGCTTAAAAACCAATTGCTCTGTTCCGTAATGTGCCAGTCAGCAGCACACCCCGTTTACTTGTCTGCATCTGTGACTTCATTCTGCTTTATTTAAATGGTTTGGGCAGTGGGAGCCTTCCTACTCATCTAATGACACCGAGGAGAAATGACCTGAAGCTCAAGAGCAGCAGAAGGTTCTGTCTGCTATAAGGAAGTTCTGTATCACTGCAATGATCAAAACCCCGCAAGTGGAGGATGGTTTCTTCTTTCAGTTACAAAAGCACCAAAGTGCGATAATTGTAATAATGTACAGTTATTCTTCATGTCTACCAGAGCAAGATTAAAAATGGGTCCCAAAATAAAGGCTTACACTTCTGTTGACCACACACAGATCCTTTCTTTTAGCACAAAACATCTTCCATCTGTAGGTGAACAATTTGCAGTCCACGTGCAGTTCATTTCTCTGTTGAATCAGTCCAAGGTCTCAGTGCATAAGACACCAAGGTCTGTATTTAGAAGAAATATTTTGATTTAAAAAAAAAAAAAAAAAAAAAAAAAAAATTTCTCAAAGAAAATGTCACTTATGCAGCCCCTCCTTAGGCATGCGAAGAATTCTAAACAGGAGAAATATTCGTAAAGCCTAACTGCAAGGCAATTAAAGAGAAATTTAAGGTTATGTCTTCATATTCCCAAGAAAAAAACAAAGATGATGATCCGCAAGCCAGTGCTGCAAGGCTGAAAGGTTGATGGTGTAAACTTGCAATTTACGTAAAGGCTTTCACTGAGAATGCCAAATCCTCTTGCTGGAGAAAAGCCCAATAAATGGAAATTAAGAATAAGTAAGCTATTATGCCTTTAACAAGGGAATGATACATTTTGTGGTCAACTGTGCTGGGATTTGGTACATCTAAATTCAATCCAAAGCAGAGACACTCCACATGGCTCAGTGTTTCCAGAGGCAAAGAGCCACATGCTGGCCCAGCAGGTGCCTTTCTCTTACCCATGCACTATAACCCAGAGCTGTAGTGACACAAACTGTCTTAGTTTGTCTTTCCTATACTTTTTGAACTCCTTATTTCCATTTCTCCTACTGCACCTTCTCAGCAAATCTACAGTGGTATTTTTAGTTCACAACATAGATGAAAATAGAGCCAAGGCCACAAACTCATAGAATGGCTTGGGTTGGAAGAAACCTCAAAGATGACCCTATTCAAACGCGCTTCATCTAGTTCCAACCCCCAAACTCTTTGACAGAGCTTTCACAGCAGCTACAAGCACTGCAGCAGGCAGAAGTACATACAGACACCTGATTCAGATTGAAGCTGATCCAAATTTTCCTTAAACTTCTACTTTTGGACCAACTCCAAGATGCCTCCGAGTTGTCAGAGGTGGCACTGACCCAAGAAGTTTTGCAGCATTGTTTCATTGAGCACTTGAAAAAAATAACTAAATCATGCTCCTCTGTACCACATCCCCAAGGTTCTGGAACACTTCCAGGGACAGTGACTTCACCACTTCCCTGAGCAGCCTGCTCCAATGCCTGACTACTCTTTTGGAGAAGTAGTTTTTCCTAATACTCAACCTAAACTTCCCCTGGGACAACTTGAAGCCATTCTCTCTCATCCTTACTTGCTTCATCATGCTAAGGACCTGTTAGAGTCAACTTTTCTTACAGACATGTACTGTGCAGCTATTTGCACATGGAAAGTAAAGAGCATAGGAAATAATGCCTTTGACATGGAATGGATACAGCATTGTCTCACTACTTCTTCATTCTTTCTTAATTAAGACCCTATCTCATCTCACATCCGGGATGCAAATTGTTTGGCACCATAGAGGTGCCCAGGGCCACGGACAGAACACTGAGCAGCCTGATCTGGTAGGGGGCAACCAGTCCATGGCAGAGGCTGGAACTGGATGATCTTTAGACCCCATCTAACCCAACTATTCCATGATTCTATGATCTTTAAGGCCCTTTCCAATCCATCAATTCCATTATTCTTCTGCCATTTGTTTCAACACCATTCAGTATACAGGAGGCTCAGACCACGACCAAAACCACTCAGCACTACAGTAAAACATGCAGAAACACTAAAGGATGTGCCATGTAGGACCAGCTGACTTAACTACACCAGTAGGCTTTACCTTCCACAATGCTAGGTGGAAGGTAAAAGTTGGAAAGGTCACTAAGATCATCTAAGATCATCCTGGTATGATTAGGAGGAATGCTCAGTAATATGCATGACTACATCCTGCATATTATCCAAGTAGCAAATATCAGATAACTGTACTCTAAATATCTTACAGCTTGAGCTGCAACACCCCATACCCACATTATTAATTATTTTTACAATCATAGTCAAAGGGAAATGGATTAATCCAATCTCAACTCATGTGATCACAAATCCTTCATCGAACCTGCTGCCAGGCAGCTCAGAATATCAAGTTGGGTATTTGTGTGTGCAATACTGCTTCAAACCTTTCAAGTTGCCCACAGAGAAGTGGCGGATGCCCATCCCTGGAGACACTCAAGGTCAGGCTGGATGGAGCTTCGAGCATCTGATCAAGTTGTGGGTGTCGCTGTTCAATGCAGAGGAGTTCAACCAGATGGCCTTTAAGGTCTTTTCCAACTCAAACAACTCTGTAATTCTATAATTACTTCCAAGAGGAGCACTCACACAGTTTAGGAAGCAACAGTCAAGGCTTAATGAAAGCATGCAAGTGCACACACAGATTAAAGATGCTCTGGTAACCCAGCAGTACAAGAGCAGCACTGTGATAAGGACAGCATACATGGTGCTAAATGGATTTCAGTAGTCTCTCAATCTGGCCAAGCACTGAGGCTAAGGGTCAGGATAGGGCTCCAGCACTGGTGAGTTCCAGCACTGTGTTTATTGTTGTTCTGTCCTCCTCTGATCCCAGAAAGTTGCTTAATATCTTAATGGCTTTCTTCCACCACTGCCATTAATGCTTCATGTTTCAAAACCTAAATCTGCTCCAGGATCTTTGTCACCAAAGCTCACATAATTTTTAAAGCAATTTCTAATAAAAACAACAAGGTGCACCCTGGATCTATTATGCTCATTTCACAGTTTGCCAGAAGGTCCATGTAGTCATTCAGGACTTCAGCAACATCTTTGAAGACAAACATAAACAGCAGAAAAAGCAGAAAATCCAAGCTAAGTAAGAATGCTGATGGCCCAGAGCTCAAGGACCTTCAAGGTCCCTTCGAACCTAAGCCATTCTGTGATTCTGAAGAACAAAATACAGCTTTAAAGAAAAAGATGGGATCACCTCCTGCACCACTCTAAGTTTCTCCTTGGCTACCTCAAAGGCTACAGAATGCAGTAGACAAAATACAGCACACACCAGCGGCTGAACACCGTTGACTCCTCCAAATTCCACTGGAGACCAGTGTGATTTTAACACCAGTGGGCTTTGTATCAGTCGATTTCTGCACCAAAAATGGGAAACCTACAACCGTTCAAGCAGGATTTTTTTGATACCTTGATATATGCACTGAGTACCTTGAGTCTGTGTGCTTTAAGTTTGTGCCAAGCTTTGAATTTCCGCATAAATTTCCTTGAGCAAGTGTAGAAAGTCATTCCTTCAGAAAAAGGACAGCACAGAGCTTGAAATAATAGCTCAGAGCTATTCCAGAGCACATCCATCAGATTGGGTAAAACCTCCCATTCTGCCCCTTCAGAACTCAGTTTGCAAAAGCTGTCAGCAGTGCAAATAATGCTTTGTTTTTCAGGTGGAGCAATAGAAGCTATAAATGTGCCTGATCATTGCAAGGGGTTGGACTAGATGGCCCTTTAGGTCCCTTCCTACTGAAACGATTCTATAAGTTATTCCAGTTAACAGCAGAATGGCCAAAGCAACACTGTGCAATAGATGAGAGGAACTTCTTTCCACTGAATGAAGTAAAACAAAATTATTTCCCCGGAGAATAAGGACAGCTGGCACAGTAACACACCCAGCTCACTCATCTCAGCCTTACATTTTACCCAGTATTTTGCAATAAAGCGTTATGTAATTCCAAGTCATTTATACAAATGGAATGTGGCTGCTACTGAAAAACACTCCGAGGATCAGACAGAGAGCTGCTGGCAACTCAAAATATTTTCCTATCTCAAATTTATGGTTAAAAATGCCAGTGCTATGGCTCTGGCACTTACGTGCTCCAATATTTCCAAACTTGAGGTTCAAAATAACTATTAAAGAATTAATTAACTATTAACTATTAATTAAGGAATTTACCACAATCGTTTTAACCGTAACTTCTAACACATTTAGTTTGTTGCATTGCTTCAACAGGATGCTTTCCAAAGCTCAGTTTATATCTATTTCACATTGCCACTGAATAGGCACAGCTACCACATCCAGATCAGAATTAGTAATGAAGAAGTGAGTGGGCAGTTATCTCCAGCACAAACAATTAGGCAGTCAAAATATGCGTTTGATTAACAGGAACAAAGAAAATGTGACTCAGCCTGGAGAAAAATAAAGTTTGCTTTCAAATAAAGCAATCTCACTTTTTTTCCCAACAGAATGGCCAAAATCAGACCCTTTTAAAGAGGGCTGCCACATCTCAGAGCCTCGTCTTTACCTGCTTGGACATGGATGCATGGGCAGCAGCAGATCCTCAGGCAGGAGACATTTTTTGCACGTTTTCAGCTGCAGAATTAATTCTGCAGTACCATCTCCCCATAGTGCCTCAGATATCACTGTGGGGAAACCAACATGAACAGGGTCCTGCTCTTCATCCCAAGCATGGTGCCAAGTACAGAGGAAAGGTTTGATATCAACCACAGCAAAATTTATATACCCATTTGATTTTCAAAGCATGTTAGCATTATACGCTACACCCACCAAAGTTATCACCACCACAATAGAGTTTCTCAGTCCCTTGGGGACAAAATGAATTCTCCAAAACAAAAAACAAAACAAAACTAACAAACAAACATAAAAAAAAAAAAAACCCAGCACATGGTGCCCCAGTTCACACCAAGAGAAAGACTGCTTTGAAATAGACAGATAGAACTGACTTACTTGTCCAGAATGAAGTACAAATCAAACCCTCCGTAGCAGGCAGGACCCCCGTTCTCTCTCTTCCCACTGTGTCCATCACATACCAGCAGAAAAGTTGCAAAGAAGAAACACTTGAAGCCAAATCTGGCGATGCTTTGCTTTGCAATGGCCATTATATCCAGAGAAGATGAGAGAAAAAAAAAGTCTTCCCTTGATCTCCTTTATTTCACAGCCTTCTCCCCAAAAGCCATTCAACACCCTTTAAATGCACAGACAGGTATTTTACTTCTTAAAACTCCACTTGCAACAGTTGTCCTCAGGAATTGCAAGGCTTCCCCCCTTGTTTCCCTTGCACTTCTGTTTCTTGGTTTCAGATTTCAAGATGCACAATACTGTATTTCACTTTTTTTTTTTTTTTAAAGGGACTTTGACCCTCACTCTCCCTTAGTTCGAGAATACCACCGTTGCTTCCCAACAGGAGCAGAGAGATTTTGCTTTACTGCAGACTTCAGCAAGTACAGGGGGAGTTTGACACCCCCCCCTCCCCTTGTCCACCTTTAATTATAATTGTTATTATTAAAAAAAGAAAAAAAGATAAAAAGAAGAAAAAAAAAAAAAAAAAAGCAGTTCAGAGAATGCCACCTACTGGTGAAAACTCAATGTAACTGGAGTCTCTGGATGGAAAAGACATTATCTGTGCATTGAGCACACATAGTGTAGGCTGCAAGGTGTGGGGTGAGCAGATTGCTGATAGCACTCACGCAGCATTGTGCAGAGACTTTTCACCCAATGCCAGTATCCAAGTTAAGGCATAAAGAATTAAAACCTGGAGCAATGTAGCAAAAGTCAAAGAGAAATTACTACTGCATTCATTCTTTGTGTTTTCTCAGTCTTAAGAAATCCCGTGCCTATGACCATGCTTCCCTCTGCTATCCTTAGCTTGCTCCAGGGGCCAGACAACAGTGGCTGAACCCTCCCTCTTCCTGCAAACCTTGCCAGGAAACTCATCTTCTCAGACTTCTTCCAAAAACAGCATCAAAACACTGCAAGACAACTCAAAAATAACACCATTCCCAATTCAGAGCAACATCAGTGCAGACAAGAGCTACAGTAGAGGTCCCAAGAGTGGGAGTATCCATCCTTCCAAATCAAATGCTCTCAGGAGAAGAAGGAATTTTATTTCTTTTTATTCCTTTTTATTGGGGATTGGAACCAGCTGTTTTTTGTGGTCCCTTCCAACCCAAGCCATTGTATGATTCCCTCTTATTTGTTTCTGACTGACTCTGAAATGAACAAATAAGTAACAATTCAGAATAGAATAAAAATGCTGTGCTCAAGAAAATAATTCTAGCCTGAACCTAGCAGGAGGAAAGAAAGGTGCAGGAGATCGGGTTCCCTGCGTGGCTCTGCATTCAGGCTAACAGAAGGCCCCATAAAGCTTGGGAATAAACCAACAGATGAGGCATCAGATGGAGAGCAGAGCACTGAGATGGAGAGGTGAAAACGTGAGGTGAAATGCTGTGATTTGTGCTATGGCATGAATGTGGTTCAGGGCAAATTCTCCTCATGCAGCCAAGGTGCTTCAGCTGCACACAGCAGCTCAATGGTTAATTAAGCTACAACTGATGTTCTTAGTGTGTGATTAGCATTTGGGTAACTAAATAATGGAGGAAATGACTTCAGCTGGTTTTCTTCTTTTCTTATCTATTCTGAAGCAGCATGGAAGCTGGTTCCTCCAGTGGTAATAGGGGTGCTGCTGAAGTGTCACCCACCTGTATCATCACTGGGTGGATTTTCTGAGCACTCATTCATTGTGGTTTTAGGGAAGGTGGGCTGGGTTCAGTTCCCTTTGGCTTACAAATGTCCAGCTTATACAGTGGGTAATGATTTCTGTCAAGATCTCAAAGCATTCTTCTACTTTCCTGATGGTTGAGGAAGGTGTTAGAGCAGCATGCATGGATAAGTGAGACTTAATGAATTGCTGCCATTGATATTATAATCATAAATACATCATCGTTGCACAGGAATAAGACACTTGTCTTAACACAACTAACAAAACTGTGCTGAACAGTCTGATGTGGTATAGGACAAGAGACCCCTCTGGGTAATGAGGGGTGTGCTTTTTCTTACTCTTTGTGTCCTCTTAGGGACATGGTTTAGTGGGCAATATTGGTGCTGGGTGGATAGTTGAACTGGAATCTTACTGACTCAATTGCTCTATAACATATAATTCAAGGCTGACACCCAGTGGCCAAGTGCTTTTTTCTTCCTTGGACTGCTCTAAATTTTCAAGTAAATCAAAAGCAAGACAGTAGGGTGATCTTATTTGACTTTATTCTGCTTTAAACTTATTTGTCTCTGCTGCAATGTGTAGTCCTGGACTGTGTTTTTCTTCTGGTGGTTAGAATTTTTTCCACTGCTTGTCTGTCAGGAACCGCTAACTATTTGCATGTGGATGTAACCTCTCACTGAAGGGGAATATTAAGTTCAGTAGATAAATATTTTGCTTGTGAAATTTTAGTAATCAGCCCAGGTCTCAGCAATGCTGGGATTGCACCAAATGTTGAGGTAACATCTTTCTTTCAAAGAGAAAAAAGGAGGTCATGGGAAGCTACAGATTGGTGGTGTTGAAGGCTCCTGCCCTTCCAACCCAAACCGTTCTATAAATTGGATTTCTTTATTTTTTGAAGCTTTTGTTGATCATAAAAAGTGTAGCAATGAGAAAACAGACACAGTTTATTCATGCTAAAAGTGTTTATTTGGAAGATACTATCACCAACTGATCTCTTACAACATCTGAATCATGAAGAACAAAACTCTCAAAAGACATGATGTCAGGGAAGAATAGCATCAGGGATGGCTTTGTTCAGATATTGGGCGTCGATACTAGCTTCAAGAAAGGCATGGTGCTCAAACTTTGCCAGCACGGCAGTAGTCAATGCCCACAAGATTCAGGACATCAAGTCTGTAGCATGCATTTTGGTTGTAGAAGATCTGGTTTACTAAAAGAAAGAAAAAAAATATCATGAGTTAATTCCCAAGATGTTAGTGCAAGTCATCAAACCCTTATTATGGCACCGACAGGAAGACAGCTAATGATTTATACTTGTCTGCATAGCAATGGCTTGCACTTTACCTCTGACTAAGGAATGTTTTGTTATAATCATTGCTATAGAAATAATTTGTCTATGATTGAAATTTAATAAGGAATAATAAGAAATAATTTGTCTGTGATTCTTTTGTTGTCAGCTGCATATTTGACTCAAACAAAGGAATGCAAACTGATGCTACTTAATAATCTCTACTTTTTTAGTACTAAGGGACACTATTATACCCTATATCGTTAGTATATATTATTGTGTATTATACAGGTATGTATGTATATTTAATAGGCCCTATCAGGCTTTGTCGTTATCAAACAGTCCTATAAACTGTCAGCAGTCTCTGAACTGGAGAATAGTAACAAAACATTCTTCCAATCCTGAGCCCTCCATTCAAGGCCTGAAGTTTTAGACTTATGTCTATCTTCAGTGGTAACAAGAGAAATAGTGTATTGCCAAAGGAAACAAAATCACCTGTTTAGCTTATAATTCATATGATAAAACTTACCACCCTCCTGCTGTGACTCTTCGAAAGCAAGGAAGGTTGGGAGTCCACTGCAGAGAGCGAAGATATCGTTTCCGTAAGACATGAGGTCACCAATTTGTCTTCTGGAGACGACGTACCTGATGGAACTCGAGAGTACGCTTTCGCCTTTCACATTCTAAACATCAAATGACATAATTTGGTGCCTTGATCCATTTAATTTTATGCACATTCCTATTTCTGAAACAATGAGACTGCTTGCTGTTCTACTAAAACTGTACAAAAGGATTTCCTCAGTCACTTATAAATCTCTCACTATAGAGGTACCTGGGACGTAACTGGAAGAGTGGAAAGAGAAGAAATCAATTCCATTTTCTAAAACTGGAACCAAGGGGAGCAATAGGAAAGTTGGCAAATGTATCTACGTTAAAATAATTTGAAAGCAGTTCTTATGATATTAAGAATTATGTTTTAATGGGATAAATTCTCTTAACTGTTCCAGAGTGCTTTGTTTTCATTGAATTTCAAGCATATTTTCCTTGTTAAGTGATTTGTCCATTGGACACCATTTCTGGATACCTGTATTTTCTCTCACAACTTAGACTTTGTGCTGGTTTGTATAGATAACTCAGCCACAGCCACATGACTCCTGTTCTAAATCATACCAGTAATGTGGAGGCTGAGATGAATATGTGATGTTCAAAGAATTAAGGAGTTGTAGAATCCTTAAGGTTGGAAAAGATCACTAAGATAATCTAGTTCAACTATCAATCCATCACCACCATGCCCATAGAATTACAGAATCATTGAGGTTGGAAAAGACAATTAAGGTCACCTAGTCCAACCATCCACCAATCCATGTTCTCTCATGACTTAGTTCTCAGAGTTTAAATGGAGTCTGTATCTATAAAAGGCTAATAAGCTGAACACTCATGCTATTATAGTCATTAGTTGTTTGTTGTTTTGGGAAAGTCTGAAAAGTAACGGCCCCTTTTTATCTTACGTTAGACTCTTCAGCAAGGACAGCAATTGAGTTAAGAGCAGGCATCAGGACTCTGTTCATTGTGGAAATATAGCAGACTCCCTCTTGTCCAAGTTTGGTTGCAATGTAGCCCTGTAAAAAAAAAAGTTGGAACGCAATAATTCGGCTTTTAAATCATAGAGATCTGTATTAAAAACAAAGTAACGAACATAGAGTGTTTCTACCCCCAAACTTTGACTTGATAAGAATGATTCTTTATTTTGGTCAGCTTTCATAGAATCTTAGAGTCGTTAAAGTTGGAAGAGATCTCTCAGACATTTAATCCAACCATCAACCCATCACCACCATGCCCACTCATAGAATCATCAAGGTTGAAAAAAACCTCTAAGATCACCGTTGCTTCACCCCCACCATGGCCACTAAGCCATGTCCCCTAGTGCCACCTCTCCACGGTTCTTGAATACCTCCAGGGATGATGACTTCACCACCTCCCTGGGCATTATAGAAGCTAGGCTCTTTGTAAATATTCTGAAAAAGCATGCTCCTTGCCACTTACAGTTCCGTAGTTCCAAACAGTTGTCCATGCATTCTCAGCTGAATCTGACTGAATAATTGCCACAAGGGAGTTTGGACTGATGGTCAGTGTTTGGAGGCTAAGGCCAACATTGACAGTGATTGTCCTAGGGTATTGTCCCCCATTTACTTTCACATTCTGAAACTAGAAAACAAAATTAACATTTTTAGACTTCCAACTGATAGCCAGTTATCTCCCCAGAGATAACTGAAAATCAGAAACTAATTAGATAAATCAGTGCTATGATATAACAAATGCTGGCTCATAAGGAGCGCCTTCAGTGACCATGGTACTGTCAAAATGATGAAAGAGTAAGGCCATAGCATTCTGTAGTAGCTCTAAGAATAATTTTAATATATTAATGAATAATTTACAATAGATAATTTTATAGTGGTTCTCTTGTGGTTTCAGGACTTTGTGCATGAAAAACATTTAGATTTTTTCCTCTGAAGAGAGGAGGAAAGTTCAGGAAGTAGGGAATGTAGAAGAAGAGCAGCAATGTATAACTTGGTCACTGTACTCACTTGGAATTGTGAAAGAGCCGGAGTCAGCACAAGTCCAAGAAGGACGGTAGCAACAATCTGAAAGGAACATTGAAAGCATAAAAATGTAACTGCAAGTCTGGCTGACAGATCTTGTCATGAGAATCCTTTTTCCTAATCTGATGTGGAGATGTCCTCCTTGGATACCTGTTGCTTCCATACTGGTTTTACAATGGTCACCTGAAGTGACTCATCCTTGCTTTATGCTACAATAACTCATACTGGCAATCTGCATTTCTAGGAGCAGGATCTGAATTTGCTACAGAGATCAATACAGCATTGATACAATATACATAGATATTTTACAAGAGTGAGGAGAGAGAATTTAAATTTCCTCTGCACACACATCACAAGAAAGTGGTTTGATCCATAGCATGGTGCTCCAGATCACAAAAAGCCCATTGGCAAAAATGGGCGCTGATCTTGTGAGACTGAATAGTGCATAAATCAGCTTTTACGAAGATCCTTACCCTTCATCTATTTAGGCTAATACAGTCTGAAATGGAGGAGCGAAATGTCCCCAGAGAGTAACTTTTCACTATAAATGAGCAAAGGCATTTCCAAGGTATAAAGGCAATAGCTTTGAGTTATAGTATATATGAAGTAAAAGGCAATAGCTTTGAGTTTTGGTATAGAATAAGAAAGTAGCTTGCATACTCACAGTGAATTTCATCTTGACTGCAGAGCGGATGCAAGTGCAGATGGAACGAATGGGGCAAACTATCCAGCTTATATACGCTGGTCTCAGGATCAGGCACAGAATGATTAAGTATGGAAAGAAAATTATCTAGTAATTTGTAACCAAGTCTTTGTGTCATTGGACATTATTTCCTGCCATAACTGTTTCATGAATGGAGGGGTTATACTTATGCAAATTCTGACCTATCAGTCTGACAGAATTATCAGATAAGTATCCATTTGCAGTGAAAAAGGAAATGTGTTTTGCGATAACTTTCTGACATATTTGCTGTCTAATTTTGAAAATTTACATCAAAATGGAGACCAGAGATAATCTAAGGTCGTAATAAAATATCCTTGCATTAGGGAAAATACACATAGGTTAGGGCCTTTGCACCCTCCAAAACATACTGGACTTTACCGTAGAACCACAGCTCCACCAGAATGTACAACCTAAATGCAACATAGGCACCAAAAATTGCTTTCCAGTAAAATTTCAGCTGAATTACAACATATGCGAATGTCTATGGCTGTCTTTATTATTGTAGCCATCAACAACAGCTTTTTTCTCCTTGCCATGGCTTATCTTCCATAGTGAAGTAAAAACTGATTGTGAAGAGACGAAGATTCTCTCAGGGACTTTTTTTAATAATTGGTTTTCCCCTCAAGTTGCTCGGTTCGATTTTGTGTGCAGTCAGTGCAAACCAGAAGAGTCTGAAATTGTCCAACTGCAATTCAGCACTTTTTTCAAAAACTGAGGGAATTTCTTTTCTTTTCTCTCTCAATCACCTCTAACCTGTGATGCAGGAGCAATATTAGATCAAATTCTTGCACAACTGAGGCAAGTCTGCACATCCTAAGGGGCTCTTTATGCACTCTTGCAAATTAGGTTCTACCGGGGTCCTGGATTCTATTCTGTTTAATAGATTATTTGATGGCTTTTTAAATTTTACTCAAGTCATGATTTTGAAACTTTTCCCCATTTGAAAAAAGACATAAGATCAACTGAATCTTCGTATTATGCCTGCTGTGTGATGGGAGAAAAACAGAGCTACAGAGATGGGATCAGGAAAACCAAGGCACAGATGGAGTTGAACTTGTGAAGGGATGTGAAAAATAAAAAGACGGAGTTCTTTAGATACATTGGTCAGAAGAGACAGGCAAGGGATAGTGTAGCCCCTCTGGTAAACGAGGAGGGAGAACTGATTTGTTGCCTGACCCACCTGGTGGCCTTCTATGATGGAGCAATGGTGTTGATGGACAAAGGGAAGGCAACTGTGTCATCTACCTGGACTTGTACAAGGCCTCTGACATAGTCCACACCACATTCTTATCTCTAAATTGCAGAAATATAGATTTGAAAGGTAGACTGCTAGGTGGATAAAGATTTGGTTGGACAATCACAGCCAGAGAGGGCTGTGGTCAATGGAGCTATGTCCAAATGGAGGTGGTGACAAGTGTTGTCCCCTCAGGGGCTCATCTTGGGACCGGTACTCTTGCAGTCTCACATTGCAGTGTGTGATAATGCACTAATTGGAACCTATGTCCGTGTAGTTTAAGTGGCTTAGGCAGAAGCTGGAACTTGCTGCTAATGTTTTGTGCCCTCTGTTTGAAATTTTTACCTTAACTGGAGGCAATATTGGAGCAGCACTGCCCCTTGTTGGGTGCATCATCTGTCACAGGGACTAGACTAAAAGGCCCCTCGAAAGACATTTCCCAGTGACAAGCAATTGGATAAGTAGAGTGTCTGTTTTGTCTCAGGGAAAATGAAGGGTAAAGCTGGACAAGGAGAAGAAACCCCCGGCAAGTCGGTCAGGAGCTTTGTTTAAATACTGCAGCCACACGGTTACTTTTGTTTTGAGGTTCTAAAAACTTGGGATACAGGCAAACAAGCTTTGGTTTTGCTTTCATTTTACATTTTGCTGAGCAAAAAGGCTGCTTTATCTTTAACTTGAAGTAATCATCAACTTCTATGAAAAATAAAGCATCTCGTAGGTTAAAACTCCAGGAAAAGAGCATCTGACAAAAGAGTCCTCCAGCCAACCCCAATCACTGGATTAATCCTTTCAGATCCATGGAAGAAAAGAATTCCAGCCATTTTGCTTTAGTTTTGGCCTAACTACAACTCAACTCTAAAATGTCCGTCAGCACTTTTGTTTGATTAGGGTGTGGGCTTTTTTATTTCCTGTGTTAAATATTGGTGAAACAGTGGGAAATAATAGCTATATTCAATCACAAACTGCATTTCATTTCATGATTCTGTTACTGAAAGCTTGATTTCTGCATTTGTATTTGGCTGTAATGCACTGCAGTGCTTTTTTTTTTTTTTTAATAAAACATGATATAACAGCATTTTAGCAATAAGTTGAAATAATTCACAAATATGCTTGTTTTTATACATATGGACTTAATTCTTTCTGATATGGTTATGTAGTGTGTAACACCATTTTATTTTAGCAGTAATGGAAATTCTTACTGTCAAATCTCTCTGGGAAATACTACAAGGTCAGATTTAAATGCCAAAATTGGAATTTTTAGGAATTACAGTTTAGCAACTTAGCTTTCATGCCGCTTCTGCTTTTTAAAAGGGTCAGTAAAAACACAGACTAGTGGAGGCTGATGATGCATTTTACTGAAAGAAAATATGCTCCACAAAGAGCAAAGGAGAAGACAGATACATGATTGACACTGTGATCAAGATCAGATCATCAAGGAAAAAAGGCTTCTTCATGGGTACACAGATCTGTGTATTTTCTTCAAAATTTCACCAGGAGAAATTGCAGTAAATGATTCTCATATTTCTGAACGTATTTCTGATACATGAGGGTTCATCCTCTGAGAAGTTTGACCCTACAAGAAAAGAAAAAAGCCGATTAAATTTGAATTGAGGAAACAGAAGAACAATGTAGGTGACATTTTTCTATCATTATGTTCTACCACCAGAAATGCTGAATTTAAAAACTGAGTTGTAGATGTATGCTACAAGCCACTGCTGGTGCAATCATCTTAGACAAAAGTCTTATTAGTGCTTATTTTGGTATGCAAAATGCTAGGTGCCATTATACTCACCAGGAGATGGGAAAGCAAAGTAAGTGGGAACTCCTCTGCACAGTCTTTGAATGCGTGCTCCATATGGGTACAGGTTCAGCAGTCTGTCGTTTGAGATCACGTAACGATGCTCTATGGGTGGAAGGAACTCAGGGGAGGTAGCTCCCTAGCGTCAAAGACATAACACCAGAATACAGCATTTAGGAAAATAAAATAAAATTAGAGTTTTCATAATACAGAAGGGTTTTTTCAACTTCTATTTATTTAACTTGATGCAGCTTTTGAGGTATTTAGAGCAACTCAACCCTGCTGAGAAACTTCACTTTAGGAAACTTTTCTCATTTACGTTGATAGAGAATAATAGTCATAGAGCCATTGAGGCTGTAGAAGTCCTCCAAGATCATCTAGTCCAACCATCCACCCATCCCTACCATGCTCATAGAATCATAGAATCATAAAGGTTGGATAAGACCTCTAAGATCATAAAATTCAATTGTCCACCCTCCCCACAGTGCCATTCCCCAAGACTGATAATTCCCAGCTGGTTAACTTTCTCAGCACTTTCATTCACCAGCATACCTCAAATCCATTAAATCCTGTGTCAGCTTTGCTAATGATGCAGGTGTTTTTTCCCAGTACCTTGGTTGCGATGAAACCCTATTAAAATATACATTTAAAAGAAAGAATATTAAAAAACAACAAAGACAAAAACAAAAACAAATGGCAACAAAAACAACAACAACAACAACAACAAAACCTACACTTCAAAGGCTTTATATAGTGCAATTAATCATAGGGAAGGAAAACGTAAATTATATTGCCTAGGTAAATGATGGTGGCTAATGATGGACTTTGACACAAGTAAAATAAATTGCCTTGACTGGTAATGCCACGTGTATGTGGTGTTATATTATCTAGGCCATATGAAATTCAGGGCATCAGAAATTATAGAATATTTAAATAAGAGGATTTTTAAAGCACCGTCTCTAAAGCCTCATGATCTTGCTGAAGCTTAGGTGCTTCTTAAAAACATTTTTTTTCCAGTGCTAATCTAAGCACCAATTTGGATTTTGCAGCAGTGTGAGAAGAAGCAGGTTTGCAGCTTTACATGGTCTTTGTTGAACTCATTGAACAAATGTGCAACGTGGTTACTTGGTTGGCTGTCCCCACAGATTGTCTGGGACTGCTTGCTCTTACATCAACCATCCTACACCTTAATCAAGAGGAGACCAACCAAGTAACACCAGTGTCTACTCATTATCAGCTTGCACTGTGACCCCTTGTGGTAGAAGCCAAAATGTTGCTTGAGCCATAGGGGCAGCCACTTACAGTCTTGGCATCCCAGACAGTTTTCCAGTTATTAGGGTACATAGGTGGCCTGATGGCAAACCCACGGTTGCCAAAATGAGGGCGTGGGTGGGGTGGAATTCCAACTCGAGGTGGATGGCGTCGATTTCCGTGGTGGATTAGATAGTGTGGATTTTCGCCAAGGCGTGCATGGCGTGGACCTTCATTACGGGCTGGCTCGTGTGGACCTTCAGCACGGGGTGGACCTTCGCCATGGAGTGGAAGGTGTGGATTTTCGCCAAGGGATGGACGGGGTGGACCTTCATTACGGGATGGAAGGTTTGGACCTTCACCCTCAGCCCTCCTGTGGTTCTGGTTTTGGAAACAAATTAAAGATAGTGAGGATTTAGGTTAGGAGATTCCCAGAGGTGTTTCATGTTCTTGTTCTGGTAACCATACTTTGGAAAATAATTACTCTCAAAGGCCAGAATAAAAAGGAGATAAATTCCAGCCTCGGCACTGCAAAGGCCATAGTACTTCTGCATCAAACTTTACATTCAGACTTCAGTAAGACCTGTTTTCCATGTATATCTACTGGCATCCTCTCTGTGAAGGCAGGCAGGCTTTAACATAACTGCTCCAACCCTTCCTCCCTCTCCCCCTTTATGGAGTATCAGACCAGGTGGAAAAGTTGGGTATAAGACATTTAAACACTGGGTGATTTCCTTTAAAGTTAAAAGCTAGACTTGATATTGAGAGTGCAATTTGGAAGAAAAAAAAAAAAGTAGGAAAAATGAAATAGTTCCTTATTGCTCTTCCTTTTCACCAGAGGAATTTGCAACAATTTACCATATTTCACTGTATTCACTGCTACCATACTATGTTCATAAATACTTAACAGTATTTATGCTAATCTGAAAGTCAGAATTGGTTGCTGATTTCATATCTAGCAATTGATATTTTCTCCTGATACATGTACCACCTATATATGCTCTCTAGTGTAAAAAAAGGTAGTTTCATGCTAAATGTCCGATTTCAGAACACAGCTTCATTTTCACAAATATATTTTTCAGTTGTCACAACTAAAACCCATCAGTTCTTATGGCAGTGGTGCATCTTTGCACTGTACTTACCTCCTCAGCAAGGTTTGGAGCCAGGAGAACTCCAAAGAGAGCAAGCACAATCTGAAATGAACAATAACATATGCTCATCTTGCGTCAAGTTATTTTCTGTCTTAAAATAAGCTTTACTTCTTGCTTAGCTTCATGCTCAGCATTTTTCTGGAGTTTATCTGATGAGTACATAAATATGCAGTTAAATCAAATAATCAATTCATATAAATTGCTCTTAACCTTAGAATTGTATTTTGTGCAGGTAAAAAAGCTCATCTAAACACTGTTTTTTTAAAAATTTCCAGCCCCAATTCTGTGCCCTCTTGGAAAAAGCTGGACTGAAGTATTTCTTTTTAAGAGTGAACTTTTCAATGAGCTTCTTGATTTTCAGAGCAAGCATCCATGTCTACCATTGCAAAGGGTTGGAATATGAGCGTGCAGCACAGCTGTGTCCTTGGAACACAGCAGAAATGGGACTTGAAAGTCCTCATAACAGATCTCATGCATCCAAATACAAAGCTGAAGAGGGTAGGCAGTGTATTTCTGTACAAAAGCACATTGCTACCCCTCTCTAAAATTATGTTGTTTCAATGATCCCATGCTTCATGTTCAGATTTCCTTAGGGTCAAAAGTCCTGCTGGTATATTTTTATGTAAGATTCAATACTAAATACTTCTGTAACAATAACCATTGTGGACAATTGTTCTCTTGGAGACAAATCCTCAAATACTGAACCCATCAAAAATTTCGCTGACTTCAAAGGCGAATTTTTAATAGTTAGATCCAAGTGTGACTCAGAGTATTTAACATTTGGGAAATAATCCTGCAGCAGTTTCAGACCGCTATGAATACCGCTGCCCTTCTCTCATGCATGCACTTGAGTCCCCCACAGCTCACTGTTCTTCTCTTATGCTCTTGACAGACAGCTGTAAATTAACTTCAGATAGCTCAGGAAGACCATTGACTTGTGAGTGAGACAGCATTGCCCTTCCTAGATTTTACGTGTGCATCTCACCCTTGAAACAGAGCACTTGTTTGGCTAAGCTTATGGAATGAGGTCACTGCCAAAAATGAAATTTCACCCACGAAGTTGCAACCCATTTGGCCTTTTTGCTCTGTAAACCCTACATAATTCAGTGATAGTCCTATAGGTGCCAAGAAAGACTCAAAATAATTTAAAAACTCTCCAACATTAGCAGTTTTATGAGAAAGTGATATATGTACTTACAGCGAACTTCATTTTGATGGTAGATGAGGCAGGTTCTGCTGGTAATTGATGTGTACTCTTACTTCTTATAGAGTAATATCCCAAAGTAAAATGGGTTTACCTTCTTGGCAGGTGTCCTCTGTTCACAGAATCATGACGAGTTTCCTGTGGAAGCAGTCTGATAAGAGTAGGCTTTGATACAAACCTAATCGAACTCATTACATATTGAAAGATTAAAGAAATCTTGTAATGGTAAGGTGAAAGAATTCAACAGTAACTTCTAAAAGGAGAAAAAAAATCAGAACCAGAAAATGGATGCCTAATAAAATCTGTAGTTGTTCTTTGTGTGATAAAGAACTCAGCCTAATTTTTTTATTCATAGCTCATTACATTTTAAAAATAGCAATATTACCATCTCTGTTGATGTAAAAGGTGTTAATTCATGTCCCCAGCAATGACAGAACTGGATCTATATAATAGAAGTTATTGAGTCCTTTTGCTTGCCTTCTCTCGTGAATCCTTTAGTGCTGTTTTGTCCTTAGGATCTGCTTTCTATCCTTGAGACCTGGCCTCTGCATATTCAGCTCTGCACAAAAGTACTAATTACTATTTACAGAAATGCTGATTACAAAACAAAAGTTTATTCAAGAAAGGGACCCTGTACTTGAAATTATAAAAGATGAGTAAGGCAGGAGCAATAACAACAGACATTTATATCAATTGTTATGTAGAAAGTTGATTTCTAATGTTCATCTGAGTTTGGTAATTACATATGGAGCCATAGGAAAAATGTATTAGCCTTGTTTGCTGCAAAAACTTTCAAAATGTTTGCATAATATTTTCGTTGGCCCATGAAGAAGTCCAATTCTTGTTTCCCAAGAATGATCTCCATTGCTGCGTAATGTACAGAGATACTTAGAATAGAATAATTTGAGTTGGAATGGACGTTTAAAGGTCATCTACAAGGTCATCATCCCTACATAACCCCAGATAATTTGGATTTGTTTCTTGGCTCTGCTCATTAAAGAAGAAGCAGTTTAAGAAGTACTCATTTAAATACTTGAAAAGCATTTCTTCTTTAACAGCAGCTCTATCAGTACATCAGTCCTGCACCTTGCAGTAGTTGGTATGGGTTGGCACACTCTGTTTCCTTTGCATTTCTGGAATGGCACGGTGGGAATTCTGATATGAACTAATGTCTCTGAAACGAATTATCCAATGCTGTCAGTTGCTGAATAAGAGTAATGGAAAAGGTCAGGAAATCTGACTTTAATTAAGAAGATGAGGCCTAATTCTCATTTGTAACAGTGACAGCTCCATTTTATTAGTAATGGATGTCTTGTTGGACTGCAGCACTGTGGGTGAAAGAACTGCTTTTCCCTCAATTTTGCTCCCACTTTGCAATTTGCATGAGGTGTACAGTACATTGAATGAAAGTAATACATTACTAAGCACAAGGATTTCCTTCTTCCAGTTGATCTGTGGATGCAGAATGGAGACCTGCATGTTCTTAGACTCAAAGATCCAAACTATACAGGAGTTTATTTTGAATGTCGTGAAATCCTCTCATAGTCTCTGGAAATTTAATTTTTGACTTGTTCCCAAGAAACGCATTGAGAAGCTGAACTCTGTAATGCTTGTCCCCGTGGTGTCATTACTAATGAGCTGGAACAAATGGTTTGGTCCATTTGTTCTAACAACCATCGCCAATTTGGCCATTATTATGATGCATCACACTTGGAAGCCTGAATCTCCAAATCTTCCATCAACTTTCGATTACTGAAGTATTTGCGTGGCAAACACACAATTAGAGCATTTCACATTAAGAATCGCTGATGGAACTAACTGCAGTATTAGAATCCAGGAATAAGGGCAGGGAGGGGATGCAATTACAGTATGAGATCTTGTTCTTTTTCCAACACAAACTTTCTATATCTCTTTGCCTGATTTTAAAGCTCTGATCAAAGCATTCTCTGCTTCTGTAATAAGTTCTTATACCACTGTGCAGCAAACTCCCAAGGCTGAGGAATGTTTAACCCTAGACTTACGCTTTCATGTGTAGGGTTTTTTTTCATACCTTATAGTATAGAAAGAATAAAAACTACAGAAATTTTTGGTGGATTAACCCTATAAGCTTGTTTTTTTAACTGCTGAATTTGACAAATTCTGCTTGCCCCATCCATGGACAACATGGATTTTGATCCCATGTTTGGTGTGCCCAGCTGAATGCAAACATAAGCACAGAGAACTTTGTTGCTCTTTGAGGCGTTGCTTCATTCTTTGCTTTCCTCCCACTACCTACTCACTCCCTGATAAAGCAAATATTTATCAAAAGAACATGAATAAAAGCATTAGTCACCAAGAAAGTTTGTTTTGATAGCATTATTCCCACATTAACTTGATTAAATCTCTCTCCCTTGTATGTTGAAATTCCTGTTTGGTTATCAGACGTGAACTGAAGTTATACAAGTATTCTTTTCATACGATAGTCAAGGTTTGCTTGTTTAAATGATTTTTACTGGATGGTGGTGTCAAATAGTGTATCAAATTCCTCATGTAATTTTCATCACATAGACTAAGGCTAACTTAAGAATATTTTACTGAGGTAAATTAGAATGTATTTTAAAATACTTGGCCTTATGAAATGAGCTGAGAAATAAGTTTTTTGCAACAATATACATTTCTGTGCTGTAGGAATACATTCCTTTTTCTGAATAAGCTTCTCTGTGGGACCGATCTGACTGCAAGCGTAACAGCTGACTGTGTAGAATCAGTAAGAATCATAGAATCATTAAGGTCAGAAAAGACTTCTAAGATCATCTACTTATCACAACCATGCATGTGGGGAAAAGTTTGAAAGTCTTCATTTAGATCAAAATTATCTGAAACAAGACTGCATTGAGAGTGGATACCATTGTAAAATTTTGGGGTCGGGGAAGAGTTCTGCAAGAGAATGCAAGACACTGGCCTCAAGTTGCTCCAGGGGAGGTTCAGGTTGGATATTAGGAAAAGCTGCTTCAAAAGAGTAGGTAGGCACTGGCACAGTCTGCCCAGGGAGGTGCTGGAGTCACCATCCCTGGAGGCGCTGAAGAACAAGGTGGAGATGTGGCACTGAGGGACATGGTTTAGTGGCCAGTATTGGTGGTAGGTGGATGGTTGGAGTAAATGATCTCAGAGGTCTTTTCCAACCGTAATGATTCTATGATTCTATGATAATTTCAGATACATTACTGGGAGATTTATGGATTTCAAGTTACTGACATGAGCCAACTAGAAGTGTGTTCTCTCTTGCAATAAGATTAATTAGTCAAATGCTTTTTAGAAAGTAATCTTTTATTTTTGGCCTCACCTGAGAGGATCAGCAAAATTCAATCCTTTCAACATATGGTGGAAATAATGAGAACACAACCACTGTTGTATGTTTCCTTCACTAAATACTGCTGATTAATCTACTCTCATGTGTGGCTTACGAAAGCAGAAGCTCATGCTTCAATGCCATGGCAGTTTCTCGAAAGAAATTAATATATAAAGACATAATGAATACTGGAAATTTAATTTAACGTTAGTTTTAAACCTATTAAAGGTTTTCATTTGGGCTTGTTCATGAATCCTGCTGTGAAAGGTTGTAATCTTGCAAACAAATAACCATTTGAAAAGAAGGGGCAGGGCCAGCTTTCAACAGGAGGGCAACATCAATCTAATCTAATTTAAACTAACCTAACCCCGCTTGTCACAATTTCATGTGTGTTTGTATTTATGTTCTGATATATTGCTTAGCAGCACAGATTTGTTACACTGGAGATAACACTGTCCATGTAGAGTTGCGTGGTGTAAAGCAAATGCATGCAATTTACTTTTATATTGAGGCTTACTTGTAGGCCTGGATGACCTGTTTCACCTTTTCTTCAGTTGATTAATGACTGTTCAATATCTTCACTAATGATCTGAATGATGGGTAGAGTGTACCCTCAGGAAGTTTGCAGATGATGCAGAACTGAGGAAGGAACAGTGGCAGATTCACTGGAAGATAATTCTGTTGTCCAAAGGGACCTGGACAGGTTGGAGAAATGGTCTAATGGGAACTTCATGAAGTTCAACAAAGGGAAATACAACATTCTACACCTGTCGTGAAGGAATTTAGTAACCCTTAAGTCCTCCAGGTGGGAAGCAGGTCTGGAGAAAAAGCCTTGGGAATCCTAGTGGACATCAAGTTGACCATGAGCTAGCCATGTGGCCTTGCCACTAAGAAGGCTAGCAGCATTCCTGGGTGCATCAGTCAAAGTATTGCCAACAATTTAAAGGAGGTAGTCTTTTTCCCCTGTTCAATCCAAGTGAAGGTGGGCCTGGGATACTGCGTCCAGTTCTAGGCTTCACAGTACAGGAGAGACCTGGATGTACTGAAGGGATTCCAGTGTAGGGCCACAAAGATGCCGAAGGGCCTGGAGTACCTCTTCTATGAAATAGCTGTCAGTGTTTAGCTGAGAAACTTTAAGGCTTAACAGACATTTCAACAAATTATGTAAATACTTAAATGGAGGATACAAAGAACACAGACTGAGGCTCCTTCCAGTGGTGCTCAGTGCCAAGACAAGAGACAAATGGCACAACCTGGAAAACAAGACGTTCCATCTAAGTATCAGAAAGCACCTCTGTGCTGTGTGGATCACAGAGAGCTGGCATAGGCTGCCCAGAGATGTGCTGGAGTCTCCTCATTGGAGATCTTCAAAGCCAACTGGATGTGGTCCTGGAAACCAGCTCTGGTGACCCTGCTGGAGCAAGTGGATAAGAGCAGATGGCCTGCAAAGGTCCTTTCCAATCTCAACCATTCTCTGATTCTGTAACTAAGATGACAGCAGTTTGTTGGCTTTCGGTCTGGATTCTCATTTTGTGAGAAGGGAATAGGATTCAATTACAACATTTAAGTTATGTGTGATTGGTCAAGGTGTGCGCACTGAATGATGTGGAGTTATAGGACAGGAGGCAGTGACCTTTAGTTGTGCCAGGGGAAGGTTCAGGTTGCATATTGGGAAAAGTTTCCTCTCAGAAAGAGTGGTCGGGCACTGGAACAGATTGCCCAGGAAGGTGGTGGATGGAGGTGTTCAAGAAAAGATTAGATGTGGTACTGAGAGACATGGTGTAGAGCAGTCACAGGCATGGGTTGACAGTTGGACTAGATGATCTTCCAACCTTAATGATGCCATGATTCTATGAAATGAGGAGGCCAAGCAAGGTCATAATCACAGGAGAGTACTCATGGAGGTGTCCCATGGTCATTGACTTTTGATATCAGATACAGTTGTAGTTTTAAAGGAGGAATCTCCATTCTGCTTCTCTTGTGGCCATATGTGAACACATTCTCTGAAGTCTCATGTGACTCTTTTTTGCATTGAGGAGAAAATCAGTAAACCAGATTGTGCCTGTGCAGCAAAATTGTTACTTCCAACAATGTCACTATTTTCAATGCATCTGATAGATATCACGGTGTCTGATCAAAAATTAGCATTACTTTTTGTTAGAAAAGATCATGCACATACTAGATGGAAGAAATGGCAGAAAAGCTGGTCTGTTCAGTAGCTGACACGTAAGCATGAGTGGTGCTGGAAATTTTTTCTAGGATTTCTCTGAAGACTATCAGGCTTTTAGGAGTTGTTTTTCAGAAGACAAAATGCATATTGTATGAATGAATAGCAGAGTTGTTCCTGATGTCCTTTTGTTCTAGAAAATATCCTGTTAAATATTAAAAAAAAATGAAATAGAAGGAGTGGAAATTCCACTAAAGTTTAAACCAGTAAACAGTGACTATTTGGGGAGTGATTAATCACACAAAAGCTGATGTATTGACTGCTTTTAACATATCAAGATCTGGTTATCTATGCCAGCCCAAAATTTCAGATACCAGATACTCTGGCGTGTAGATATGGACTTGTTGTGGTCAGTGAACAATTCTGTCAAGTGTTACCCACACCTACTGGATGATATAAAAGTTGAAGGTCTCTGGAGTTTTCTTGAGTTCCTATCCTCCACAGCCTCTTGTTGAAAGAAAAATGAAGGCATTTGTAAGTATACACATTTTTATTCAATTTATATTATAGTATGTTCATTTTAAAATTAAAATATAGAAAAAAGATGTTCTGAGTAGTGGTGCAGTACTGGGACTAACAGGATCTATGTATTTGGGTTTTTTTTTGGTTGTTCATTGGGAAATCTCCCCGAAGTCAGTAAGAACATTATTTCAGTGGAGGATGTAGAATCTGATCACAGTTCAAAACAGGGATTTAGTAATGATTAAATAATTCCAATTGTGGAGACAAATTAAGAAGTAACCTGCCATGTGACTTTGAAAGATGCAAATAATGCCACTGTTGTTCTGCATTTTTACTATTAGAAGCAAAAAAAGCTAATATCAGTAATATTACGATGCAGAACTGTGATTGCTTTCAACTAGCACACGTTTGGAGAGTGTAGTATTTCAAAGTGACAGCATAGCTGCTCACCTCAGCTCATGAGCTGAATTTTTTGTCTCGCCTTGTTTATTGATATGGCACTGCCCAGTGTTTCTGTTGAGTGAAATGCTCATTCCTCTTGTTACAGGCTGCAATTTTCATTTTGCTGGGAGTCTTCTGGACTCAAACTTCTGCATTGGAGGTAAGTAAACTGGCAAGCCTACTGGTGCATGTACTTTAAAATGCATTAGATTGATGGGAAGGGAGGAATATAATAGGAAGAATGGAAGAAACTAAAATAATGCCTACTGCCAAGCACAGAATAAGTAGCTTTAATCAAAGATGACAAGAGGCAAAAAGACAGAGGCAGTTCTGCACAGCTGTATAGTAGCAAGAAATAGAGGCAACATAGGTCCCCTTGGCTCAGCCTGAAGTTGAAAGACTCTTGCAGCCTTCTCTGCTGCCATGTACAACAATGTAATATAAATATAATAATAAATATAACATAATTCTCCTTGGGCTGTGGCGTGGGTCTGTCCCCTCCCCTCTCACCGTGACTCAACCACTACCACAATTAGTCCTCACCTCAAGTGCCTCCTGAGATTCCTAGAGAGTTAGAGGGTTTCACATTTATATGAAGCAATCATGATTATTGGCATATATTCTTGGTTTATGCTGTGTCTTTAAAAGTGCAAACCAGATAACAATGGTTTTATGCTTTTTACCAAAGAGTTATCTCCTGCCGGGACCTAACAATGAATATGTCACTGGGTCTATGACCATTGACAACAAGAAGAACTATGCTGATGTCCATGTCCGATCTGGCATGTACTCCTCTGACACCATTTTTGACTACCAGCACGTAAGTAAATCTAAGAATCTGCCTAGAATTTAACAATCTCTATGAAGATGTTTGTAAATTCAGATAAGTTGTATTGGTGTGCTTTCATAGTGAATTGCCCTGAAATACAGTTTCTTTGAAGACTCCCCTCTCTTCTCCTCTTATGTAATTTCTTTTTCACACATATGATGATGCATTTTTATGAGACTTGTGATGACATGGTGGTCATTTGTGAAAGTGAGAAGGCTGTCACTGACCTCAGTGCAAGAGAGTCAAGAAATGGCTGCCATCACTTGTATATTGCAAATGGAGCAGGAATCCATGGGAAAAGAGCACTCAACTCTTACAGACAGACATTGAATTCTCTTTTATTCCCCATAGGTGAAAATGCAAAAAAGTCATTCTACAGTAGTCATTGTAACTACCTTATGTTTCTTCTAGATGGCCCTATAGAGGAGAAAGAATCAACAAACATTAGTGGTAGCCATTTTTAGTGAATTACTTTTTATTTTATTTTATTTTATTTTATTTTATTTTATTTTATTTTATTTTATTTTATTTTATTTTATTTTATATCACAGGGATATATTGCAACAAGGCTGTTTGCACGACATGCTTGTTTCATCATGAAAATTGATAGAGCTTCCATCCCCGAGCTGCAAGAGCTTGGACGCCAGGCTTTTGAGAGACAGGTAATTTTGTAGAAAAATTCATTCTGTATACAAAAAAAAGTCTACTTTGTGGAAGCTACAGGGCTCTAAGACGACCTGCTGTTCTTAGGAATGCCTACTAGTGGTTAGCCATGATGGAACAGATCTGACAAAATAGAACTTCAAGGAAATATCACACAGAACATGTCAATATTTTGGGTTTGACATCATTTGAAATAGTTTCATTTGCAGAACAGAATTCAGAAATCAATTTACTTTGACTGAACTGTGATTTTTCTGGCACAACTTATGACAGTCCAACAGTAGCACATTTGCTATTGCACTTCTTATGGCACCCTTATGGACTGGGAGGATTAATGTATTTGGAAACTGCTTGACTATGCAGTCAATTAACAATTTATTAAGTATCAATACAACTCAGCTTACCTGTATTGATAGAAATAGTATCTAGTGAAATTTGTTTCTGAACAGGTTGGAAAAAATATTTTAAAAATGTATTCCTTAGCTAAAGCTTTGTATGAGACAAAGATATTAGATTTAGGGATTTTTCTCAAAGGGTACCTCAGACATGTGAAACCAAAGTTAGGCTACTAATGACATCTACTATTTTCTCCTTAGACTATGAGGAAAATTTATTCTCCACGAGTTATGTGGGTACAGTTTCAACCCGGTAATGCCATGTTTGGGAGCATCAGAGAGTGGCTTCGCTATGGTAAACCCATTGAGCAACTCTGCAAGGGTCTACCTCTCTACAAGCTTACAAAGAGTGAACGTAAGTAGGAAAAAGAAAACATTTTTGCCTTTAAAACTAAGTTCATATGGCAACTTTGAGAGGCAGGGACATATTGTCCCATCTTGGAGAGGGGGAGTAAACTGCCTGGCAAAATTGAAAGAGTAAGGCTCCAGGATGCTTTGGAAAATCTATTAAAGCATGTTTTGCCATCATTTGGCATCTGAATATCTAGTACAGCTGTTCCAAAGTGGTTTGTCTAGTGTCACAGAGGACTCAGTTGTATCCAATGGTATGTATGGTGGTCCCAAAGTGATACCTGCTGAATACTGTGACTGGAAATGAGGATCCCAAAGATGATTTAAAGCCATATAAATGGCTCAAATTCCTTTCTTTGTGTTACACCATAAAAATTTTCTACAGTGTTCACTGAGACCAGCAGGAGACTTGAACAATGACTAGGGATTGTGTTTATGTGTTTAACAGACTCTTCCTTGGTGGACACAGGAATCTCGTCACTGAAAATGTTTTCTTTTTTTTGTTTTTGTTTTAGCACTGACTAATTCCAACGGCTGTGCCAGTGCAGGAATTCCATCCATTTTGGGCTTTAACATCTGTGAGAAACTCAGAGAGAACTACTGATCTGGACAGTCCTTCTGCTTGGAAGTGGCTCATTTCTCTATGTGCTTCTCTGATGGTACACATGTTCTTAAAATGGAAGAAAACAAAATCAATTTACCTGTCCTGAGCTTTGAAAGCAACAAACACATGCTCTACAAATAAAGATAATGTAGTAATTCAAATGCTTTGTCTTCTTTCTTCATTTGAAAGTGGAACAGAACTAGGACTTCCTAGAGATTTTCCTCCAGAAAAGATGTGTTTTGCTTTGGTGCATTTGTACACTTAGGCTGTGACATGACATAGGCAGTGGGTCATGCTAATGGAGAAAAAGAATGGGTTTTCCATTGAAGATCTTTCCGTTGACACCAGCACCCATGGTCTTCAGGGACTGACTCATATATGTTTGCTAGTGGGAAGGAGAGAGGGACTGAGGAAACAAGAAAATGAATGGATAGAAAAAGGGAGGGAGTAAATATTTGTTATCAACTGTCACGGGAATACTTCATAATAATTTTAATTAGATTTGATTTAAACTTTATTGTTAGAGAAGCATCTGAAACAAAGCCCCAGGGAGGTGTTCCAGAACTGTGGAGTGCTGAGGGACATGGTCAGTGGGCATGGTGGGATGGGTTGGGGATGGACTTGGGGATTGCAGAGGTCTTTTCCAACCTTCGTGATTCCATGGTTCCATGGATGTGATATCTCTGGAGCTGCTTAAAATACAAGATGAAGCAACACTGGTGACGTCTGTGTGCTTTTCCTGTGAATCTCAGCAAATGGTTGAGATCACACATGCATGCTTGGTGTGTATTTTGGGGTGGAAGACTGAATATCTGTAGTTTATTGGAGCCTTGTTGCCAAATGGCAAGGTATCCCTTTGGAGTCCAGGAAGCTAGCCTCAGGTCCATGATTTATTATTTTCAAATCAGGCTCATGGTCAAGCCATCTGCCGTGTATTAAAAGAGCATTTCATCACCTTATGGTAAAACTATTCTTTTGGATTAATCACAATTGCCCACAGGTTCTTTGTGATCCAGATAATGTTTGTGGAGAGTCAAACTTCAATAATTAAATCCAAAATTATTTATGTGTATCTCCAAGATAAGGGATAGGTTCTGTTTGGAAGTGACATTCACTGGTGGGAAATGGAACTGGGACTTGAAGTTGTGATGTTCTTGGCTGATGCACAGGAGGCACAAAACACCTCAAAGCACTCTTCGATAGCACTGCTTATCAAGAGTGTTCATGTGGGTCTTGACCTTCAAAACTTTTCTCGGTGTTGCAAGTTTCTGAGAGAATATTCTTTAAAAACGAAGGCCTTAAAAAACTAAATTGGAAGCCATAATCTTCTTTCCATGTGACAACCACCACATTTCAACCCCTTCCTTGTGTATTATTCTTCTGTTACAGGGCACGAAAGTCATCACAAACCCTTCCGAGTCAGATGAGCTCTGCAAATGTAGAAAATAATTGCTTTAATTATCTCATGCTGTGTATAACTTTGCATTATTTCTCTACGGATGGTGACCTGGCATCAACTACACCTGAGACTGATGTAGATCCCAAAGGAACAAACTGATAGAGCATTCGGAGAGGCAAATCTTATTATTCTATGATTATATTCTATAAATAATATATGTAAATGCTAAATTACAAACAATTCTATCATTAAGTTGTTAAAAAAGAATTAGTCAATGCAGTTTGGTTTTCTGTCTAACTGCAGTACTGATGACTGAACATTTTGTGCAGTGTAGTGATGCTCCTTTGACACTGCTCCTGTTGCTAATAGTATAACTGAAATTAGTGGCATTAAAGCAACCCTCTGTGTACTACACTTGTATTGATTAAAGGAGGATGTTCTCAGACACGTAAATGAGGTCTGGTTACAACAACAAAGTGGTTATACAAAGTCGTAAGAGATGCAGGGCCAAAGAATAAGAGCAATGCTCTGGGAAGTCCTATTCTTCTCTTGTGTAATTGATTACAGATGCTGAACACTTTTCTAAATGGGCAAAATAAAGGATGAATTGCTGCCTTTACATTACTGATGAGAAAGTGAAGGACAATCTATCCTGTGCAATTTAGACCTTGAATGTAATCCTATTGGCACCACTAAAATATCACTGATTTCAAAGATCATACAAGAAATGGCTGCAGAGCAGAGGAAATTAATTCAGAGTTTGGTAACCGTAACCACAGGACAAACAGAAATGTACACCCACTTCTGAATGAAAGCGAAAAAAAGGACAGATGCATGAGAAAAAGATGTTGATATTATATCTTTCGATACTGTAGTTGGCCCGTGCTGTTTCCTGCTGACTGTGCCACCATTTGCCATATTTTCTGTGTACCCATTTTATACTACAATTAATCTGTTTTCACAATTTTACAGGATGATGGATGTTGTTGCTGGAGTACAGCAGAAGACTAATAAGTAAAAGCAACAAGAGATGAAGTATCCCTGAGATATATATGGTCCATTGGTTGCCTTAAACAACCTTAGTCTGAAACTGTTTTTGACCTTTAAACCCACAGCCTGACAGCAAAGTTCTGAAGTGAATGTATGAATCTGATGGAAAATTAAAACTTTCTTTTTACTATGCACTTAATTTAAGCACGTGTTCTAAATATTATGCAGCATCTGCTATCACAGTTTGTTAGATATGGGTCATCTATTGAAAGGATTTTTTAATATTGTGAATTCTAAGACGTTTGTCTGGAATGGATGGAAAATTCCCACTGCTTTCCATGAAAGGAACCCATAGAGCACAGAACCTATTGAATGAAGTTCCTAAGTGGAGAGCAGCCAGCAACCACCCTCGGAAACAATGGGAAAGTTACGTTCACAGTCAACAAAGGAGAGTGCTACTGCCAAAGGTTAATGTGCAGAGTTGATTGTACATGAGGCTGACTAGCCTTAAGCATAAGATAAACACCTGGAAAACAGCACAAGTGTTTGGCATATCTGTGTGAGAATATGTAAAGGGCTCTGGTGATCTGACCAGGACCGGAACCCAGATCTACCATGAAAATGAGAAAAGGAGACAATGCACAAGCTTAGATGCTAATATTGGTAGAAGGAGACTAGAAAAGAAGAGTATGGTGCAATGAGTCTAGAGAAGACTATTGTGATGTGACTCTTACCATCTCAAAAGTTATCAAATCTATCCAAGAGCTTTCCATCTAGTCTCTTCCTATAAAAGGTGTAGAATATATGTAGAAGTAAATGCATTGGGAGTATGCCTGGGCGAGTGTGAGTCTGCATGTGCATGCACATTGTCAGCATTTATGTGTTAAAACAGCATTTATCCTAGGTTGAAATATCTAATAATCCTGATTATTCGCTTCCAGCTTTTTAAAAGCCGAAAAAGTTTGCAAAGGCATGCCTGGAATCTGAGCAATGGTATCACTGGATACACACTGACAGGCAGCTAAAATACGTGAAGTATTTGGGGATGGCAGAATTAGCACACATTCCAGTCACATCCCCATGTCTGCTGCAATTAACCTTTCTTGATCCTTCATATCAGTGGGCAGGAAGCATCTCTGGTTCCTCACTGCCAAGGACACCAGTTTATCTGGTCACCTGTGCTGCACGTTATGGTTTTTTTAACACTGAACTCATTTAATAGAGAACTTCCACGCCGTAAGTAGTACACAAGACTTCTCAAGGTCAATTTGTGGCCATTTTAAAATCAGAGATTAACCCAGAAACTCCTACTCCTGTGAGCAACACCAATGAAATGAAAGAGACTGATAAAATGAGCATTGACAGATTTTCCTGTAGATATTGTCAATTATAGGAGTTGGACTCAGTGATGTTTGTGGGTCCCTTCCAGCTTGGGACAGTTTATGATTTTATATGAGAAAATACCTTCCATTTTGCATCAAGCAACAAAGAGGAATAGCTATCATCACCAAATTTCGCTTTATAGGACTGAATTCTCTTGAAGTCATATAGGCTGAAGAATTAAGCCCATTACTTGAAACAAGAATTGTGCTGTCTGGGCCAGCAAGCCAAGGATGTGAATCTAATTGCCCCCATTTTCCTGAGTCTTCCCACTCTTTTAGTACTAATGATGCACAGTAGTGGGGAAAAAAACCTCAACAAAGCAACATGGCAACATCCATATGCAAGAATAAAAGAGGAGTTATCTCACTAAAGGGAATGTATGTGCTCAGAATCAAGGTCGTGATTTTATGGACTCAGATCTTAAATTATTGGCCAAAGAGGAGGTGAGTTTGGTTTTCCAAGGTTTTCCATTTTGTTTAAGGAAATATCTCGGCCAATGGGCCACAACAGATACTCCAAGGCATGTAGCCCAATCTTGATAGTCCATTGTAATGCTAATTAACAGGCATGTTAACTGAATTATTATTGAATACCAAGAGTTTTCTTCTTGCTTTCTTCTTGAGATAAGAGCTGAATGTGATTTTTGTTGACCACTAGATGGCAAATCGTTACAGCAATCTCAATTCTTATGCTTTTTTGTCTGTATTTCAGTGGGAGTCCAGGTTGTTAGTAAGTGAGACCTTGATCTGACTGAGCTATTGAAAACAATAATGGGGTGCAAACCACAACACAAAAATAAAATAAAATGAATTCCTATCTCATAATATTAGTTATTAAATCTCTTTAATATATGTATGCGTATTCCTTTCTCTTATAAAGCATTACAGTTGCAGAGGGTTCATTAATCAGATTTCAAATCATTATAGAAACACAAGTAGCAAAGTTTGACACCATTTGAATTGAATCCTTCCTGTTTCAGAAAAGGGATACAGCAACAAACGAAAGATAAATCACACCAATAGCATCCTGACCATGACCACAGGTAAGGAGGGAAACCCCAGAACTCCCACATCCTCCTTATCCCCCTTGTTTGTTGGATAGAGAAGTGGATGTATCACACAGATACACTGACCCAACGGTGGTAGACACCAACCTTTGCATCCCACACATAGGAAGAAGGGGCTGTTTTCACATAAGGACACTCCTTGATTGAGAAATCTGCCCTCAGCGCTCTGGGAGGTGTTTGACAGTGTCACATTAAGTGGTGTTCCTGGGTGCAATGCACTGAGAGCTGAGCCAGAGCACTCTGCCACTCGTTCCTGATAAGCAGAGCCCTTTAACACCAGGGACTGCGAGGGGCTTGTTCCATGCTCTCAATGAGATAAGCTGCCATCCGCGCTTCAAAAGACACTCCTATCTGCCAAGGCACTCTGAGAAAAACTGGGAGATGTGCAGTCCAAGCTGCAATCTTAAATGTGGGGATTTCGTGAATGAAATTGAGGAACGATCAGAAGCGTGGTAGAAAAGACAAAATTTGGTATTCAACTGAGTGAGAAATATAAGGCAGGGAGGCTGATGGCCATCCTAAATTATCCAGTATAATTCCAATCCTCAAATTACAGAATCTGAAACGCCATACATTTTAATTCCTTCAATTTTTAAGGCTGTATTTTGGCAGTGTTTTTGAGGTGGATTAGTCTCTTCTACTGTCACATAAAATTTAATCTCCTTTTTTTCTTTTATTCCAACCCTAACATCAAATAAACAGAATAAACATTAGACATGCTTGTCTGATGTTTCTTTGTGTTTTGTTGATGTGATTACAAGCTGTTGGCTTTGTAAGAGCCATTTCATGCTGAGATATCAGCCAACCACCAGAAAATATTCCAGCTCTGCCTAGTAGTCAGGTTGTTAATTAAACAATTTTGAATTATTAATCAAAGTTGTCACCAAAATAATTTCTGATGAGCGGAGTCCATTTTCTTCAAACCCATTCTTCAAGATTAAAAATTCTAAAACAAAGGAATTACTTACTCATTGCTCTCAAGAGCTTTGCCTTTTTAGGGCTTTGGAAAAA
Organism: Tetrao urogallus; assembly: GCF_951394365.1. Lineage (NCBI taxonomy): Eukaryota > Metazoa > Chordata > Aves > Galliformes > Phasianidae > Tetrao > Tetrao urogallus. The sequence continues at coordinate 4,298,962 of NC_136840.1, read as the reverse complement.
TTTCAATGGAGTTGTTATTAAAGAAAGCTGTTCTTCAAACAGAGCTGAGAAAGAGGAACAGCTCTGGAGAATTCTGCAGAGTTTTGTCCTGGAGTTTTGCTTCTGTCAGTGTCACGGATGGTTGCCCAAAGTTTAACACCCAGATGAATCCAAAACACCAACAAATATCTGGATGATGAGAGAAGGAATTTCAACAATGCGAAATTAAAACTTTCTCTTGGCCCTTTTCTATTAAGCTACACTGTTAAATGTGATAAGAAAGCAGCAGAGGCAAAACTCCTGCTATTCAATGATAATTCAGTTAACATGCCTGTTAATTAGCACTACAATACACTTTCATTGTGAAGATCTCATATATTGATATACATTGATATATGTATTTTTGAACGTGTCCCATTGGATTTCAATTGTAAGAACAAATTAATAAAAGATGTGACCTTTAAAGGCACTAAATTTCAAGTGGTCTTTTTAAAATCATTAGGACATAATCACAGATACGCACAGATGAAGATCTGCATATTCTCAGATAAGGGGTGTGGAGACAAATAGATTTCTTGAGATGCCTGCCATCTCTTGCAGGATATAAGCCAATGTTGAGTATAGTGCTGCTGGAAATAGTCACATTAATGTAATTTTAATCACTTGTGTTGTTATATTTTAAGGAAAGATTAAAATCAAATGCTGAAACATGCAGAACCAGACACAAGAACAAAGGACTTAATCCTCCTCATGTAAGGATCTAAGAATTTTCCATATCATTTTCCATATCATTCATGACAAGACTGAGCTATATAGTTGACTGCATGCTAGTCCAAATTTCCCGATAAAACATAAAGAATTCCCAAGTTAGACTGGAAAATGGATGCTTTTCCAGACATAAGGAGCCTGGACAACAAGGCCATGTGCTCACAGTGAATCTGACTGACAGGACACTGACAAGAAAGCACTGTCCAGCTGTTTTCAGTCTTCTTTCTGTTTCAGTGGCTGAGGCTTTGTGCTGAAGAATCTCTGCTTATCGCTGTTTATCATCCCACCTCCTGGCCAATGACCCATGGCTCAGAGCAGGTTGCAGTAGTGCAAATGCACAGGGATGGACTCCTTTCCCTGTGACTCTCCTTATTCCCTTTTTTTTCTTTTTTTTTCTTTTTCTTTTCTTTTCTTTTCTTTTCTTTTCTTTTCTTTTCTTTTCTTTTCTTTTCTTTTCTTTTCTTTTCTTTTCTTTTCTTTTCTTTTCTTTTCTTTTCTTTTCTTTTCTTTTCTTTTCTTTTCTTTTCTTTTCTTTTCTTTTCTTTTCTTTTCTTCTCTATTTTTCTCTTTTCTTCTCTTTTCTTTTCTTCTCTTTTCTTCTCTTTTCTTTTCTTCTCTTTTCTTCTCTTTTCTTCTCTTTTCTTTTCTCTTTTCTTTTCTCTTTTCTTTTCTCTTTTCTTTTTTTTCTTCCCTTCCCTTCCTTTCCTTTTTGCCCTCCCTCTTTCCTTCCCTCTTCCTTTCCCTTTCTAACATTCCAGTTTTAATGTATTGACACACTTCTCTCTCCCCACTCTTTCTTTTAGTTCTATCTTTTCAATTTCCAGTGCCATCTGAAACCAGAACAAAGCACTGCTGGGAGCTGCCCATTTATGGAGAGGAAATCCAGAGCAGCCATGAACCGAGGCATACAGCAATGACTTGGGCAGATGCAGGAATGGAAACTAATTTTAGTTATTCCATTGCAAGCTCATCACACTGTCAGTGTCACACTCTTCTTTATCTCCCATATCATGTCCAACAGTTACCTCATGCCACAGCTATCTCCTGACAGAGACCATTGTGGGTGTATTTGTAACAATTTCGCGGCAGTATTTTGGAAAATTTCAGATCACATATTGGGATGATTGCTAGAGCACATTAGCTTGCATCACTCTCCTACTTCCCTCAAATGGCATTCTTGTCTATGGTGTCTTGATTAGAGAGTAGCTCTGAATCTCAAACCCAGCCTTTGTACAGATTTTGGAAGAGGCTGAAGATTTGCTCCATAGGAATTTTGACAGTTCTGAACAAGATGTCTCACATGGTTCAGTATGAATGCTGAGATCGGATCAGAAGGGCTGTGTCAGAGATATGTTACACCTCTAAACATGGTGGGGTGGGAAAATATGTGGGTTTTTTCAGGTCTGTCTCTTTTTAAGGGCTGATTAATGTCACCAAAGACACTCTTGAGTTAAAAAACATACCTTTTTCTCTTTTATTAATAATGAATTACTTATGGGCAAAAGAAGTCATGGCTGAGAATAACTCTCTGAGTCATGTAGAAGACATTCTCAGCTTGACTCTTTTTTCCCAAATATTTCTGCAAATAAACAAAGTTTGCTCTGTGCTGTAGTGCAAATCTCTTGCAGGAACAGTAGAGGAGTGGATATTTTCTCGTGGTGCAGCAGGGCATTCCACTTTGAATTCCAGCAATGGAAGTGTGGCTGAAAGTGGCTTGATCAATTTTCTGTTATGAGAGAGGGATACATCTCTTTTGTTCTCCTCTGTATCTTTTCTTTGTATATAATACACATTCCTGAGGGACATAATTTGTTTTTTCTTATATATCGCATATGCAAAGATGTAATTGTGATTTGACAAATAAGCATGAATTTAAATGAAAACTGTAAAGATCTGAGGTCACGGGATACTGAAAAAGCCCAGTGTTTGTTCAGTTTCCTTGTCTTTAAAAAATGGACTTTAAAATGTTATTAGAATTTGTTAAGGTACAGTTTACCTTAACAAATCCACCTGACTGAGTTTACTCATGGCGAAATCACACATGGGTAATTAACTGGAAAGCTTTCTGTTTGTTCTCTGGGAAACCATTTCCATCACAAAAGCCCACGTGAGCAACTGTTAATCACTCCTTCCTGGAAAAAATCCCACATCCCAATGCTCTCTGCCTGCGTTGGTGGGAGCAGGTGTGCTTCCGTATTGAAAATCAGCCAAAGAAAGGACGAGGATGGTCAAAAAGCACTTCACATTCTTTCTTCTCACTTCCCCTTTCCCAGAGGAGCATCACGCCCTTTCAATCATGGTAGATTGTCGACCTTGGCACTTCGTAGCGCCCTGCTTCACTTTCTGGCCTTTCAGCACTAAGCTTGCTTCACACATTCCTACTCAAACCCGTGCTCTTCTGCTGCCTCTTGACAGAAGAAGCCATGGAGGCATTGGCTTGGAAGAAGTTGCGTGGTGCCTGAGATTAGAGGCTATTTTGGAGCCCTGCAATCTTCAGGACTGACCTTTGCAACAGTGAGCTGTTCCCAGGAGTTGCTGCATAGCCTTGGCCATGTCAGCCGCACCTGTGGTCCTGCCCCAGCTCAATGCTGGAAGTGGGAACAGACCACTCTCTGTGCTCAGGGATGATGTTCCCCTTTGGTTCTCACCATGGCATAGGAATGGACAGTGTCCAATCCTCCACCAGAAGCCAGATCTGACAGAAAGAGCATGACATGAGTTAAACCTGGAAGGAGGTTGTAGTAAGATGGGTGCAGACTTCTTCTCCCAAGTTGCTTGTGATAGGAAAAGAGGTGATGGCCTTAAGCTGCAGCAGGGGAGATTCAGGTTGGGTTTTAGGCTAACCTTCTTTTCAGTGATGTATTGGCACAGGTGCCCAGGAAGATGATGGAGTTACTGTCCCTGGAGATGTGTGGAGATGTGGCACTGAGTGACATGGTTAGCGGGCATGAGGTTGGACTTCAAGAGCTTAGTGTTTTTTTCCAACTGTAATAATCTTATGATTCTAAACAGTGCCCTGCATGTGCAGAGTGTTGTTCTTGATGTGTTAGGGATCTGTGCTGAGGCTTATGTTTTCATTAGCTGCATTTTCCCATGGTGCAAGTGCAAGTTTGCTGGGGAAATGAACACATGACCAAGAAACCTTTCTATAACTCTGTCTGCCTGATGAGCCATTTATTCCTAATAACAGAGGATCTTTGTATCATGGAATCATAGAATGGTTTGGGTTGGAAGGGTCATTAAAGTCCATAGAATCATAGGATGGTTGGGTTGGGAGAGATCTTAAAGGTCATAGAATCACAGAACCACATAATGGCTTGGATTGGAAGGAAACCCAAACTCACCCAGCTCCAAATGCCTGGCATGAGCTTGTGCCTCCCACCAGATCGGGCTGCCCAGGGCCCCATCCAGCCTGGCCTTGGGCACCTCCAGGGATGGGGCCCCCACAGCTTCTCTGGGCAATCTGTTCATTTAGGCTATAAAATGAATAACAATTAAATACTGTTATGTATTAAACTCCCTCTTCATTAGCTGAATTACCCTTCAATATGCTGTTGTTCACAGAGTTATCAAAACAAGAGTGGAAATACAAAGACTATTGGAATGTCTGAGCAGTAATTTTGCTTCTCATGAGCACCTGGAAAAACCTTTCTGTCTCTGGAACTGTTCATCAGGAATAACAGAAGTGAGAGGAGATGTTGACTCCGTGTGTAATTAATGGTTTAGTGGACACAGTGATGATGGGTTGATGATCGGACTAGATGATGTTAGTGGTCTTTTCCAACCTTAACGATTCTGTGATTCTATGATTCTAATGGCCAGGTACAATCCTGAGAATCACCAGCATGAGAGAGCTAAAAAACATCAGTGGTACAAATGCACAGAAATTTCTTTTAAACACAAAGCTTTCAGCCCTAAACCTTGTAAGAATCAAGCCATGCAATGCTATAGATCCCATTGCCTACAGGCTCTGAAAGGCATATCTCTGCACGCTTTTGCCTTTGCATTCAAGCTATTATTTATGCTTGTCTGAGGAGAAAAGCCAGATATGGACAAGCACTAAGGATAAGGCTCTAAGTGCTGAGAAGATGCAGCACCTGTTGCCTTTCAAAAAGCAGGAGCTCTTCCAGCATGCGTACATTCTTCATGGAAAAATAAATGTATGTATTCATATGAAGTCAGTGCACTTCAGAAAATAATGTTTAAACATAAAAAAGACCTCTTTAAACCATTTCTATAGATATTACAGCAAATCTACTACCTGCTGATTTGCTGATGAGAAGTCAGCTGGAAGAACTTCCTATACAGGAGCCAGTAATTATGCCACAGAAGAGTAAGCACTGTGTGCCCTCACTCTTCTCTCACAGTTTTCAATGTTAATTTCCATTTCTGTGACCATAGGACCTTGGCTCAGCATAGTCAGGTGATGAATCACAAGCAAGAAGATTGTGTTTTTCTTATTAAGTTAACATAAGTGACCTCAGCTCCAGAATTTCCCTAAGTTTCTCTAAGCTTAGCTCCAGAAAGCCACAATGTTCAGAGATGAGTCTTTGATAAGGCTGAAGAGATATCAAATATCTCCTTCCAGTGTAGTGTAGTAGTAACCTTGATAAATTGTTCTGCTTTTCTTATCAATTTCCCATATTTATAAAGGGAAAAGATGAATGAAACAATGTTAAAGGCCATACTGCTGTCTGTGACATCAATACCACGTGTTATTTTCACAAAGATATTGATAACCACAAAACAAACAAACAAACAAACAAAAAACACAGGAGAAATTTAAACAGCCATGGGTTGAGTATTAATCTAATTCTATTAACTGGAGTTGAGGCCATTTGCAAGAGTGATGGGTCTTGAAGAAGAAAGATATGATAGATATTGAAGAAGATACAGAATATCTGTGAAGGAAGAAAGTTGCAGGGATGAAGCAACAAATACCTGGATATGCTTAACCACAAGGGAAAAGAAGGATTTGCAAAAATCAGCAGATCAGTTTAGATTTGCTCTTTGGGTAAAGCCCTCAGTATTTGCAAAGAGAAACTCTCCAACAACTAAATCAAGAATTACAAGTTCTTACCTGCTAAGTATATAAGATATGAAAGGAAGTGAAGATTTTCTTTACTCTTTCTGTTTCTGACTGCTTGTATGGCACACAGCACTGAGCACCAGCACTCAACCTGTGCTAATGTTCTGATCGCACTAAAGGAATTATTCTTTGTCCTTGGTGCAAAATTCGTAGATTTCAGTAGAAGCTCTATCGAATTTACGTTTCCTCTATATCTGCATGGATGGAATTGTTCATACACGCTGAAGGAGGCAGAAAGAGCAGTTCCTCTCCAAGGAGAAACTTGTCCTATCTTCTCATGTCCTAGAGCAGAATGTTTACAAAAAGCTCATTAAGGGAAAGGGGATTGCAAGATAGCAACAAATCTGGTGAACAGCTTACACTACACGAGATAAGAGAGGCAAGGCGACCATAGAAGAGAGCAAGCCCTATCCAATTACTGAGACCTGGCTTTGGGGAGGGGGAAGGGAGAGAGGACGGATCACAAGTTTCAATCCAAACTTGTCATCTCTCTGTGACACAAGGGGATAAAACCGCCACTTAGCCCACACGAGAGCTAGAGCTTGTTGAGTGCGGTCAGAGGCCGGAGCGAAGCCATGGATTCCATAGTCCTCCAGCTGTGGGCTGGCCTCTGCCTCTTGGTTCACCTTGCCTCTTGCAGTCCCATCCTGAGCTTGGAGCACTCTTCCTTGGAGGAAGGCGAGCCTCTTTTCGATGAATTCCTGTCCGAGCAGGATGGCGTTGATTTCAACACATTGCTTCAGAATATGAAGAACGAGTTCCTGAAGACGTTGAACCTCTCCGACATTCCTCTGCACGAATCGGCCAAAGTGGACCCACCAGAGTACATGCTAGAGCTGTACAACAAGTTTGCCACTGACAGGACATCTATGCCGTCTGCAAATATCATTAGGAGCTTCAAAAATGAAGGTAAGATACGTGCATCTCTAGAAATGGTCACCTGGTAGTCAACGTGATGTATACACGTATATAGTCAAGTAGGCATTGAGCACACAATAGGGAGTAAAGGCCTTTCAGTGAGTGCCATTAGCAACAGACAATTAATACTGCTTGTACTAATGTCACTTGCTATGAGATGGATCCCTTGTCCTTTGCTTTTGAGATTGCAAGTTTTCAGCGAAATATGACATTCCTCTACTGTTGAAGAGTGTAATTTGAGTGCACTGTTTTCACTGTCCCCAGAATGACACTTGTTTGTTATTATCTGTCTGATTTTCAAATGGAAACTCATAGTATTATTTGAATTTAAGGCAAGAAATCATTTTACATATTGTTCAACGTTGCAGTATTTTCTGATTGTGAGTGAAACAAAATGTGGGTTTCTGTTAATACCCTCCCACTTTTGATCCCCGTGGGATTTGTAACATTTTCTTCCTTTGATATCTGAGCACGGTCTAGACAATAAGTAGAATTTTGTATCACACTTAACTTTTCTTTTTGAGAAATAGGATATTTCATGTTAAAAATTATATTAGAAAAAGGAAGCTTATTCATGACCTTACATAGTTCCCTATGTTTCTGTTTCAACATTTCCCCTCATTTCAGCAAAGACAAGATAAGTTTCAGTGATAACATTCAACAGTTTCTTAACAGTCATTTGCACCAATGTGGGATTTATGTTAGAAATGTTTTTCAACCAATGGTTTTCAAATACCAGCCATTCCACTTGGCAAGTACAAGTGCTTCCATTCTTTTTAGCTCTTTAGAGATACGTGCAACTATTAAATCGCTGCAAGACTTCTCCATGCTACCCTACGTAATGTAGAACAGCCATTATGCATTTTTATCACTCTGCTCAATCCTGCCAGGCCTGGATACTCTTTACTGGCAACGTGTTTCTGGTTTGTGATTTAAATCTCCTTTACATATCCTTTCCTCCAGAGTGGGAGAATTTATTGAATGGTTGATGGCAAACCAGCTAGACCATGGGTGAACAGTTACTCATTTCAATATAAATGCAGACGTATGCAGGAATGCCTGTTGTTCTTTTCTCACTGTGCACTGTGCAGGAGAAATGAACACAGTGAAATTTGTCGAGTAAAACATGCCAACCAATACAACACAGTGTGGTTTAGTGACGTAAATCTGGAATCATTCCACTGGCAAAACGAGCAAAAATGGAACAAACAGAGCTTTTTGCCAGGGTTCACAGCTCTGTGCCCTTCTGTGTGATGTTCCATCTCTTCTTCATCACTGCAAAAATTCTGTAGTGAGATAGGGCAAATTTGGTGTAACTTTCCATCATTTAGGTTTTCCTCTCAGCTCTGCTGATCCCAAACAGCAGGATGCAAAGTGGGACTACTGATGTTAACACAGCTTCACAAGCACATGGTTATACAATTGTTTGGGTTTTCTTTATATCTTTAAAATCCATGAAATGAAGAATCAGCCATTTCATGCCAAAATCACTCTTTTTTAATATAGAAATTAATTAGATGTAACCTTCAAGGCAGTAGAAACAGACTTTTTTTTGCTCACCTGAAAATTGGTGGTAATGGTAGTTTCATTGCTATTCATTAAGCCCTTTATTAAATTTGTAATTGCTATAAAGATATTATAGAAATGTAACATGAGGCACAGCTGGAACTAAGTCTGAGTATAATGCTGTATTGCGAACAGAACTGCAGTGCTCTATCAGTGAATGTCCTCAGGAAATTTCTATTTTCCTATGGATTTCAGATCACCCTTCCTGACCCTGCCAGGGATGTACTGGTGGCAGAAAGTTATCTCAGCTTATGGACTTTGTAGTTGAAGTGCAAAGTCACATCTTGACTTAGAAATGAACACTTTTCTTGCCCTGTTAGTGCTGACCCAGCTTGTCACATATCGCAAAGCCGTGGTGTAGTGATTGCCTCGTGCCTGTTTTCTCAGTGGCCAGGTGATATTTCTCCACTCTCACAGAATTCTCACGGTTGGCATCTCACAGAATCATTAAGGTTGGACAAGACCACTCAGATCACAGATCATGGTTAAGCATGGTTAAGCTTGAATAGCAGTGTTTTTCACCTCTCAGCATTCCTATGCTGATGCTGTGAGGAATATAATCAGCTCCCATCTTTTCAATTGATGGGTAGGGAGATGCAAGGTCCTTATTTTTTAATTCATGAACTGATGGAATTGCTAAAGCAGAAAAAAATAGAAAAAAGAAGAAAGGCAGGCGCCTCAAAACCTACTTCATGGCCATAGGAAAATTCGTGTGCTTAAGTGAGCTGCTTGCTTAAGTGCATGGATGGAGTTTGGCCAATGCTTGCAGTTTTATCAGTGTCCTTTTTCTACAAAGATATCAAAATTGGAGGAGTCAGAGATGAAGATAGCAACAGGTCCCAAGCAGTTTGCTTCTGCAGAAAGTTTACATGTAGTCTCTATGTCTGTCTTCTAAGTTACAAGTAGACAGCGTAGTAATTCAGTAACAAATATACAATCATTAGGATTGTAAGATTCCTACATTGCATGAAGAAATGCATACTGCTATGTATAAACAAGCAACGCAGGCAGGACAGACAGCCTGAATGACTAGCAGATACTGTGTGCTTCTTCTATGTTTTATTAACCAAAGCTGCCAAAAATGCCTGAGTACAGCTGTCTGACTGCTCGCTTGAAACTCACTGGCTCTGTGGCAGCATTCCTATTGACTGATGGTTCACATTGGATGTTCACTGCCTGCTCTTCCTAACCTGGAGCCTTTACAGCTTCTCAGGCAACTTTTCCTTCTATCATGCTTGGTGCTCTGCATTGCTGAGGATATTTCAGCAGAAGGAAATACTTGCTAGCACGAAAACACACAGCAGACACAGATAGAGACTGTTGTTCTTGCATATGCAGCCAATGTGTCATCTATCTCATGTTCACTCCAGTGCTATATCTTTCTTCCCTTCCTTTGCTACACTGACTGTTTTTGTCTCACTTTTTTATAATTACCGAGAAGCTATTTCATTTTGGTATTAGACCATGCATTTTTAACAGGTAGTCCTTCCAGGTGACTAGGAAGCCCTTGAAGCCATGAAAGTAGTAAGAAAACCCTTAAGTCCAGATTTATAGTCTTTATCTTATATGGGATCTCACTGTCCTCAGATATCTATAATAAAGCTGTGGGCTTTTTTTCCAAGGACAATGGAGAAAACACTCTCCTGAAACTGTTGGACTGAAACCATGCAGTGCAAAACATGTCAGGTGAAACTCAGTGCATGTGTTATTGGATATATTGACCATTCTAAAATACCTGATTTTTGTTATTTCCAGACCTTGCTTCCCACCCTGTTGGTGTCATAGGAGTTCGGAAATATCCCCTTCTGTTCAATGTCTCCATCCCTCATCATGAAGAAATCACCATGGCGGAGCTGAGGCTCTACACCTTGGTGGAGAGGGACCAAATGCTTTATGATGGGCTCGACCGAAAGGTCACTATTTTTGAAGTGCTGGAAAATGACCATATGGGGGTAGGAGAAGAAAGAAAGATCATGGCACTGGCATCCAGACAGATCTATGGCACGAGCAGCGAGTGGGAGAGCTTCGAGGTGACCGAAGCCATCAGGCGTTGGCGAAGGGCAGGGCTGACCACGCACCGGCTGGAGGTTCACATTGAGGGCAGGGAAGGGGAGGAGCAGAATGGAGAGGGGAAACTCGATATCGACATCAACTCTGAGGCTAAGCACGTGCCCCTGTTGATTGTGTTCTCTGATGACCAAAGCAACGATAAGAAAGAGGAGAAGCAAGAGCTGAACGAAATGATAGACCATGAGCAGCTCCTGGACTTGGAGAACCTGGAGGTTGGCAATTTCCATGGACACCCTGGTGAGGAGGCTCTGCTCCAGATGCGTTCCAACATCATTTATGACTCCACTGCTCGAATCCGAAGGAACGCAAAAGGCAACTACTGCAAAAAGACTCCACTCTACATAGATTTCAAGGAGATTGGCTGGGATTCCTGGATCATCGCTCCAGCAGGATATGAAGCTTATGAGTGCCATGGAGTATGCGCCTACCCCTTAACAGAGCACGTCACCCCAACAAAACATGCCATTGTCCAGACTTTGGTTCACTTGAAGAATCCCCAGAAAGCCTCCAAGGCCTGCTGCGTGCCCACCAAACTCGATCCTATCTCAATTCTCTACATGGATGCAGGGGTGGTCACCTACAAGTTCAAATACGAAGGCATGGTGGTATCAGAGTGTGGCTGCAGATAGTAGCAGGGAACACATGCACAGGGGAGTGCACAAGGGAAGTATTTAATGATTCAGTCTGTAAATTTGTACATTTCGGATTTCCTATTTAATAAGGTTATTTAATGAGGCATGTACAGATAATTGTATGTTTCCTGTCACGGGGAATGGGCAAGTCATATGACCGTAGGGAATGTATATTTTGTTCTGTTGCTTGCTTCTTGCTATTCTGTTCAAATTATGACTGTCTTTCTTCATATCTGAGCATAGAGCAGATCACTGGATTGTTTGGGTGGGCTCTTCATGCCAGAAGGGGCACATTCAAATTCACAGGAATAAAGGCATCTTTTTGTGCCTTGTAAAATGGTGATTGGCATCTGTAGGGATTTCCAGAGCGACTAAAGCTATGGGCAATACATGCCTAGATTGTTTAGTTGCAGTGTAAAATCTTTAGAAAGATCTTTACATGCTCAGATATTTCTTTGAAAATTTATCTCTGTAGCTCTGAAATCCCAACAAAAGGTTTAGAACGATACCAGTTTATACCAGCTTAGAAACTGGTCCCCCCAGCCAGTCCAGTAAGCTATGTCCCATACATCCACACTGCCCAATTCAAATGGCTGAATAGCATTGCATTTAGTCTGCATAGAAATAGACAGAAAAGGAAACCCCATTGTGCCAGCTAGATAGAGAGGATCTTTTCTTTGTGTATGTGCTGAAGTTGTCAATTCATAAAGGTACTGCCCCCCCTTAAATGCTATATGATGGAGTCACATGCCAATGTTTCCGCCACTCTTCTGCAACAAATCGCAGTGATAAGAAGGTGTCGGAGCTGAGAAACAATAGACCCGTCACTTTATTTATACTAAGCTGCAAATTTGTCAGATTCTTGGGAAAGTGTAAGTGACGCTGAGTCTTTAGCCTGTACCAGAGCCTACTGTACTGTCCCTGCATCTGTTTTACACTTTTAAGGGAAAGTTATCTTCACTGGAAGTGATAAGGGCCTTTGAAAGAATCACTCTAACACTTCATGGGAATGAACACAAAAGACTTTATCATGCACCAACTAAAACCAGTCTCACCTATTTTCACACATACTCTTCTGTGCTTCCCATAATTTATTGATCTATTTATTGACTGCCTGCCTTTGTAATATAATGTAGAATACAGAACGTTTTATTTTTGTGCTTGTATGTAACCCCACTTGGATAAAACCTTGTACCAACCCTCCTGGATGTGGACTCTCTCTGTTGAGTTGTGCTGTGTGGAGATTGGGATTGGCAATGTTTTTCTGCCCTAGATACTTGTAAAAACTGCACCCCATGGCTATCTCCATTGCTTACAGAACTATTCACCCCAGTGTTTATTTAAGCAGCATTCTGGTGAGCGTACGGTGTTGCCCACTCCGTGACCACTGCGTGGTTCCCAGTAGCAGCTGGGCCATGGGTCTGTACTGCTTCACTCCTCCCGAGGTAGCTGGCACTGCTCACGGGCCTTTCCCTACAGCCACACTGCAATCTCAGTCTGTCCTTAATGGCACGCTGCAGGAATTCAGGGGAGGTGTGATATCTCCCTCTGCTGACACGAACCGCCGCGGCCAATGGTTGAAGTGTCACCACGCAAATGCTTTCAAAACTCTCCTCAATTCTTATGAAGCCATTTGCCAGGACAAACCATTCACCTTGTTAGGAGTGATAATCCAGCATTAGGGAGATAATCCGACATTTGCTTTTATCGGCTCTTTTCTGCAACTGTTCCTGTGGCAGTGATCCACCCAACATGCTTCTGCACTGCTGTCCTTTATCGAACAGCACCAACACTTCTGCTCACCAATTAAGAGGATCTATGCCTTAGAGACAAAATATGACCCAGTAGAACCACCCTCTACCATTACACGTTTCCAAGTGACCACAAAGCATATCAGAGTGGCTGCCTTCGCACTCTCTTATTGCTCTAATAGAGGAGATGAGATAGAAGAGTACTGCAGTGCTAGTGTGGGTAGCCATGTAGTTCTATCAGTAATTAAACCTGCACATGTATTCACAAGTAGAAATAAGCAGATATATCTACAGTACCTGTGTGGGATTACATGCCAGCCCATCTTTTGGTATTAGCAATTTTTCTTTGTAATAGAACAAGCATGGATTGGATGAGATGACCTTTAAAGGTTCCTTCCAACTCTAATGATTTCATGATTGGTGATTTCAGACAGAAGTTGTGTTGAAAACTGGTGAAGCCTGAGATAACACCTGGGTATTACGTTATTTCAGGAGGAAACTAAGCATCTCTTGAATCCTTCAGCTGCAACTATGCTTTTCATAATCGGGTATGAGAACTATTGAGAACGGTATTTCATTTATTAATGTGTGCCTGTTAGGCATTCCTGCATTCCTGCTTTGTTAGCAAAACCTTACCTTGACTTTACCTTTAAAAATAAACAGGCAAAGACATTTACTGAAGTTAGACAGCAGAGATAAAGCAAAATAGCACAGAAAAATTGGAAGACTTGTTTTATGAAGTGTTTTCCTTAAGTAGTAAATTAAGGCTGCGAAATCAGAAGTGCTTGGCTTTCAACACAGCTGTCTGTATAGATATGACACTCACAATAACATGGTGAGAGCATGACAAGAGCCAGTGCTATCAAGCTGTACGTGCTGGGGAAATCGGTGACAAGTCCCTGAAAGAGCATTCTAGTGCATGCTTTCTTTGTTTCTTTACTCTTTCCTCTCTCCTCCTATTCATCCACATTAGCACCATGACTTCTGTTTCTAAAAGAGTTTATTTTTCACATTAAGTAGCAATGTGCTCTTCCTTTCATTTATGACCTATATAATATCGATATGATTCCTATCTTAAGCTCTCTGCATGTGGAACCAAACTTCTTCAACATTTGCATGACCATTTTAACCCTATAACTCTTCCCAATGCCCATTGACCTTTGGAGCACCTTTGGAGCCAAAGCCATGAGGTTCAGTCTCCCCAAAACTGAGGTCACTTAGGAAAAACCATCTCTCAAAGCAATCAAAAGCTGCAGCCAAACCTACTCCCATCGTCTTCTCCCTACCTCTAGATACTGCACTGTCCATTTTACACTGGCATTTTGGTGCCTGGATTACCTACCAGCCCAATGGAAGGGATTCAGTGAAGTATTTTCTGACCTTTGCACCAAGTCAAACGCCAACAAAATCTATCACTTATTTAAAAAAAGCAAAACAGAACAAAACAGTAAAAAAAAAAAGAGAAGGAGGATTTCCTGGCACTTGAACATCTGCTTCAAGAATTTGAAGAACTACAGCCCAGGGTTAATTTAAACTTCCTTATAACCCAGTTCAACATTTGGAGTGCAAACACTGTTAATAGGATGGGAACTGGGGTGGTGGTGGGTTGCTTACTATGCTGGGAAACAAAGCCAGAACAAAACTAGCTTGAGATAGAGGTTTTGTTTATACTGCTGACCCATCTGTCTTCATTAATGCACTATTTACAGGAAAAGTTACAAAATTAGCTTCTGCTCCTTCTTCAATTACAACAGCAACAAATAAAGGCAGAATGGCTTGTTTGCCCTCGACTAAAAATGGAAATTCTTATCAACACCCCTTGGAAGAAGAAGTTTATTATATGGAGCATATTATTGTTGAATATTACTGTTGGGCCCAGGCATTTTGGATGGAGACGTGCATTTCTGGCACAGGCAACATCAGGAGTGAAGAGAGGTCAAGGAGGTGGTATTGCTGCAGAGAGCCTCAAATGTTGGCCCATGCTTTGCCCTAAACTTCTAAGACTAAGGTAGAAATAATGTGGTTTTTCTCTCATTTCTAGAGTGTGGATGTCTAAATGCAGTCAGATGAAAGCCCAAACACACACATCCTGAACCTCCTTCAGCCATAATGAAACTGATTTGTGGCCACAAGTTAACAAGCTGCCATGCAAAGCACTCATAGCATTGGCACAGCCATAACCCAATGAGGACTTGAGTTTGTGGCCTAACATTCCTCATAAAAACAGACTATAAAAACTACTGCTGTGGTGAGCTTCTTAAAATCATCTTTTCAATGAAAAGAAAAAGCCACAGGGGTTGGAAGTCAATGATCTTTAAGGTCCCTTCCAACCTAGGCCATTCTGTTGACAGTTGAACTTGATGATCTTAGTGGCATTTTCCAACCTCAGTGATTTTATGATTTTATGCTTTACTCTCCAAGCCCAATGAAATAGAGACATGCATGAAAAAAAAAAAAGAAAAAAAAACAACCAAAAACCAAACCAAAACAAAAAAACAAAGAAAGCAGAGATCCTCCCTTTCTGTAAAGCCTAAAGCCAGTAATTTCCAGTGGGCAGGCAGGTTTGTCAGTGTTACATCTCTCCTGCACGTCCCAATAGAAGGAGATGCTTCCAAATGACCTCAAGACCTTGGGAACAAATCCAGCTGGTGAGTGCCCTGCCTCCCTTTCCTTCATCCACCCATTGCCTTGCTCTTCCTCATGACCCTCAGCACTGCCCACCCACTTTTGCTAAGATCAGACACGTGTTTTCTAAGCCTGCATCGCTGCAAGCTGTTCCCTGGGGAGTAGGACGTGAAGCACGTAGTGTGCCTGCTGTGCGTGCACAGGAGCATCTTGCTGGGGAAACACAACCAAAAGTTGTGGAGAGAGCAGCTGTTAGAGTTACTGCTGCTTTTCCTGGATGGAAACAGAGGAAAAACTCCACCTTTTGATACCCTTGTCAAGAAGATGAATAGTGGATGGTGATACATGCTGAGGTCTTGCTAAGAGCTCCTGCAGCAACGAAGCACATTTGCTTTCAGGTGCATGCTAGATGCATGCCAACTGACTGTACTGCCTCACTTTGGGCATCAGTGAAAGCAGAATTTCAGCCAGCAATGACCTGTGAAATTGTCTGCATCCAGCCCCTTCCGTTGAGCAGATTGCTAACAAAACCCTTCAGGATACAGCTGCATTACTCCTGCAAATGGAGCTACTTTTTGGAAAGGACAAACTCAGAAGTAGACTTGTTAATGTGTGTGCTGTAATAATATATCGCCAGGGGTGATAAATCACATCCAACTAAATGAGCATACATTGGGAATAGGAAATTAGCATGTTTGTTTAACACTGCTGGATGTGTGCCCAACACGATTCTGTGTGCGAGGCAAATTGATCAGCCCCCTGCTCAGCATTGCAAGGGCTTTGCGGGACCTTTGATTGCATTTTTTAAGTAAACAAAGGAAATGCGGGGGATAAAAGCAATCAACATGGTTGCAATAAAGGAAATGATATGAGAGGAATGGATTTCTGTGACACAGAGCAATGCTGCTGGAAAAGAAGTGCATTTTTTTTTCTCCCTAGCTCCAAATACTACAAATTTTCTATGAGATAGGACCAACGAAAGCAATATGCAGTGTTTGATTTTAAAGGAGCAAATGCATACCATGAATCCAACATCAGCACAACCACATTTTGCAGGAGCTGCTGCCCACGGTGACTTTGGGCCAAGGGATGCTCAACGTGATGCAGAGCTCCCAATGTCCTTCAGCTCCGTGCAGCTGATGCTGTCCAGGATGGTGCTGAAAAGATACGTGTGAAGTGAGAAGGTTTAAACACAGGGTGGTCCCTGGAATCAGGCACAGCTTGCTAACTAGCAACAGAGCTAAACAACAACCCAACCTTCCATAGCACTCAGGTTTATGTTGGCTTTGCTATAGCAACTCCTTATCGCCCCGGAGATTACAGCATTTCAGATCAGTTGTTGTGAGATTTGGTGGAATCCATTTCCTGAGCTGTCACCACTGGGCTAATCAGGCAGAGTTGAAATGCAAAGGTGGGAAAATGAAACTAATTGTCGTGCAATACTGAATATGCTTATACCATTGCCAGATTTTAGATGTTTGGCTTTGGATCCTGATACAGGGAGCCCTATGGCCTGGACTGTTACCCAGCTGAGCTGTGCAGAATGAATATTTTCCTGTAGGAAAAATGATTCCTTCCTAGCATTTCAACTTATTATTATAATACTTATTATTGCTTGCTGTGCTTGCTCTGCACCAGATCTACCCTGGGACATCCCAATTTAAACTCCTCCAAAAATGGGAGTGGGGGTCCCTAGGAAGCTGAGGCACATTTAGGGGTCCCAAGGGCTGATCTAGCAGTGGAGACATTGCAGTGGTTTATTTTGGCTTACACCAGCTGGTTGCTGCTGGAGTAGGCACAAAGTAGCATGGCACCACTTCAGTCCAAATTCCTTTTAGAATTTCATTTATAAGCTTGCATCAATTTTGAAATCATTCTTGCTGGAAAAGCAGTGACACACTCAGCTTTCTCCCTGGGATTTCTCCAGCTTGCATTGCTTTTTTTCACCCCCCTTTGCCAATCAAGGCTGAAAACAGATTTAGCTTAATAATATAGATTGCATGTCTTGTGCTTCCTCTGTCCACCCTTATTAGTGCAATATAGATAAGCAACGTGCCCTGAGCTACAAGCTCAGGCTGTGCTTAACAGGGCATGCATCTCCTGGCACAGCCCGGGGGGGCTAACGAGCTCCAGGACAGGCAGGAAGGGTTGTCTCGCAAGTCTGGCAAGCTAGTTATTATTCCAAATATTTATAGATGTTGGGATCCAAGACTTGCGCATCTGGCTCTGGTTCTGCATGGTGCAAACATTTTCAAAGGCTTCTGTGTTGGAAAACAAAAATCTGACTTTTGTCAAGGCAGAAGAACTCATGATTTTTACTCATACGTTGAGCATTGAGTCATCTGCTGCAACCTTCTTTGCCTTTCCTGGCCAAACCACTGCAAGACTTGTACTGGTGCAGGCTCAGCTTAATGGCAATGGGCTCCTCACTCACTGGCATCCAAGATAAAATAGGGTCATAGATTCATAGAACGGCTTTGGTTGGCAGGTACCTTAAATGGATGGACTGCTATGGTATGTGGAAGGTCAAGCAAAAAGCATTCTAATCTCTTGAGCCCGACGTCAGTGTCCTAAAAAGACAGTGTAGATGCCCATGGCTCCATGTTTTGATGGGATGCTGGAGGGGCTTTGCCTTGGTTGGTGTTCCTGAATAGGATTTCTGAGTATCCTGATATGATGGAACGGAGGTTTTTCTATGATTTATTCCTAAAAGCAATTCCGCTTGCCATTATTAGCAAAGCTTTATATTTGAGTGAGCAGAAGCAGGTCAGAGTGGATGACAGCAATTTAATCTCCTGGAGCTTTTTTGTAACTTCTTGTGCCATCCTTGACCCTAAGCCAACTTCCTCACACTGTCAGCTAGGGGAAAAATCCAGTCCCATGGCAACAGTGAGTTTGTAAGCCTGTATACCGTGCAGCCTGTAAATGCTATTTATCCACATTTCAGACTTGTTCACAGTGGATAGGAACAAGTCAGTGAGAAATAAGGATTCTCCCACTCCACGTATATGTGTGGAAGCACCACAGTTTCCACGGACAGTTGACATTTTGCTCACAGGTATTGTCTGAAGCTGTTGTGTTGGGAACAGCTCAAGGGATGTGGATACCCATCCCCGAAGGTGCTCAAGGCCAGGCTGGATGGGGCAACCTGATTAGGTACCTGATTTGGTGGTTGGCAACCCAGCCCATGGCAGTGGGGTTGGAACTGGAGGATCTTCGAGGTCCCTTCCAACCCAAGTCATTCTGTGATTCTACTTTTCCTATGATTCTAACTGTCCTTGGGGTGCTTGGTCCTTGTCACTGAGGAAGCTGAGGAAGGAAACAAGGCAACACTTCTGTGGAAAGAGAGCAAAAAATCGTCGTCTCACATGCTTGGAAAGCAGATGCCAAACCAATCTCAACTTCTTTAACAAGAGGTCAAAGCCTGTCCTCACCTCTCTGGCTGCTTCCAAAATGCTCTCATTTGGAAATATCTTCCTGGACGTGGCAAACAGCATCACGGCCAGCTGACGACATTAAAGGAACGTTTCTCTGTTCCCAGTCCCTGTTAACAGTGTGTGGTGTGAAGAGGGCTGAAATATCATGTTGTGGTTTTATATGCGATAAAGCAAATTTTCAGAAGGTGTTGATGGCACCTAGGCACCCTTTTGGGCAGGGCTATGCATGAAAAATGGCTTTTTTGGAAGCCTCCTCACACAGGGGGTAAATAAGATGCTGCCTCCTTGCTGAGCTCTCTGCTTATGGGGTTTTCATCTTGGTGGATTTGCTGTGTGCTGAAGGTTGAGCCTAACAGTCAGGAAAACTGCACCCAACTTCGCATCACTCAGGCTGTGTATTTGGCTGAAATTAAGAGCTGGCTTCTTCTTAAAATCAACTTGCTTTGGAGGTATCAAGTATGTGCAGGAAGGACATACAATGCTCTCTCATTCCTGGAGAGAACAACATGTTCTCACTGCTTTCCTTTCCTTTGCACAAGCCATCCTAAAGAATGGCTGGACACATTTCCCACACGTCTACCTCGCCTCCCACTGCAACTTGCTATTTTCTGCAGTAGCCAAGCCAAAAAAGGAAAGTTACTATCATGCCAAAAATGTGATTTTGATAAAATATGAGGGGACAAGTCAGCATAAGCGTGACTGGCTTGGGATCCAGCAGGAAGAGTGTGGGAAGGATAATTTTACTTTCTTGCCTCTCACGCCTACTAAATGCCAGGATAAAACAAAGTGAATTACTAAATGAATGCAATAAATCCCAAAGAAAAGCAAAACAGATTTTTGCTACAGTGTAAAGAATGCTAGACAATGAGAGCAGGGCTAAAATATGTCATATAAGAAGTCACATCTCTGCTCCATAATGCATGATATAGGAAAAAAATCTTAGAGTGGTGATGCATTGACACTTACTGCCCAGCGAGGTGGTGGAGATGTGACACTTGAGGACATGGTTAGTGGGCATGGTGGGGATGGATTGGGTTGGACTTGAGATCTTAGAGGTCTTTTCCAACCCTTATAATTATATGATTTAGTAGTTTGAGGTGCATTCAGATCTGTGGGTTTAGTTGCTTTAATTTGGAAGTTTCTTTCTTACAGAGAAAGAAAAATCCCACGGGTGTTTTTTAGGCTATCTCACAAGCTTTCCCACTGTCTTGTAGGGGATGCTTTTATCCCCCGTGGCTGTGCAGTGTGATGGCTAAGGGCCTGAAAAAGCCTTTTTGGTGATGCAACTTTCTAACTCTATGATGCCCAGGACAAGACTGATCTGCGTACAGGGATTATTATTTATTCTCTTGTAAATAAGAATAATGTATTCTTATGTGACAGTAGCAGCTCTGAAGCATAGGTCATACATCAGTCAGTTTTTAGAGAACCTCATGTCCTGCTGTCTACAGCAGAAGATCTGGAAGTGCATTACATCCAGAGCAGGACTTGGGCACGGCCAACGTTCAGGCTTTGAGTGGAGAGATGTACCCATGGGGCTGTTTCTATATGTCAGTCATGGGCAGACCCACGCTTCTCTAAACCCATTGCTATCTCTCTCTCCAAAAAAAAAAACCCCAAAAAACCAAACCAAAACACTTTTTTTTAATCCCACAGAACCCATCAGCTCACATGATGCCCATGCTGCTCTCAGAAGCTGCTCGCTCCCCCCATGCGCTTAGGAATTTCCAGGCCACCTGACCTCCATTGGAAAGTCTATCTTTTAAATATGACCACTATAAACACTCCACATTTTAATGGGCAGAATATCTTCAAAGAAGTTACTCTGCTCCTCAGAAACAGCTGTGGTTTGATAGAGGTTATTTTGCCTATCTGCAACGGAAATGGGGGAATGCACAGTTTATACTAAATTAACGTGCACTTGTCCTAATCACAGCATTCTGAGCTGCAGCCAAGCCTTCCCACGTCATCATGCTTTGCTGTGGGCCGTGGAGGAATTATTTGCCTCTTCACACTTTTGATCTGCACAGAAAAGAGCGTGTGGCATTTCCAGCCCAATGCTCACAATGTTTCTCCTGGACCTGATGGAGAAACATCTCCCCAAATGATTCCCAGGCCTCACGACTAGATCACAGAACCAGGAATGTTGGAAAAGACATCTAAGATCACCTGGTCCAACCATCAACCCACTCCACCAGTCTGAGTTCCGAGGTCTGAGTTCATGGGAATGTTCTGTTTATGGGTCAGGCTCCTAAAAGCAGCTCGACTCTTACACACATTTCCTTCACCTGGATTTTCCAACCATGGCTGAGCAAGGACAGATTCAATACATGCACTATGTCTGAGCTTGAGCCTCAGGCTTGAGGAGTTGTCAGCTTCCGGGCTACAGAACTCCCCCACAGCAAGTGCTACGTACCCAATAATGGCTTTTATTCTCTACAAACACTTTCCCACTCCCATCTTTCTCTTTTCACAGTCTCTTTTGCATCTCTTTCTCTCTTCAGTCCTCTTTTCTTTGCAGATCTCTGCCAAGCAGTTCTGCAGCCTGTCTGGAGCTGAACTTTCACTTCAAGTTCTCAGAAACAGCAATCCATTTGCATTAACTCCATTGTGGTTGGCACAAAAGAGTGCATTTAGTCCTACAAGTCTTTGTTGATAACTCCTGCTGATCCCCTTTCTGTACCCTGGCTGGGCCAAGGCTGTGTGTTGTGGGTCACCCTTCTGAATATCAATGAGGTTTCAGGGTCTTGTTCTATTTTTCCTACGCCAAAAGCTTCAGCAGCAACGTGGAGACTCATTGGCAGGCAGTGCGAAAGCAAGCAGCCAAAGCAACACGTTTACAATTAGCCATGTTGATTAGTCCTCATGCCAATTGCAGCAAGTGATGGGCAGAGACCCAGCATCATCACTGGGTTGCAAACCCAGGTTTCCACCAAGGGGCCAAGAGAATCCTGATGAAATAATGAAAGATAGAGAGCTCCATGTATGGGTGTGTGAAACTCCAAAGCCTCAACAGCGACCATGCTGGGTTTATATACATATGGCTGTAAGAATCAGCAAGTTTAAATGTGTGAAGAGCAGTTTAACTGAAGAAGTTGTGTTTTTTGTGATTTCACAGCTGGAGCCTTGTTATCAATGAGTCTTGCACAGCACAACAAGGGATGGGGCACGAGGTTTCTTGATGGACACAACAAGCTGTCTGGGCTTCTCTTGCTCTATAAGAGCAATAACCAAGTGCATATGTTGATGCAAATGTCTCGGTTGTGTTGCTGACAGCATTTGCAGCCCAGCTTCCAGGCATGCTGTGAGATGGGCTGTGCCACCCAAGACTTTGGGGGTTTTCCATCTTCCCAGCTCCAGGATTTAGGGATGTTCTGTTCCACTCAGAAGCACTGCTGGTGTCTCCAATACAGAGCCAGCTAGCTGGCAGGAAGGACTCTCGTTGCTTTGGGTTTTTTGTGTGCAAGATGTTCTGATTGAGCAGCACGAGGTATCGGCCTGTTCTACAGGTAACTTGAGCAGCTGAAAGAGGACTTGAAAAAACACACAAGAAAAAGCTAAACAGTATTTTGGAAATTTCCTGTTTCAGAGCATAAACCAGCCTCTAAATTCCAGGCTCCTTCCTCCACACAAGCCCACAGCCAGTCGCAGGGCACTGGACACACAAGTCCCTGACTCAGGTCCTGCTTGGCAATTCCTTTGGATTCGTGCAGCTGCATTTTATGTTTGTGCACAGCTGGATGTCATCTCCTAGTTGGTTTTGGCATCACTTTTGCTCCTGGATTTAGCAATGGTTTTTATCTCCTCCTCAAGCATCTTGTTTTTCTTCTCCAAGTCCTCCTGCAAGCGCTCCATGTCCTTCAGCTTCAGCTCCAGCTCCTCAGACTTCTTCTTCTCCCTTTCAATGTCCTGGTTCAGCCTCACCACTTTGGCCCAAACGTCGTAGTTTTCCTTCTCGAGGCTGCAGACAGAAACAGAACACAAAGGTTTGGAGCAGAAGAGAGATGAGAAGTGAGAGTTTGACTCTCCAGAACTCTGACCTCTCTGCTGTTAAGCAGTAAAGCAAGCTAGAGGAGGTGCTGTCCTGATCCCCTGATCATCACTGCATGCATCACAGTGCAAGAAATCAACATCTGTGGTATATAATGATATGATAACAGTATGTGAAGCTGTAGTTACAGTGATGGCTACAACCATTGGATGCAGTAATAATACTGCTATTGAATTCTGGATAGTGCAATAAGGGCAATGAGGCACTAGCACAGGTTGCCAGAGATGTGGTGCACGCTGATCCATGGAGACACCCAAAGTCAGGCTGGACATGCTCTGAGCAACTGATCGAGCTGTGGGTGTCCCTGTTCATTGCAGGGGTTTGGAGGAGATGACCTTTTAGGGTCCCTTCCAACTCAAACAGTTCAATTATTATATAATAGTATAATAATGATAAATACGACTATGTAATTATTGCAAAAATATTATAGTAGCATACAATGATGTAATAAGAACTACAGAATGTCAACAGTGCAGCAACACACTACTAAGTCATGAGAGCACAGCACACAGAATTGAATTTGAGATAATGTGCTATAATGCTGTATTTTTTCCTTAGTCATTGCAGTTATATGCTGTAGGGTATTGCTGGTAAATAATCCTATGCAGTTCTGCTGCTGCAATAAAGATGTTACCAACCCTTGGAGCAGCGCATGGCAGCACGTTACCTTTTAATCTGCTCCTCGTAAGTCTCTTTTTGCGCATCCATTTCTCTCTGCAGCTTCAGGACCATGTTTTGCAGGGACTCCTTGCTCTCTGGAGCAGGCTGGAACACCTCGGAAGGGCTGCTGGCAGGGCTGGTTGGCTCCTGGGGCTGATGGCAGGGGCTGAGGCAGGGCTGGAATTCCTTATCAGAGCAGCTGCTGGCAGGACTGGGGCTGGAGCTGCTGCTTTCCACATGGGAGGTGGGCACGTTGTCACAAGTTGAAGCCCGGTGAAGGTCAAGCAGCTTGAAAAGATCATGAGATAACGTTCTCTTATGTCCTTCAGTGAGCACAGAACGTGGGTTGCTCTGTGTGGAGCCTTTCCAAAAGTCATTGTTAAATACGTTGTTCCTGTCATTGCTGCCTTTCTCCCCTGGAGATGCAGCAGTCAGGAAGGATTTTCTGTTAGGTAAAGTCTGAGTCCTTTTCCTTGCTTGCATTTTCCACATTCCCAGTGTATCTTTGGATGGTTGCACGCCAGTATCTTCGCTGGGTGCACGTGAGCTCACAGCCAGCCCAGGAGCACAGCTGGCACTTGGGTTGTCTTTCTGCAAAACAGAGTGGAAGCATTAGGATCTCTCATTTTGTTTGTGGGCAGTGACTGCAGAGACCTCAATATTGACAAAGGGCACGTTGACTCACACAGCAGGAATGGCCACAGCTTGTCCATAAGAATTGGTATTTATCAGCTGGTAAGGCCCTGGCACTGCTCCCAGAGAAGCTGTGGATGGGCAACCTGATCTGCTTGGGGGCAACCAGTTGAAACTGGCAGGGGTTGAAACTGGGTGGGCTTTGAGGTCTCTCCCAACCCAAGGCACTCTGTGACTCCATTTTGGATTACATTGCGTTTTCCATTAAGAAGAGTTCTCTGCTGAGGTTATTTCCTTCTGACAAAAGACTTTACCCCTCAATGTTTTCACATCACCAACACAAATGGAAAAAGCTTCATCTCTTCTGCCTTTTAACTAAAAAAACTTTAGCTAAAAGAACCATTTTTCCAAGAACAGTAAGTTTTCCAGAGGAAAGAGCTTGTTTTCCAGATCTGTTTCCAGGGATGACAGTTACGGTTCTTTATCCTATAAATAGCAAGCCCTCATATGGCTTGCTGACCCATTTGATCCCACAGTCATTAACCAGCCATTTATTGGGCTCCTGTTTTATTCCCCAAGGACCTACCCTTGCCATTTGCCTTTGGACTGAGCTCTCTGCCCTGGGCAATGTGGAGTCCTCTGCAGAGTCCCAGCCCACGGAGCTGCGCAGGATGGGGGCTTTCTTGTCATTCTGTTGGGTTGTTGGGGAGGGCGGCACGTCCTTGGATGGGGGAAAGAGGTCTGCATGGTTGCTGATCATCACGGTCATCACTTTCTGGATTGGCAGCGTGCCTGGAAGAAATCAGAGACTCTCTGAGTTTCACTTGTTTTTCTAAGTATTTCACACCTCTCTAAGCAAAATTCACCAAATTCCTGAATTGCATGAAATCCTTGGAGGGAATACACAATTCCTTAGGTTAGAAAATATTTAATTTCAGGTTTTTAATTTTCAAGTTTGTGGGTGCAAATTTGTACTTCAGTATACCAAATAGACATCAGTTATTCCAGGAGTCACTTTCACCTCTCATAATAGTTGCAGGATCCTCTATCTTGGGTCTGATGAGGTTCACTCCAATCACTGTTGCCAGGTTATCCACACTCATCTTGTTGACGCCGGAGTTCAGCTGTACTTCATATAGAAACCTGTCAGGACCCAAGGGCAAGCATTTCCAATCAGAGAAAGAAGACTGTACAGAAGTCTTAGATACCTTAGATATCCAATTACTCTGTTCTCATCCTCTAATTCCCAAGCGTAGAAGAATGTAAGTGCCTTACAAATGTATGCTGGAGCTGGGTCTTGTTGGTGGCAGTAAGAAAACCACCATGTGATGGCCAACACACCCCCCAAAAAACAGAAAAAAGGGGGAAAATCCATCCAATATTTAACAACCAGAGAAAAATCACACATCACTCAGGGTGAAAGCTGGCTGCTTCATTATGCAAAGCTTTGTGCTAAAAAAAGCTATGCTGGTTTATATTCTCAGGAGTTCATAAGTGAGTTCGTATGCATTCACATTCAGATATCTTTGAGATGTCCAGCCCAATGGTGGAAACTCTTAAAAGTCAGGATCTAGTGGCTGATGGGGAGTCAGCCTCAGTCTTTAGGGTGATATTCCTCCTCACCATCTAAATGGAGCTGTTTGTATCTGATGCAAAGGACTGACCTGCAGATGTAGCTGAGAAGGTTGTAGTTGTCTCTGGGAAGAAGAGACAGCTGCTTCAGGAGGTCCTGATGCCCCTAAATGCAAGTTAAGGAACAGCTTTGTGAAGATGCACGGGTGTACATGGGTTGAAGAGAGGCTCTGTGTTGCTCCAGCCATCCCTGTGTGGTGTCACCTCCTGGCATTTGCTTGCAACTGTGGCCATGCCATTTCTTAGGGAGACCCAGCACAGACTGGAGATGCTCTCTGTCTTATTTTCATGCGCATAGGAGCAGTGCCCATGAGTACCTTCTTGCTTTTCCACCCAAACACAGCATTAGGACAGGGCAGCTCTCATTGCATCTCACTCATCTGACTCCCACCCACACCCCTGCTCCCATCCTTGCTGCTACCTGGAGCCTTCCACCACAGGACAGCAGCTGCAGAAGCTGCTGTCATGCCTTAGATCTGCTATGGAAACCTAAGCTTTGATTTTAAGTCCAGAAGGAGAGAAACGAATGCACTTCTGTACCTTTTTCTGGTCCACGTCCAGCATCTGGCCACAGAGCAGGAAATCTTCATACTGTATCCACGGCACAACTGGCTCAGGAAGCTCCCGTAGGTACAGCTTGAACAGAGAGGCCACAGTGTGCACATCCGTGTCCCTGCAAAGCCACAGGTGAGACCCAAACCCAGCCGGCGAGCAATCCCTGCCCTGCTCCATGCTTTGTGTATAGATGCATGAGCTGCAGAACTATAAACAGGGAACAACAAAAAGCCAGTAGCAGCTCACAGGGCACCCCAAGTCAGGGAATGGCCCCCCTTGGCCGAATAATCTGCTTGGTGAAGATTTTCCCTGCTGCACGTCCCCAGCCTGTGCTGAATTTTGCATGCAAACCCAGTCTGCAGGCATTCACACGTTTGGCAGGAGCTCCCCACTCTGCATTGCCTGGGATTAACAGCAATTACTGAAGATGTTCTGCCGGGCCAGATGTTTGCAGCTTTGCATACCATGTAGTTTACATTATGTCAAAAGGATACTGTCAAGACAGTAAGTCTCTCATTTGACCTACCTTGAAGTTGCTTAAACTCTTATAAACCTCTAGCAAAAATCTCCCAGGTCATTTATTTTTAGGATTGGTTGGGGTTTTTAAACGAACCCACAGAATCACAGAGGAATTTTTTCAGAGCCATATTTTTGTAGGGCCTACCAACAGATATCCTGGATGCCCGGGCTTTACCAACAGTTTTCCAAGGCTCCCCCACGAGTCATGCTGTGCTTTGTGTGTGCCAGTGCAAACCCAAACCGGCTGCAAACTCAGCACCTTGCAGTATTCACCTTTCTGGAAACCCCTTTACTGGCCTTGCTGAAGATATATTTTATGTGAAGTGCACAGGAGGTGCTGCAGTGATGCTCATCTGAGCCCTGTAGGGTTAACATGGCAGGGTACGAGGAGCAGTGCCAACTTCCCTTGCTGCAAAACACCATTATGCAAAAAAATAAAAGCTTCACCTTCCTATGACCCCCCTACAGGTTGTAACAGGACACAGTGTGTTGGGGACACAGAAGGCAAGAAATATTCAGCTGCAAAATGAAGGGCTGGGATTGTTATGCTTCGAAAGCAGCAAACACCTCTCCCCAGAGACTCCCTGGGGGTTATAGGCAGCACCAGGGGGCTCTCTTGGCTTTAGGGGATTTGCTTTTCCTTCTCAGCCCGGCAGAGGAAGGGATATGGGAGGAGGCAGCTTTTGAGCAGCCAAAATCCCTCTCTTATTTCTCTGTGGGAAAAGCAGCCAATGGGCTGTCAGGGTAAGAAATTACTTCTGTGAGTTTTAGGGTATTCTCTGAACATATTTGCACTTCTCTTCTTGCTCTTCTTTCCCCAAACCTCTGTCCTTAGCTGATGTGCTTTGTAGGCTCTTCCCTTTGCCTTCTTTGCTGTCTGGAACAACACTCATTGTGTGGATCTCTGGTGTCCCTAAACTCCTCCCACAGATCCATCTCTCATAATAACCCTTTTGAAGGGTTTCTGCTAAGCACCTCTGTGTGCTGAACCCTTCTGCTGGCCCCAAGTCTCCATCAGTGCGCTGCTGAGTTCCTGCAGGGGGGAGAGGCCACTTTTCCCCAGATTTTGGTGTGCAAGCTGAGCGGAAAATAGGGAATCAACATTACCTGTCAAATGATGGCCTTTCCCCAGCATCAAAGGCATCCCTGAGCTGCTTCACCAGGTTGTCCTGGCCGGGGAGGCGGAAGATGCCCTCTTCATTCACCCCGTGCTCCCGGATGAACTCGGCACATTTCTGCACCAGGATGGGCACCTGGTGCTGCCCAAACTTCTGCTCATAGGCCATGGTCTCTGCCAAGCGTTGGCCAAACACCGCTAGGAAGAAGACACTGGGGTTAGAGGAGCCCAACAGCTTTGCTTGAGGTGCTCAGCGCTATGTGCAAAGGGGACAGCAGCACTTCTTCCTAAAAGTGAGAGCTCCCAAAAGCTGTGCAAGCTGAGGTGCGAACGGAACTGCTCCCAGAGAAATAATAGCAAAATGGGACATCCTCCAAACAATTATATTCCCAAAATGATTAAATTGTATAATTATGGAATCATTAAGGTTGCAAAGACCACCAGGGTCTCCAAGTCCAACCCCAACCCATCCCCATTATTGACCATGTACCCACGTGCCACATCTCCATAGCTCCTGACCACCTCCCTGGGTAGCCTGTGCCAGTGCCCTACCACTCTTTTAGAGAAGAAATTGTTCCTAACACCCAACCTGAACCTCCCCTTTCCCTCTCAGTGCACTGAAGAGTGGCTGGAGTGAGCTTTGCTGCTTCTTTTGTGGGCATTGCCCACGGTGGCAATTTCAAGGTGTGTTCTTCTGATGGGTTTTGTCTGATCCCTCCCTGACCACGAGTGGGGATCTATCACATGGGGCAGGTGATGGTGTGCCCAAGGCAGAGTCTGCAGAGAGAATGGAGGAAGGAGGACCAGGCAGAGAAAGGCAAAGGGAAAAGCAAAGAAGGAAAAGTGGCAGGGAGAAGGTGAGACTTTTTTTCAGTGCCTTATCAATGATTCATTGAATGTCACTGAACCATAGAATGGATTGAGTGGGAAGGGGAGCTAGGAATAGGATCCTTCAGTAGGAAGGAACTGGAGTTGTTCTCAAGAATGACAATTTCTGGAGTCAACGGGGCAATGAAGAGGCTCCCAAAAGAGGTTGAAAGCAGCAGGGAAATCTGATGGCCATTTGCTTAACTCTGCAGCAGACCAATACCATGAGGTCCAGCCTCAAGGAAGGTCTCTAAAGCACTGCATGTCCCATTTTCTTGGAATTAGGAGCCCAGCTTTGAAACCCTTGCTCAGCAGCAGCATGGAGTGTGAGATGCTATGAAACCACCCCTCCAAGGGCTGATCCCACTGCCTGTTACCTCCTGAGGTTGAACCCAGCACCCGTCGGATGGATTTAACCCATTCCTCCATGTCGGACTGGGAGCTGGCCATGAGCACACAGGTATCCTGCCCAGCCCGGCTCTGGTCTCCAGAGACCCCTGCAAAAAGCATTTATAGACCATGTATAGTGAAGGTTGGGGTAGGAATGGCAAATTCTTCTTGTCTTTGCTGAATATTTTTGGCTCCCAGTTTCCCTAATAACATCTGCTTGGCTGAGAAAGGAAGCAGCTCTCTAATGTTTCAGCCTCGCCGAAGCTTTAAGAAGGGAACAGAAAGTGCTTAATGTGACAACATGGGATGTTCCAGCACATGGATGTTGAAAGGAAGGCATTGTTTTTTTATGCAGTGCTGGGGGAGGTGTTGAAAAGAAATGGGAGGAAAAGGGCAGGCACAATGACCTGCCCAAATGGTTTGGGGCCATCAGTCCATCCCAACAAGCATGCAATGAAACAGAAGGAAGCATTCTCACCTGGGATAATTTCAAAGATAAATTTCCCTCCTTCCTCTGGGTTGCCAGCCACCTCCTTGATGGTGCTTCCCTGGAGAGACAGGCAGCCCTAGGACCAAGCAGAGCAGGAGCTGCCAATCCCCACGTCCCACCTCTGAGAGGTGACACGAGGTAGTGTCAGTCCTGGGCATCAGACTCCCTTGTTTGAGACAGATTGCAGAAATTGAGTTTTTCATTGCAGTTTTTCTCATTAAAAATAAATGTGTGTATATATATCTTTATATATATAATCATTAAGGTTGGGAGAAAACACAAGATCATCCAGTCCAACCCCAACAAACCCCCACCATGCCCACTAAACCACGTCCCCAAGTGCCACATCTACTCTTTTCCTGAACATCTCCTGGGATGGCAACTCCTTTATATATACATATATATATCCTCAAAATAACTTCATAAAGGATGCATATATATATATCTATATAAATGTATATATATATATACATATGTGTGTATCTCCTAAAAATGACTTCAAGCAGTAACTCCTTAAATGCCAGTTTTTCTGATGAAGTTATTTTCAGAATGAGAACACTGTTTGATTTCCTCTTTTGTTTTTTCCTCCCCTCTCATGTTTTCCTCCTTTCTCATGTTCTTTTAACCCCTGCTGGGGATAGAGGAAGAAAGCGCAAAGGAGAAGGGACGTGACAGTGCATAGAGAGCCTCTTTTTGCTGCACTGGAACAGGAAATTTCTTCATGTAACTCAGTGCCACTTAAAAACAAAACAGAAAAAGTTTACAGGAGAGGGGCAGAGAAAAAAGAAGAAAATTGAGAAAAAGAAAGGAAAAGAAAGAAAAGCAAAGCAGAAAGCAGCTGTTTCCTTTGGTTCTTCCTTTCACAAATGAACAGAGCCAACAGCTCGGTCACTGTGGGAGGGGATGGGTGGGGAGCAGACAAGGCGCGTGGGATGGAGTGGGTGTATGAGTCAGCATTGGCAGCCTACAGGGACAGAAATAGTGATGTTTCTCCCTAGTTTCAGGCTTCTGAAAGCTGGTGGGTTCCTACGGGCAGCGAGGATTCAACCATCAGCTCTCCAAGAGCCCCAAACGTGGTGGCATTAAGCTGAATATTGGTGGGAACAGTTTGGAGCGAGGTGTGCTGATGGGGAGGGCTGCTGAAAGCAGCAATCAGCTTTGATACAGCACTTTCAGTTTCTACATTTCTATTTAGAGCTGGGGAAACAGCTCCTCCCAAACATCTCTGAGAGGGGAAAAAGCCATAAACAGGGTATCTGTCCCGTCACCTCTGCCCCTTGTTTCACCCCAGGCTCTGCTGATCATTTTCCTCTTCGGAATTGTGTTAGCTTGGAATTGTTTTTGCTGCTGGCACCAGTTTGCACACTGAACATCTTTTCTGGCAAAAAGGAGGCTCTTTCCCCCAGAACAAGCAAAAGATGGTGGTGAAAATTCTCACAGTGTGGAGAACACAGTTGAAATTATCCACAAACATCGGGAAAACAAGCTGATTTCCTCCCAGCAATTGTATTCCAACACATCCCCTGAGCAATGGTTTGGGTGGGTGCCACAGAGGGTTCATTGCAGCCCCAAAAGAGACCGAAACACTGGTGTGGCTGGCAAGGCTGGGGACATTGGGTACAGACACCTAAATCATGCCGCAGTAGGGATCACAGGCATTGTGCACAGGGTGATGTGCATGCTGTGATCTCTTGGAGATCCAAAAACCATCCAAACACAGCAACTTTCTAGCTCTGAAAGGAGCAGGCAGTGGACAGGTTTCCTGCAGCTGTGCAGGGTGGAAGAGGGCCAAGGAACAAACCCCATCCACATGGCCCAACCCCCCGCCAGGATAGGATGCGAACTAAAGGGCTGGAGAAAGATTTCCTTTCCTTGTCTCTCTCCTCAGAGGAGCCCCTCACTCCATCTCCCACCCCAGCCACGAGGTCTGTCAGGGCTGTCTCAAGACCAAAAGATTGCTTGCTTTCTCCTACAAGCATCCCATGAGATGGGTCCAATCTCACGTGCCCTATGTGCTCATCCCAAACACAGCACTGCCACGTCTCCCTGGCCTATGTCTGTTGTCCTGGAGGACAGGCAATGCCTGTGGGCACCATACAAATTTCAGCACATGGACGAAGATCCTTATGAGGATATCCCATCATTGTTACCACCCCAAGGCAACAAACCCTCTTTAAAACCAAACTCCAGCCCCATCCCCATAGAGCAAAGCAAGTTCCCAGCCTACCTGCGGCTTGGTGTCATCCTCATCCTTGTAGTAGTAGAGCTGTTGGCCCCGCAGCACGAAGTAGCGCTGCTGCCAGTTCTTGACGATGGAGCGCTGCTTCTTCAGCCAACCCAGCTTCAGTGGCCGCTCCATGGCGCTGGGGGGGCCAGGCTGGGGGGCCACGGCCTCACCGCTCATCACACTCCTGGAGCGGGCTGTGGGGATGGGGACAGGATTGGGGGATGAGGGGATGGAGGGGATGGAGGCACCAGCCCAATTCAAGCAGTGGGAGCTCTCAGCCCCTCTGCTTGCACCCAGCAAACTGGCTGGCTAATTGTAAAGGAAGTGGCTGCAGTATCTATCAGCCCGTGCTTCCTTTTTCCTGCGTGGGAGTCATTGTCTTGCAAGCGAGAAGAAAATCATAAGCTTTTTCTTTTTTTCTCTCTTTTTTTTCTTTCTCCCTAATGGGAGTGTGTGTTTTCTTATCCCCACCCCAAACAGGCTGCAGCTGTGAGATCAGAGTGATCCAGCCTGGCCCAAAAAAATACAAACCAGCAACAAAACTGCCTGGAAAATGAAGTTTTGCCTTTTGTGTGATGTTGCTAAAGGGGATGATCTCCTGCAGTGAGACTGGAAATTTCCAAGGGAGGAAGCGGGGATTTGCTGCTGTCCCATCTCCTACTGCGGTGCCCCCATCTCCTATTGCATGGATGTTTCCCATGCATCTTGTGCCATGGATCAGCACATGGCCCCTCTATAAAAGCTTCTTATTTTTGCTAGCAAATGCCTCAGGAAGAATCGTTTCTGGCAGGGTTTTACTCTGCACTGTAGGACCCCAGTGCCCACTCAGCCATGTGGGGGGAGCATTTGGGATAGAACCAAGTGTGTGACTGCAGGGGAATTCAATTTCTCTGCTCTGCACATGGTGACTTCTGGCATCTCCCCTGCTAAAGATAATGGTGATGGTGATAAAGGGAAGCTGTGGCTGACCCAGTGCTCTGAACCCAAGTGTATGCTTTCCGCCTTGAGTTGGTCAGCAGAGCTGCAAAAGCAAGAGCTGCCAGTGTTGGGGGATTCCTTGGCCTTGTGCAAAAGATAAGCTTTAAAAAATGGAAAATTAACACTTAGCCGTTGCAGCCTGGTGGTATTTGGGATTGCACCTACATAGGCACCCATGAGGAGCATGAAGGTGCAAAATATTTTGCATTTATCACTGTGTGGTTAGCAAATCCATCAGGGATGATGCAGATCAGGATTGTGCCCTACTTCCCCTTCCAAAATCCCCTGGAGCAAGAAGCTCCACTGAGTTCTGCCGTCATCCTCCAGAGCTCAGCATGGATGGGGCACTCCAAGCTCACCACAGTATTGCAAATCCATTTCCAAAGAAGCATGGTGAATCCAAACATCAGCATCCAATGCTTGGTGAAGGTGCCACTCGTATCTCATTGGGTGCTGACGTGGGACACTGTGAGCAGGGACCTTTGAAAGGGATTTGCCACCCTCTCCTGGGCAATGAGTTTTGGGTCCATGCTCACAGCTGAGCTGATAGGAATTTGGGAGACAGTGGTGTTCAGGGTGATGCTGTTATCCCAACTGAGCTGTCTCCATCTGCCAGCTCTATTGATCTTCCCCAGCTCAGGTACTGCATTGACATGTAGCTTGCAAGGAAAAATCATCTCTTTTATGAAGAAGGGAACTTTTGATTACCCTTTTTTGATGATTTCAATCTCTCGGCCCATCACCACAGCATCAGTGCTCTGCTCTATGTCAAGGCAGTGACCTCGCTGCTGTTGCTACACTGCTTAAATTGCTGAGCTAAAATTGCTCAGATCTTGCTGGAAATACAATTTGTTCCTATTTTCATCCTTCTTCCCTGATGCAGACAGAACAGTGCAGTACACTGTGTTCCCTTTGCTTTCTCATCAGCTCTTCCTAAACAAGACATGCAACCATGTGTGGCCCAGCCATGATCCCTCACATACGTGAGCATGATGCATGCAGGTGTATTTTCGCTCTGCCTGTGCTCTGGGCTGACTTAAGTACAAAAGAGAGCTTTGCAGGCTTGTTTGTACCCACTGCATGAGCAGTCTTTGGCCGCAGGGTTCACACAGAGGTGTGCAATGGGAGCTGCTGCGGAGAGCTTGGCTTTGCAAGCAGTGTTGCTATTTTTTGCCCAGTAGAAAGTCTTCTGTTTAAACAAAACCAGAGATACCGGGGCTGTGGGTCCCTCACTGACCACTTTTCCATATTTCTACCTCCTGTGGTCAGCACTGAAGATCTCACGTGGGGTTGAGGTAAAGTTATTCCCAAGGTGGCTCAGCGTTTGCAGCCCTTCATCCCTGGTAGGAAAGAGTTTTCTGAGAGCAAACACTGTGCTCCCCAAAGCATTTCCTGCAGTAACCGCCTCCGAAGCTGAATGTTTCCTCCAGAACAGCCTCTCTCCTCCTCCAGCCCTGGGCACTGCAGAGAGGAGCTCTGCCAAAGTGCCATTTGCAGGGGGCATTGCAGCAGGTGCCACTGCGGTGCTGCATCACCATTGGTCCCTGCTCCAAATCCTCATCTCGTGCAAGCATTCCCATTGGAGGGAATGTTGGGGACGTGCAATGAAACCCAGCAGAAGCAAACATTCTACAGTAGGTTTTACAATGAGAATTGCAAACAAAGCTTTCTCTTTCATGGAAATAAATTGTGTGTGTTCATCTCAGCATGGGGAAGCACACAGCACTCAGCACTCAGCACTCCGTCCCAGGGCTCTCAAAGCTGTGGTCACCACTGGTGACATTCAGAGGGAAGTGCACAGAGCCAGGAGGATCCAGCAAAGGCAATGGTGATTCATTTGAGATGATTTTCCACCTGTGAGTCACATCCCTGCAGACAGAGGAGCAGGCACCCCAAAGCACGATGAGAGTCACTGCAAGGAGCTGAGCTCTCAAGGTCCTGCACACACACCTCGTGTTGCAGTGCAGCTTTAGGTGAACAGGGCCATGTGCAGAGCAATGCTTGGCAGCCTCAGCCAAAGAGGCTTCAGATAAAAGTCCCAACAGCCTTTGCAAGAAAACAGAGCCAAGATGAGCTTGCAAGCTGATGTGCAATCTAGGATGAACTCAGAACTGCAGAGACTGCTTGGTTAATGAAGCTACCAAAGTGCACCTTGGCCATGTTTTGGCACCATTAAGAACCTTTGCTTTGCTGCCTGCACACACTCATGAACTCCTTCTTCACCTCTAAACTCTTCTCCTTGGCTGTTTGACCCAAATGCTGTGATATTTTGGCCATACAGCCCAACATGGGGGGCTCTTCCTCCTGAGGAAATATACTCAGGATATTTCAAAGTGGTTTTCATGCTGCAATGGATCCCACAGTGGATGGGAGCTGTGCAAAGCCTGGGAGCAGTCAGGAAAGCATTCAGCAAAGCCACACAAGGCTTTTCACCTCTGGTGAGAGGAAATTGGTGACGTCAGGTGGGAGAAGAAACCTGAGAAAGAGCGAGGATGCTTCCTCCACCTGCACCGCTCCACCTCCTGCGAGACTTGCTCAGCAAAACGAGCAAATGGGCTTTGAGCAAAAGGAGCAAATGGCTCAAAACCTGTATTTCCAGTGGGCAGCAGCTCCATGCTGCCAGTCCCTCTGTCCCCAACCCCATAGGGCCACCCCAGCTGCGTTCCCACTACACAGCAATGCAGCTTTGCAAAGCAATTCTTGCAAAGAGATTCTTGCAAAGCATTTCTCGCCGATCATTTGCAAACCACGTGCTGTCTCCAACACAGCCACCAGGGCCACATCCCCATGCCAACACCCAGAAGGGGTTTGGGTTTGGGCTGCAGCTGCAATGGCTGCAGGGCTTGAATGCAAGCACCCCGCAGACCCCAAAAAGGCTGAAGAATGGCAGAAAGAAGCACTCACGGTACCTATTTTGGCAGCATCCATTTTCAGGTGGAAATCCCAGTTCCGTGGCAGCTTGAGGGACATTGTGGATCAGAAAGGGTTTGGCGTTGGGTCTCCGGGGGGGGGGGGGCAGCTTAGGAGAAGTGCTGAAGTGGAGCTCAGATGGCCCCGTGGCTCCCCTTTGCCTGGGGTCTGATCCCCCAACGCAGCGTGAGGGCCCGCTGCCGGCTGCTTTGCCAACCTACTTCCTCCTCCCTCCTCTGCAAGCAACCCCATAAAAGTCCTTTCCTGCCCCGCCAAGCTCTTGCCTTGCTTCCCCCTCTTGCCAAGGCACTGCTTTTGCCTTAATTTTTGCTCCACTTTGCGTGGGGACGCAGTGCTGTGGCCCCAACCCGCACCAGGAGCCCAGGGCTGCAGTTGGCTGAATTTGGGGAAGTGGCTGAACTTGGCGCAGCAGCAAAGCCCAGCACAGGGTTCTGGGAAATGCACTGCTGGGCAGCAGAGCAAAGCAACCACAGCTGCAGAATAGCGTCCTTCAATGTCTGACTGCATCCCCAGGTGACAAGAGGGTCATTTCCCTGGAGGTGCCCCAAGGCTGCGAATGGAGCCCCGAGCATGCTGAGCTGGTGGGGGGAATCAGCCCACGGTAGGAGGTGGGGCTGGGTGGGCTGTAAGGTCCCTTCCAACCCAACCATGCTGTGATTCTATGGCTCAAAGGTGGTTTAGGGTTTTTGCACCTGGTTTGCAACAGTGGTGCCTGCAAAATGGAGCTGCTGCTTGGGGAAACGCTGTGGGTGTTGGGGCAGAAGGGGATGACGGGGGGCTGCAACCTCCATCTCCTCCTGTATGGGGCCCTGTAAGAGGGGGAAGTTGCCCCAAGGAGAAGCAGAACGAGCAGTGTGGGGAGCTGGGGTGAAAGAGGATGCAGCCATCAGTTCTGTGCTGCCACATCCCCATTGGCCCACCCAGGGTGCACTGAGCTGCACACAGCTGCCATCAGGGCCTCAATCCAGGAGGAATTCACCCTCGAGAAAGGAGATGGAGCCTGATTTTACAGCCAGATCAGGAAATTTGGGTTAAATTCTGAAAAATGAATTAACAGCTGAAGCCAGCTCAGCTTCTGCTGAGCTCAGAGAGCCCAGAATGTAGAGCATCATTTTTTCCTCCTCTTAATATTATCTGTAGAAAGCAATGGGAGCATTAGGGAGTCGTGGAGTCATGCGCTTTGATTTTTTTACTTCTTTTTTTTGCTTTTCAATCTGTTTTTTTTACAGAAGCCCCGTGTGAACAGGATGCTACGCTGCACCTCCCTCCCTCCGGAAAGGAAACAGCACAGCAAGTGCTTCAACCCAAACCTGTGCAATTCAGCCCAACGCTCTGTGCCTGCAGGCAGCCCACAGACACACAGAGCCACCCTGCTGCCAGGTCCCACCAGGTATCAAAATGCTCCGGATTTGGGAATGCCTCAGGACTTGGTTTTGTTTGTTTCTCTCTTTTTTTCCCTTTTTTTCTTTTTTTTTTTTTTCTCTCCTTAGGATCTGTTGGGAGCATCAGAAATAGGTCTGGAAGAAGCATTGCATGAATGCTGCTCACAGCACAGACAGCTCTGGATTGAGGCTTTCCATCCCTGTAGGTACAGAACACCAGGATGTGCACTGGGAATTCAGCCCACTTTGGGCTGTTCAGTTCAATGAAATCTGTCAACATGCAAGAGAAGGGAGATTTCAGCCCATTTTCCCAGAGATTTAATACCGAGGGATGTTTCAAGACCTCTTGTTAACACGTGCAGTTGTTCCATATGAATATTGCACAGGGCTGTTCACCAAATTCCTTTGTATCCATGCAAATCCTCCATGGAAGATGTATCACAGCAGAAGATTTGGAGCTTTAGAGTCAATTTTGCAGGTTTGCTAGAGAGAAGAACGTATTTTGGTGTTGCTGGAGGACGAATTCGACTCAGAATATGCAGACAGCATGACAGGAAGCAAGCTGTTGATTGCATGGTTTAGGTTAGTTGATAAGTCAAACAACAGACAAAATAACAGCAGAGCTAAAAATAGGGTGTTTTGCAGGGGTACACAGAAGGATTCTGCCCTCCTGACCCAAACAAGTCAATAGAAATGGCTGAAATGAAGCAATAATTGATGCAAAATGAAATTCCAGCATTCCCAGTCAAAGCCTCAGGGCAAAACGAGTGGATGTGCAGCACATGGCAGTGCTTCCTTCAGCCTTTATGGGATGGGGCTGTGATGTGATGGCAGCTCCCACCCCACAGCGCCCTGGGAAGGAAAGCAAGAAATGCGGAATAGGAAAGTTATTGGAGAAGCAGATCAGTCTGTTGTGAGCAAAGCAGGATCTCTCTTAGCAGCGCTGAATAAAACTCCACTACAGATAGTGGAACTTATATTTATTTAACAGTAACATACAGTATATAAATAGGGTAAATACTTTAAAATATACAATATATCACATTCGGACATCCTGTCAAAGAAAGGCAACTCTACATGTGTAGCTAAAACATGAACTGAAAGAACGATGCACAGAGAAAGAAGCAGATGGAGGAATGCCCAGGTCAGGTCTGGAGAATAGGAGCACACAACCACTACAGGAGCCAGAATGCAGCTGGGGATGGGTGCAAAGGGCAGAACCACGGGAGCCTTCACACGATGCTTTCTGTGAGGCAGAGAGGTCTGGATGAGGTGCAGGGATGGTTCCACAGGGCTCTGCTTTCCTCCTACGGGACCAAGTGGTCAGAGGAGGAAGAGGAGGAGGGATGGGGACACGCATTGCCATCAAACACACCCAGACACCTCTGACACTGGCAGTCCCCAACCTGGCACCAAGAGCTGGCTGATGCTGTGGGATTTGCAGCCTTTGTGAGCCACATAAAGACCCCTCCAGGTCAGCATCAGCAAGCCCCCGAGCCCATCACCACCAAGACCTAAATAGCACAGAGCTGGGCACAGGATGTAACACCACAACTAGGTGTCAGTGTTTCACTGCCGCTCACACTGAGAATGCAGCTGAGCTGGAAGCTCATTCAGCCTACAGCCAGGCTCAGAGAAGCAGATTCCCACCCGAACTCACCCAGTGCTCGACCACACAGCCCATCAATGCTGCAGAGCGCACCACCATCCGATGCTCTTCACTAGATAACCACCGTGGATGCCTGGAGTTCACCCTTGCTGCTCTGCTGCCCAAGAGGAGGAACAGCTCCACCTATGGAGCTCACCGAGAGCAAAACTACTGTGCAATAGCTTGAAACATGGTCAGCAAACTAAAGCCATTCCCAGGCAGGAGTGGTGGGGCAACCCCACAGAATCCTGCCCCAAAACAGCAGTGCTGTCCCTAGGAGCTGGACAGCATTATCCCCTACACCAGAGCCACCTCCTGCACTCCCACCAGTGGTGCAGAAACCAAGTGGTTTTACCAGCCACAGCTGCTATGCTCACCACTGTTACTCAGCCAGACCAGCCTGCAGCTCACCTAACCACCCTCCACCTCTCTCATTTCCTCCTCCATTTCCCAAATGAAGCAGCAGCCCCATTCAGTTATAACTGAACTTGAGCGCGCCATTTCCGCGTAGCTTTACGCTCATCCTCTGCACTGCTGGGGAGGAAGGAAGGAGAAAGCTGAGCTCAGCAGAAAGCCACTCACACAGCAGCGCTGCTCCTCTCCGAGCAACACGCAGCCATGAGCGCAGCTGCTTTGCCCTCCAGTGTCCACGCGCAGCACTGCACCACCAAAAAGGCCCAAATGCTACTTCAAACCAAAAGCATGCACGAAGGTTTGGGCTTTTTGCCCCACTAATTACGACTAAAGATGGACGAAAGGCTTAAAGCAAGATGAGCAGGAGACTAGAGACCAGTGTGAAAAATGCATGGCTATAAAGAGCAGCACACTTTTGTGATATCTATCAACACTGTATCTTCTGAGGACAGACTTCAGCCCCAACAACACAGTATAAGGGATTTTGGCAGGTGTTGCCATCAGGCAGTGAGAATCCAGGAGAGCACCAGCTTGTGTGACCACAGGGAAAGCTGCTTTTGGAGACTATGCAACACCCTGTGGCTTCCACACCTATTCCCAGTTCAAATGCCCTCACCTGGTCTCCCTAATTTCAGATAAATCATAGCAAAATGCAGCCCAAATTTATTCTCTGTGCAAAGCAAGATGGAAGCATTTTGATTCTCTCCTCTGATTTTCTAATGCAGGGCTTTAGATGTTGGAACAACATCCTCCAAGTCAACACAAAATAAATCCCTGCCTGATTGAGGCTGGATCAGATGGCTCCACAGCTGACCTAGGGAAGCATCTTAGCTGTTGGCGTTAATGAAACACAATCCTGAACTGACCCCAAACATGAGCCCTGACCCTGCCAGAAGATGGCAGCTTTGCCAGCACTGCTGTGGAAACAGTCCTTCCTTCTCCACAGCGCACGCTCTTGATCAACACCTGTATTTGCAGTGCAATGGGCACAAGCCTCTGCCCCACAGCTCCTGTTTAGGGAGATGAAGCAGAATTTACAACGCAGAGTTGTACAGAAGTAAGAGAGAGACTGGGTCCTACTCATGTATTTACATGAGCACATCTGTGCTCTCCTGCCCACTCTTTCAGGGCGATCGAAAGCAAGAGCAGAATCAGAATATGACACGAGCATGAAAGCTGCAGGTGTTTTACTTCCTGCTGATGCCTTGCTGGTTTGCAGCATGTACAAGTCATCCACATGGGGGGAGTGTCTCTGTGTAAGGTTTATGACAGCAATTATTTGAAAAAAACAACGTACTTCTGTATTATCTTTACCTGACACTTGCTCTCTGGGTTAAAATAAGGAAAAGTTTCTCTCTCTTGTGCACAAATTATGAGAGTAAGTAAAATCAGTCACCTTCTCCATGAGAACATTGTATAAGACCTAGAATAAGTCGGGGTTATTTTCACTATCTGGTCACAAAAAGAGAAAATGAGTTTTACAATTTTTAGGCTCTTTAAAATAATTAAGCGTATGACAAAATAAAGGAAAATAGTTTGATAAAACCTCCAACTGTTAAGTGCAACCTGTTGAAGACAAGATGCATTAAGCGAAGCAGGACAGAAGCCTGCAGGTAAATGAGCCCAGGCTGAAATGCAACACAGACCATGGTAAAGCTCAGCAGCACAACATCTAGAACTCAAGTAACAAACAGCTGTGATCCCTGAAAGAAAAATGAAATATCCAGCTGGCAGCACCTGTGTGATGCTGGAGCCCAACCTGCACGTTTTAGAAACAAAACCAAGTTGGGTAAAATGTCCCAGTGCAGCGTTTCCAACCATCAAGAAATGGAAAGAAAAAAAAAAAAGCATGGTTTGATGTTTCTTAAAGTTGTGAGGAAAAACAAACCAAGTTATTTACAAGGTTGTTTTTACTTGGCAAGATTTACTCAATGAAAGCTTAGATGTTCTTCAAAACCTTTTTACTCAATGCAGTTTTGAAGCAATCTGAACCTCCCACATTCCCATGAGCAACTACCAGCTTCTTAATTCCTTACCTCCAGTTAATTTCCAATTTAATAGGTTAAAAAAGATCTTATTAGCCAAAATATCAGCTAGAAGAGGAGAATGTGGGAAGCACTGGCAGAAACAGCAAGTGACAAGGGAGACACATGCCTGACTGGGCAGAGGAACTATTGCTGGATTAGTACAAGGTCCTCTTCCAACTAATTGAGCCTTGTGCTTGCTGTGCAGAATCTCCAAGGGGCTGCACACAGGCATGTGTGTATGTGACCTTCTAGGAAAACCAACATTCACAGTCACCACCGGAGAA
The DNA here is from genome assembly GCF_951394365.1 of Tetrao urogallus. Taxonomy (NCBI): domain Eukaryota; kingdom Metazoa; phylum Chordata; class Aves; order Galliformes; family Phasianidae; genus Tetrao; species Tetrao urogallus. Next base: position 4,257,322 of record NC_136840.1, on the reverse strand, counting down.
AGTTAAGGTCTCCAGAGCTACCATCACAAACACAGCCTGGCACAGCACCCAGGGGAGCTGTATGGCTTCATCTTTCCCCGCTGGCAGAGCTGCCTGTATGGACACTACACTGTATTCCTGCATAAAAACACTCTCAGGAAAAGCTCTGCCCACGTCTGCGTCGATATTAAGAACTGACCACAAGGACAGCTGTACCCTCTTACTTCACCAACTCTTCCAAGTCTTCATTCCTTTCCAGCTACAAATTCAGATTTGCTCATTTGAACCAAAGCTATATAAATATATTATTATGTATTTAAAAAAAACAACAACACAAATGCAAATATTTACCAAGAAAGGAAGAAAAGTTACAGTGAAATGAGGCCTTGTTATTGTCTTAAATCAGGCAAGCCAGGAATTTCCATGGGGAGGCTTGTCTGTTTTCAGTCCTGTTCCAAATCACATGGCTGTCTATGCGTCCTCTGAGCCAACTAACACGCCCTTGTCAACCAGGTGTGCTTTTAGCGTGTTGAAGATGTGCAGCTGCTGGTCTGGCCTCAAGGTTAAGAACTGCTGGATCAGTTTGCTTGGGTTAGGACCTCTGAAACACAAAAGCATCGTTACCAGTGAGTCTCAGTACTCTGAGAACCCAAATGCCTATTCATTCACAATATTTTTGCCCAGGAAATCCAATTTGGAGATGGGGAAATGGATTCAAAAGAGACAGCATGCTGAGCTGTAAACAAGACCAACAACAACCAAACCTAATCTGTTTCAATAGGGCGCTGGATTTTGTGCTACTAATAGATGCTCCTCCTCTAGAATAAGAACACTCATGTGTACTCAGTTCCTCATCTCCTTCAGTACAGTTTCTGTGCATCCCTGGGCTTTCTTCTATTCTGGAACATCTGTATACTGCAGCAGAACTAAAATTTTGCTGCTTGATCAGCTCAGGGGAAACCCTGTTCGAGATTCACAGGAATGCAGAAGGGACATGCAAGAAGACTGGAGTAACAGAGCTTAGGAAACTGATTGTGTTTTCAGCTCGATGTGATTGTTTTGGAAGACACTTCCCTTTTCAAGCTCCTCTTCCTTCTCTTTCTTTGTCTTGTATTTTTAGATATTTATCTTACAGGAATATCAACTGTCTCATATTGCAAACCTGTACTGCATGTCACTTGAGTTTGAGTAGGTCCCCAAACTTCACTGGAAAGCAATAAATACCTGATAAAGCTTGCGATGTACACGTTCACAAAGGTAGCCATCAGATACTGACAGTCAAAGCGATCCATGATACCTCCATGCCCTGGAATTGTGTTGGCAAAGTCCTGCGCAAAGCAGAAAGGATTACATTAAAGTTTCAGATGCCCATTACCTGTATTTATTTAAGTATATTTATGTGCCACTCTCATACCCCTCTTCTAATTCTTCCCAGAAGGCAAAAGTCAGACTAAGAAGAAATTTTGCTTGATCTCTCCCCTGGTTCTAAAAGTTTCTCCTTTATGAAAGCCATCAGTGCCTGACAACATCAAGGCTTAACTCAGATCCGTCACTCAGAGGTCAAGGAAGGCCAATCTTTATCATTTGCAAATGTGTCCTGCCTTTATCTTAGCTGCACAGAGACTGATTGTATCTAAAACCAGCCTGCAAGACACCAAGGCAAGCCTCAGACTGCAAAATATCCTGACTGAGTCAGGATGCTTTATTCATCTACCTCCAGTTCTGCACCAAAGCAGTGTCTAGAATATTGCAGTTGAAATTTTAAGGTCTCTCCCCACATCCATTTAATAAAATTAAAAAACAAACAAACAAACAAAAAAACCCCATAAAACTGAATCATGCCCCACTGCTCTATTTGTTACTGAATAAACATTCTCTCCCTTCCCAAAGCTCCCTACTTGCCTTTGTGGAGAGACTGTTCAGAGTGGCAGTAACTGTTCAGTCTTCACATTACCTACTGCCAATGACAGTGCATATCCTCACCTTAATTTTGAAGGCTCTCTTAAATCCGCTAGCAAAGAAGCCTCCAAATGGCCCAATAAGGGAGGCAAAAGTAGACAGTGCAATGCTGTGGATTTGGAAGGGGTACATCCGGACTGTCTTCTGCAAGGGAAAAAAAGCCAACATGTCAGAGAAGGATTTCCACCTAGAATAGCACTGCTCACTTGTTCCCATCTTTCTCTCTTCACCATGCTCTAGGCCAGCTGCTTTTCAAATGTATTCACGTCCCAACAGACTTGGAATAGTTGCATTGGGTTTTCAATCCAAATGGAGCACCACTGAATTCCCCCCATTTTCTGGATGTACCATCATCCCTTGAATTGCACCAAAATAAAGCCCTAATTTCTTTTTCTCATGTTCCTCATGTTCCTAAGGCCTCAATAAATAGAGAAAGTCCTACCCATCCCACCACAGACTGCAGCACCAAGGGGATGTTGTACTCCTGTAACTGGAACAGCTCTGATGGCTCACAGTCCACTGTGAAGCTGTTGGTGTCATTGTTGAACTCCACTGGACAAGTGAAGCACCGATACCCAGACATCACATAGGACAGCTTGAGAAGGAGAGAAATAAAGATGCAGTATGAGAAATTATGATTAACATCTTCCTCAGCAATGAGGCAGAGGGGCTCTTAAGGGAAAAGGCCACTCAAGGAGACATGGTGAGGAGAGAGCTGCGCTGCCAGCTTCGCTAAGAAGATTACTTTCCCGAGAACAGTAATTGGCTGAAGGCAGAGCAAGGTAAGCATTTCTGTGTAGTAACTGCCTCTGTTCAACAACCAGTAATCAGAGCCCTTCTCAAACAAACTGAGACAGGTAGCACTATTTGGCTGAGCAGAGGGATGCAACCACACACACAGATTGACACAAAACCAGGTACAAATATTCCAAGAGCAGCGAGTTCCCCACACAGCCTTTGAAATAGGCATTTATCCAACAGCAGCCCCCAATGCTTTGGCTGTACCCAAATGTGTACAGCATCTGTGGAAATGCTGTAGTCTCTCCCCTTCAAGATACAAGAGAGAATGTTTCTAGGATAACTAAAGAAATGGATGTGTCACAGGGTCTGATGGGGACTGAAAACTTCCTGCAGCGTCCTGCTCCACCAGCAGGATCTGCACACAGTGCAATACAGAACCACAGACCAGTTCAAATCCAGGTCAGTAGGAAAAAGGTAAATTTTCTGAGAAGAGCCAGTAGAGTTTAAAGTTTGTGTGCACTTTTTAGCCAAAACTCTGTCACCTTACATATGGAAGCCAAAGAAACAAGCAGCATGATTGCTACTTACCAGTAACCCAAACAAAACGGTGGCAAAAAACCCTCCAATAAAACCCTCCCAGGTCTTCTTCGGGGACAGCTGCCAGAGGAAGAGAAAGAAGGGGATCATTACAACCTGTGCACCTATGCTCACAGCAACACAGACTGGGGCACACACCAAGTTTCATTTGGAGGCTTGCTATAGACTTCTAAAAAGCCACAAAACTGGAGATCAGGGAACACAGGATTAATATCTGAAGAAGCTAAAACGCATCTTTTGTTCGCCAAAGAATTACAAACCTTGATTAGCGGGGTGCGGCCAAAGAAGAACCCAAACATGTATGCCATGATGTCATTGCAGATCACACAGGAAATCGGGACGATGAACCTACATGGGGGAAGAGCAAATCCATTTGAAGTGTCAACCAGACACATCCAAGGCATAACTAAGCAGGCAGCTGCCTCTTAAATTGTTTTGCAGGACTATTACATGAATTCCTCCTTATCCAATACAATCTCACACGTTAGGAGCAATGACTTGAAGCTCTCAGAACAATCTCAGAGGTTACTCCAGTGCTCTGGACTGAAGAGCGTGTTGTGTACCCAGAACAGATTGCTTTAAGCACATTTTCTTTTGTCACACTGGCATGTGTGCATGCTGTTAGGTAGCTGCCTTCTTTTCCCCCAGAAAGGCTGCACTTCAGCTGTAAGCAGGCTGCTCACAAAGCACTCTGGGCTGGCTGAGGAGCACATAGGAACATGCAATCTTCAGAGCAGCCAAAATTAGTTCCTGGCACTGCTGGTCGGGGGAAGATGGAGACAGAGAGCCCCATCTTGAACAGGGCTTCCCATCTGCACAGCAGCTGGAGTAAGCTGGGAAAGGCAGCAGGTTGCAATCTCCTTTCTTTCACATTGATGCTTTTAGCACTATTCTGGCAGCGCTGCCCACAACCAAGTGCTTAGCAGCACTCTCCTGTCCATTTGCTAAATATGAGTGGGCAGAGAAAGCACCAAAATGGGCCAAGCACTGCCTGAGATGTCCATGCACCACAATTTGCAGATGCTTTCATACAGCTCTCTGCACAAAGCAAGTCCTAAGTACCCGAGGAATTACTCAATATTTTGTTTTTCTATTCTGAACAGGAAGCACTTTGTCCTTGGTCATTTGTTAAGAAACATAATAAAAGTTTTTAACTCAAAATGTGGTAAGAGGTTCCAGAAAGACCTTATTATGGCCTCACAGTATATAAAGGGGCTTACCAGGGCTTATAGTGACAGGACAAAATTTTTAACTGAGTAAGAGCAGATGTATGGAGGAAATATTTTACATGAGGATGGTGAGACATCAGAACAGGTTGCTCAGAGAGCTTATGGGTGCCTTGTCATTGGAAGTGTTCAAATGTTTGGACAGCATTTTAAGCAACCTAATCTAGGGAAAGATGTCCCCATTCACAGCAGAGGGGTTGGAACAAGATGATCTTTAAGGGTCCCTTCCAACCCAAATCATTCCATGATTCTGTGATAATCTATATGAGGCTGCAGAAGTCAAAGCAACTTAGAACACACAGCAACTCACCATATCATTCCTTCAAACAGGTTGTGAATGATGAGGTGCGACTGGGTAACAACAATTAGCAAGGTCACATGGGTCCATCCAAACTGGAAGAGAAGACAGCATGCAGTCCAGCCTGCCTTGAGACACTGCTCACACATCGCTGGCAGAAATCAGATGCTGTTAGCTACCTCTCAGACTGAGAACAGCTCATGCACATGTGCTAGCATGCACCTTCACCATAAGAAACACCAAGAGGCATGAGGAACAGAGAACAGCCACCCCTAGAGATTTATGGCATCTTCATCTCAAGCCCAGAGCTGAACTTCATTGGGTAGAGTTCTGCCAGACCAAGTGCTCTTTAGCCCTTTCCTCTCCCATACATCTCACTCAGCCTTCTGACTAGCTGAGAAGCAAAAGGTTGATGATATCCAAGCTCTTTCTCTGTGTGCTTATTAAACTGGAAAGCAAAATTAACCACACTGATGGCCAAAAGGAGCAATTTCTTTGACATCTGGGAAAAGGGAAACATAGCCAGTCAACCCCAGTGGCAATCTACCCTCAACACAAGAGTCAAATGCTGTCACCTCAGCTCGCAGATTAAGAGCATCCTCCAGTGTAGAGAGAATTCACGACTGGAGGGAAATCTTGTCAGATTATCTCCCCAAATCTACAGTCTGCTCACAGCAACTTTCCTTTGGGGCAGCATTACAGCACACAGCCAGCACAGAAGCAAGTATTTATCTACATAACATTTTCAAGCAGCCTATATTACTTTTCATTCTGCCTCCAAGTGGGGGCAGCCAGCCCCTGTTTAACCATACCATGTAAAACTGGAGGCGATAGTGCTTCTTCACCAGGCTCAAGACAAACATGCAGAAACCTGGTGAGAGACAGAAAAAGAGTGAATGGAGGAAACATTTCTTCAACAATAAATATTTCCCCCCCCCCAAAGAGATGGCACAGTTGCCTACAAATTATACTTGTATAGTTAAACATCAAGCCTAACTGTCTCATAGAGTTTAGGGAGTTTTATTCTACAGAGCCTCATTTAAGGGACTTGTCACCCTGTGGTCAAGTTACAACGTCACTAAGAACAGAAATAATTTGCTATAGATATTGAATTGTATACAATGCTCAGGGCAAGAGTAGTTCAAGCAGATTTCACACTTCCAGCCCAGTCAGGTTTAAAAACAGAAAATGAGGTCTCTACCTGTTAAGTAGAGGGCGAAAGAAATGAAGCGGTGGTATTTGCTGAGGATTCGCAGGGGCTCCTCCCTCTGAACCAGGGTGAAGAAATAATCTGTCACAGTCTCACCATAGAAAAAGTAGTTAACACAGAGTAAGAAGTACCTGTGGAGAAGGCAGATGCTTGTTAGTAGGACCCTAAAAAGCTCCCAGGGAACACAGAAGGTGGCTCTGCATTTCCAAAGTCTTTACATTGCTCTTATACATTGCAAAGAGCCATCACCATGCAAGCGATGGGCAGAACTTTAAATGAAGGTGACATTTCTAAATGGTGAGAAATAAACTAGTGGCAGCATCACTCAGCTCCACTCTGCAATGGATTTTATGGTTTGATTGTGTTGGCCTTCTGATGCACAAAGACCACCTGCCTTTAGGTGGCACTCCTCAACAGGCCTCTGTGAACTCCTGCATGCCAAAAGCACCACCCATGCACCCTAGAAGCACTGCTCCTGCTCTCTCTCCAGCTTCTCTCTGGCAGCCAGAGCTGCTCAACGTTCAGCCCTGCTTCACAATCACCTACAAACACCCATCCCAGCAACCATGTCTGTCACTTAGTGGTGACTGTCAAACATTCATGCTTCACAAACAATGGGATAAATTTTATCAGCACAAGTTCTATCAGAATAGATCACAATTTAGAGAAGGCTTTTCCCTTACAAGTGCTGCTAACATATTACACTGGCCAACACGGCAATCCCCTGGTCTCCAGTTTGGAGCTACCTGTCTGCAATGGGGTAAAGCTGCACACAAACACTGGGAGAGGAGTAGTCTCCCTACTCACCAGCTGAGTGTCCTGAACCAAGGCAGGTCATATGAGTGATACACATTATAGCCAATAGTGATAATCTCGTGGAAACATTTGATCTGGACACACATCACCTGCAGAAAGAGACAGCAGCAAGATGTAAGAGGTTGAAACACCTCCTTCCTCAAAAATTGAAAATATGTTCCACAATAGGAGTCAGCAACTTTCTCCTCTGTTGCTGTGAACACTTACTATTGTCATTAAGACCATGGGTCCCAAGTAGATGATGATGAAGAAAAAGGTGATCATTGCCAGGGTGAGGATGCCTCTTACCCACCAATTCTTCCATCTAGGTCACAGAGAACAAAAGAAGTTAGAGAAAGCCAAAACAAAGTAAGGAAGCAGGATGGTACTTCTGTTCTCTGCATATCATGAAAGCAGGACACTGAGCCCTGGAAACCTCAGACCTTGTTCTACTGATCAAAGCCTGGCTGCAACAGCTGCAAGGTTACAGCTTAGTTCTTAGCAGGGAACACTGAAAACCACCAAATGTAGAAAATATTAGTCAAAAGACACTGAAAGAGGCAGGGCATCTGTTCCTGTTCTGCTGCAGGTTTCCCACACCCTAGACAAGCTAGGAATCATTACCAAACCCTGCAGATCTTTTTCCAGAAGAAGCACAGGCTTTGGCATGTTGTACCCTTGTTACTGTCGAACAAATCTTGCCTTGAGCATCTCCCATTCTCAGAGAACACCTGAGAGAGATACTTTTTCCTGTGCCCCAAAGCAGCCTGCAGAATATATTCCCAGCTTCTTCTCAAATCTTGTCCTTATCAGCACATTTTTCCCCACACGCTCCTACACAAGTAGGTCACACTAGTGGTTAAAAGCCATCACAGCTGAGTGCTGAGAGTAATGTCAAAGCTGAACACAATGTCTTCAGCCTCACCAAGGCCTCCTCACCTTCACCTGTCAAGACCAAGCAGGCAGTGATGCTGTCCTCCTGCAGCGCTCCTCTGCCCTGATCCCACACAGAGCAGTCCTGAGCACTGCACTTGGCTAGCCTTGCTAATGTTACCATCACTTTCTGCTGCCTGTGGCCTCAGAGACACCTTCCTGTTTGCATGTGAGAGAGGGAGAAGGCAGCAGTACCAGGAGCTGCTCATTCAGCTTCCTGCAGCCATCACCACACTTCCAGGGCTTGGAAAGCCACATGGTAAATGCAGGGGCCCTGGCAGCAGAGCAGAACAATGCTGAGTGGGGGCTACCTTGAGGACAGGTTGGAGAGAGCCCTGTTCAGGACCTCTGGAGTGTCATCTGATGTTGGCACAGGGGGCGATCCTCCAAATTCAGACTTGCTTTCGCTGTCTGATGCGGTCTCTCCATCCAGCTTGTTCTCAGATTCTGATTCCTGCAATTTAAAGAGAGAGAAAAGCTTTGCTAGGTACAGTGACAACGATGAATTTGGCCCACAGAAGGAGTATAGAAGGAGCTATGGGTGCCCCATCCCTGGAGATGCCCAAGGCCAGGATGGATGGAACCTGGGGCAGCCTGAACTGGTGGGGGCAACCATCCCACAACAAAGGTGGGGAGCTGCAAGATCCCTTCCAAACCCATGATTGTGTGAGTGAAGAAACTCAGCAGTCCCCAGGACGCAATGCCTAGTGCCATTCTGCTTCTGCAAACAGGGGAGGAAGAGGACAGGAAAACAGTCACCTAAAGCATGAACATTACACATTTTAGGTGATTCCACAATGCACTTTACTCTTTGGCATCCTCAGCAGTGACTACAGGAAAGGATCCATTTCCTCTGAACAGTTAAAAACGCTTTGCAGTTGATTAAGAAGCATCTCAAATACAGCAAGTGCACAAGGGACATGAGCTTGTTAGCAGGAATTTTTACAAGGTCTCTCAATCCCCAGGCACATCTCCAAGAATGCAGCATTGCCCAAATTAGACAGAAAGAAAGGCCTCCAAGTAGACAGGCTCAAGGCTTCCAGACAGACTTTTCAAGTGCTAACTTAATACATGGACACTAAAAATAACACCAAGCCCATCCTCAGAAAGTTGAAGAGGAAGAACATGGCTTATCACTCAGGCCCAGCCATCCTCTCTGGCCACAGGAGAAACGTGTAGAGGAAAGAGGCAGCACCTGCTGTCCCTGCACCCTCTATTATTGCTCCAGAGCCCAGCACAAAGTCCTGCATATGAGGGTAAACAAATAAAGGTGAGGCAAGAGGGTACTGAAGACCAGTGGTAGAAAAAAGATTACAAGCAACCTCCCCCTCCTGAGCAGTTTATCCTCTAGCCCAGATCAGGAATAGAGGACAGACCCAAAAAGGCACATTTTGCCCCTCACTTCAGCATTCTGCTCCTTGAAGCAAGGAAGGAAAATGCCAATCCCTGGGGAGCAATGAGCAGGTGGAGTCCAGGGCATTTGGCTTCAGAGCTACTTTAAACTCCTGGAAAAAGAGGAGGAAAAAAACAGGAGGAAGCCAAGTGATGGGGGCTCTGCAAACAACACAACCTCATCCTTTTGGAACGCTGCAGCCCTCTGGGCTCTCCCATAATCAGAAAGCAGAGACCCCACCAAAATAAATGCTGGGAGTGGTTTGCTGTATCCAAATCAAGAGAGTATTTGTAGTTCACCGGAGCAATGAGACTTGAGTGGCATTTCTCTTAGTTAAGGCAGGAAAGGATAATTGCTCCCCAGCTGTAAGGTAGCAGTGGCTGCAGGCCAGGTTCTTAGAACAGACAGGACAGCTACAAGCTGTCAGATGGAGGCAGCTAAAAATACAATGGTGCTTCCGCGGGCATGCGAAGAGCCAGCACTGCACCCATCACATCCCGCTATGCCTCCTCCTTGCCGAGCTCTGTGCTTGCAGCTTCCCATTCCCATGGGCTGAGGACAAGGAGGAGAGCTAAAACAAACACTTCTCCCTGCCCTCGTGAGGGGATGAGGAAATACAGCTTGGCTTCAGTTCAGTTTCTCCTTCTGGGCTTCTAAATTACCTTTAGGAATAGGGATCTAGGAAAGAAAAATGAATGTGACCGATTCCATTTAAATGAGTATGGAAGTGCTTAGGTACTTAGAGGAACAGCCATTATCTGTGCAAGCTAAAATCAAAAATCTTAAGTAGAATCCTAATGCAGTCCAAGTATTTACCAAATTGCACAAGTCACTGGCAATGCGATAAAAGAACTAAATGCTGAAATGAGAATGCAGACCCAAGCCAACATTCCTGCATCTTATTCCCAAAGCACTATCATTGCAGGCAAATTGTTCCTGGTCTGTGGTGCAGAGGATCAAAAGTTTCACAACGTGCTCAGGGACCAAAAGAAAGGGAAAGAGCACGGATGCCTTTTTCTCTTTCACTCCTGGCCAAGAATAGGAAAGATAAAAGCAACTGCATAGCTCAAGGGACAGAAGAATGGGACACTGCAAAGAGCCAAGCTAGCAGCTGTTAGGATGGGCAGAGTGAAAATTTAAGCTCATTACAGAGTTGATGCTTCCATGAAGAGGTTGTGACTGCGAGGAGTGGGTTTGGGCTGCTTCAAGCCATAGATTGCAAACAAAGAGTGCAGTAATGCTGGCGCAACCAGCGCTTCAGGGAAGCTGTGTCTAATAGATGGTTTCCTGTCATGTTCCTGATGCCTCTTCTGTGCTGTTCTCTCCTATTTCTGCAACTGAAACAAAAGCCTACTTGGAGTGAGTTAACCCAGACATCCCGACATCTCCTTCCATAACCACTGGCCTGTGCTCTCTCCTTGAACCTTTAAGAGACCTCTTTGGTGCAGATCTGCTTGGCCAGCACCACAGACAAGCCCAGCACTCATTCAATTCATCAACTCAGACACCGAAAAGTTCCTTAAGAAACAGGAGAATAAATAATGCAGGGATAAAACATTTGTGGACAAATTTTACCACCCTAAAGATAAGAATCGTGGAGAAGTGAGTTGTCATAGTTTGCCTTAAACAGCTTAACTCCTGTAAGCAAGAGATAAGAAATTTGTGTTCACATTTCCAAAGGGTTTTCATGCAGCAGAAGCACTTTTTCTCCCCCCCCAAGTATCCGTGACATGATCTCAGTTGCCATAGAAACAAGTGAGCTATCTCCCTGCCAAACATTTTCTGCCCAGTACAGAGATACAGTTCAGTATTCAGTGCTGGTAGATTAAATTAGTTGAAGAAATTCTATTCTTTGTGCACCTTCCTTGAAGCAAAGCACTGCTTTATTTAGACTTTCCACCATGCTAACAAAACACAGTGATGGAAAGTGCCAGTACACCATGGGAGAAAAGAATACTGGCTGGGGCACAAAGCATCTCACGTCCTGGGCAGGTCCAGGAACGTGCTTGAATTGTCATGCTGTGCAGTTGTCCTCAGAGCAATTAAATCCAAGTTTCTCATGTTCCTCCATCAAAACACCCACCAAGTTGGTGCCTGCTGGATCTTGTCCCAAAAACAAAACAAAACTCAGTGATGAAGGTCAGTTTTCATCTATGTTGATATGGGACTCCCTTCCCCATCCCCCCAAAAAAACAAGCTCCAGTGGAAAGCACGCACAGAAATTAGGGCATGCTTATACACTGAGACCAGTAGCAGATAACATCAAAAAAGGGTAAATGTTTGCACAGAGGCTGAAAGAAGTAAGAAAACACCCCCCGCCATCTCATGTTCCCAAAGCCACTCACTTTATTTTGAACACAAGCAAGCTCAGCTTGCCAGGGGGATGTGATCAGAGGTATGCATAGTTTGCATTTAGCAGAACAACTGTCTGACAGAAGAACCTGAGCTCAGCGTCAGCGAATATGATTGATGTAGAGTTGCACATCCCTGTGACTCATCTGGCTAATCCTCTGCCTGGTCCCCAGCTCAGCACACACTCTGGGCTCTGTATATTCCAGGAAATCAAGAAAGGTAAATGCAGCGGGCTTTGTGTCCTTTGGAGAAGCTACTGTATACAAAAGAGCACAAAAATAGGTTGTTACTTCTGGCATTCCCCCAGAACTTCCTACTGTTAAGAACACAACCTGCCTCCTCCCTTGTAACACTTGAAGGGGTGTTTTGGAGGCTTCAGTACTGGGTTCTCCTGGCTCTACGTGACATCACTCTCCTATCACAGCATTCATTGAGCCCTCACCATCCCTGCAGAGACAGAAACAAGACATAAATCTCCCAAGCACCTCTGGGATCTGTTGTCTGAAAGCAGCTCTGCCCCACCTCGGAGCCACGTCTGCACACAAACATTTTGATCTCTTATTTGAAAGAGCTGTGAGAAATGAGAGAGAACAAACAGCTCTGCACCAACACGCACTCTATTTGCATCAGAAGGTTAGTACAGGAAAAGTTTATTTTTGTCCTCCGAAATGAGAGCCTGCAATGGCTGATGGCTTCTGACCCTCAATTCCTTCAGAGTTAGACATGTTTTTCCAAGACCTAACCCGAAAAACATCTTACCAGTTCAGTTAATTTGCTGCCTGTGATGCCATCTTGTTCCCATTCCTCTACCCATCCTCTACCCATCACTCCTGCTGGCTTTATTTGAAGCAATCAAAGGCAGGACTCAGCCCAGTCTACTTAAGTGTAATTCCAACAAACGTAAATTAACAGACTTCTGAAGACATGGCTACCATAATGCGACAGGGCTCCTGCACCGCTGTTTCTCTGCATCCTGCACCCCACCCGGAGCCAAACCCGGAGCTCCTGCAGCCCTCCCAGCACACAGCCCCTCACCCTCAGCACTGGCATTCCAACGCTCAGCATCTTTAGAACACTAGACCACAAGGGAAAGCTTGCAAAATGCCTGGAAGTGCAACAATCACCAGGCTTGGACAGCAGAGCCCATTGCCTTTCATAACACAATACAGATGTAGCCAGACAAGAAGTCACCTCATCAGTCCACTGCTGGGTTGAGCCATGAAAAAGAACAAAAGTCCTCTTCATTGAACCTTTTCCTAAGTAGGGAAACCTTTTGCTCTTGCTCCTCAAGGCCCTGTGCCATGAAAACAACACTCCTTGCACTCACTATTTTACAAGAAATGAGCATCCCTGGCAGCTGTGGGTGGAACACAGTATCCAAACAGTGCCCAGGAAATCCACCTGCATGGACCAGTACAGAAAAATGCTTCTGCACTGATTGCCTTTTGCAGCTCCCACCCTCTGAAAAGAGACAGCATTTTCCAGCAAGACACTGCCACTGCCTGTGACAAAGAGGTGGGTAAACACAACCAGAAGTGACATAAGGGTGTGAGCTGCAGCCCAGATAAGCCTGCCTCTAAATAGCCCTGCCCTCTGCTCTTCCATGGGAATGATGTCAAGTTCCTCTCTGGATTTCAGGCAGCCACCACTGCCACGTCCTATCAAAAGAAGAGAAAAAAAGGAATGGGAAAGCCTTCTGTTCCCAAGTCACTGCTGAGGAGTGATCTTAGAATGCCATCAGAAGAGCAGAAGTGTTTGGGGCTCCATTCATGCATCATGAAACAATTTTCTTTTACACCTTCGCAATTCAATCTGAAAATTGGAAGATAGAAATGTGATTTCATGGGATGTGCACAACACAGGAGAGAAGGCTCCGAACTTCAGTTTTACACAAAGCATGGGTCTGCCATGCAAAGGAACCAGTCTGCAAAGTGTTTATCTAGTAACAAGAAACAGAACTTGTGTCAATCATCTCCCAACAACATTAACGGCAACAGTTAACAGCACCTGTTTGTGCAAAAAGAATGGGCACCAAGCACAAGTTTCCCTGCTTTTTTAACTGGAGAGATCTGATGGAGTTCACTCATCAAACAGATGTTGCCTTGTTTGTATTGAGACAAAGACTGCGTGCTGCACAACAGCTCTACAAAACTGATTTTAAAACGTTCTTGCATGACAGTCTCAAGCGAAGCAGCACTTCCAGCTACACGCATTGTGCCGCATCAAAGGGGGGACAGCATCAAAGCTGTGACACTGTGCAAGGGTTATGGGACCAGAAAGTGAAACCACCCTCCTCCTTCCCGTTATCAAAACGGCGCAAAGTGAAAACGAGTCGAAAACACAACTTTCCAAGTCTATTCTTCAAACCAGCCTGGACATTTACATCTCCTTTTAACTTGTTCCTATCAAGAAGCTGAAAGTTCTTTTCAGCGGATAGGTTTCTGTACAATACAATATGCATGGCTGAATTAGTTTCTGTGGCAATGCCAACTGAATGACAAAGCAGAAACAGGGATCTCCTCTCCTGACAGCAATACCAGCATTGGGCACACAAAGCACACGAAATTCTGCTGTGTTGGCTTTATATCCACCATTATTCCCAGCCTCTGCCAGACATTACCAAGCTCTAAAACGCAGCAGTTTGATGTCATGGAAGACAAGCCTGCCATGGAAGCACACTGCCATAGGAAGTGCAGTGCTGTACAGTATTTCTAATACAGTATTGCTGTTACCAGGTAACCTCCCACCAGGCTTGCTGTAGCAGTTTGGGGAAATTCTCTGCCTCCTGCAGCTGCCTGCTATTGTTAGGAGACATCATGCTCAGCACCTCCAAGGAGCTGCTCTTCACTAGCTGAAAACATCTTTTTTTTTTTTTTCCCTTGCAACTCATTTAAGCCGAGCAGCATGACACAGATATTACGCTCCCTCCTAAGGACACTTCAAGTTATCAACACCAAGGCAATATTAGGAAGCCCTTTAGGAGGCTCAATGTGTTTAAAAAGCGTACTTGCCTGAAGATAACAGGATTGTACTCAAAATAGCGGCCCTCTGACCTTCCTTAGGAACACATCACAAGCAGCTAAAGAGATCGCAGCTTGGCTGAGGGAGTTTGTTTGCATGCCAGTGAAGCAGCACTGGTACTCACAGGCTTCTGAGGGACACCTTCCAACTCCCACCAAAGTTCTGGAATATAAAAGTCCCTGAAGATTTTCTGCTGCAAAGTCACTTCGGAGGGAAACAAATGCACTTATCCAGAGGTTAAGTTTTGCTCTGGGCACAGCAATGAAATAGGGATCTTATGGAGATCTGGATGTTGGATAGCTGTAAGAGCCACAAAAAGGCAAAGCCTCAGATCTACGTGAAGGAAATCCATTCTTGATGCTGTCTGTACTCTCCATTCCAACACCCACTCTAAGCACATCGGAACCAGCAAGTTTACTCAAACACAACTCCCAACAGGTGTTAGCCTGACATTTAAAACAGTGTTAAATGTAATATTTAGCAACATTAAATGTAACACTTTGATTGAAGAAGTGACTTTTGCATGATGATTTCTTGCATCTCTGAATACTTCATGCATCAGCAGAGGAATCATGTCAACACAGTGCTGCTAAGGGCAAGCATTGCGCTGCCCCAAAACACCTGCATTGAACTGGAAAGCAGCAAAGAACTACTTTTTCCTCCAGTTGTGATTTTGTGGTTATAATCTGCATAGAGAAACTTTTTTTGGACTGCTTATTCCTCTTGTTCCTTTACACTTGAGTAAGACGTGAGCAAAGCAGAGGATCACAGCATGGCTGGGGTTGGAAGGGAGCTTAAAGGCTCTAAAACTGAAATGGTTCGGGTCAGTACTCTCCTTAAAGATCACAGGGCTTGGGTTTGGGTTGGAAGGATATTTAAAGACCAAAAAAACATGGAGTGGGCTGGGGAGGTCCTGAAAGATCAAACAGCCATGGGATAATGTAGGTTTGAGTTGGAAAGGTCCTTAAAGATTGCAGAACCACGGAATCACAGCATGGTTGGGCTGGAAGGGACCTGAGAGCTCCCTCCAGTGCGCTGGGTGCCCCCCACCAGCCTCGGGCACCTCCGTGATGGGACACCGCAGCTCCCGTAGGCGATGCCAAGTTCCGAGCATCGCGTTTGTGGCCGAAGCAGAACGGACGCTACAGGAAAACCATCAGATTTCCCCTCCACGGCCGATCCTCAGCAAACCATCGCCGTTAAATCCCATTAAACCACTGCTATTTCTGCTGAAGGAGAAGCCCCGCGGGCCGTTGCAGCTCGGGATGCTCTACGAAATGCCGCCGAGCGTGGAACCGCCCCGCACCCGAGGAACTGCCCCCGAGGAGCTGCACCCGGCCCGGGCCTCCGCTTCCCGCCGGCCGCCCCAGGGGTTCCCACTCAGCCCCCAGAACCGAGGCCCGGCCCGCTGCATCGCCACGCCTCAGCAGAAGGCTTCGCCTCGCCGCCGCCGTTACCCACCTTCTCCTCAGGCTCCCGCTCCCCGCACAGCCGCTGCCGCAGCTCGCTCATCCCGACCCGCAGCTCTGCTCCGCGCACCGCCGCCGCTGCGCGCCCTCCGCAGCCAGGGACAGGGAAAGGACCGGGAGCCGCCCGCCAATCACAGCCGCGGAATGGCCACGGGGGGCGGGACTAAGCCACGCCCATGTGTACCCGGATGCGAGGCGGCCGCCGCTGTGATGGGTGGGCGCGGGTGCGCAGATGGTGGCGGAGCAGGGAAAACGGCTCTGAGCGCAGGGTGGGAGGAGCAGGCCGGAGAGCGCCTTGCATGGGCGCTGCCTGAAGCGTGTCGATTTTGTTTCAGAGAGGGAATTCCCCTCGGTGTTCGCTCAGGCCCGGAGTTCCTGTCAGGCCTCGCAGGCCCCACCGCCATAGCTTCACGGCGAGGCGGGGCGGTGCTGGGGGCGGTGCTGTATAACACGTGTGTTGATTGGTTCCATTGGCGTTAGGAGGCGGGATTAAGGTGTAGAAACGGCGTCGCGATTGGCCGGAGAGGTGAGCATCTGTCACATGAGCGTGGGTAGGGCATCGCAGAGCGAGAGGGGAGAGCTGCGATTGACTGCGGTGCGGCGGTGGGCGGGGCGTAGGTTATATAAGGGTGACTTTGGCGGGCTACTGCAGTTGGCGGCCGTGTCGTGCTCTGTGTCGTGGTCGTTTTCGCTGCTGCCGCCAGGATGTTTGAGGCGCGGCTTGTGCAGGGCTCGGTGCTCAAGCGGGTGCTGGAGGCCCTGAAGGACCTCATCACCGAGGCGTGCTGGGACCTAGGATCAGGCGGCATCAGCCTGCAGAGCATGGACTCCTCGCACGTTTCTTTGGTGCAGCTCACGCTGCGTTCTGAGGGCTTCGACACCTACCGCTGCGACCGTAACATCGCTATGGGCGTCAACCTCAACAGGTAATGGTGGTGGGACCGCGCAGGGGCCGGACCCGGCCTCAAGCATTGAAGGGAGCGAGCCCTACTGGGGCGGGGGGATATAAGGGGAAGATGTGCGGTTTAGGCCTCACGCGGTGTGGAAGCGGTTTTTTTGTGCTCGGCTCCGCTTCCAGGCCCCCCCGCCCCTCCCCCTTTCTCCTCGCAGCTCGCGCCGTTTTTCGCGGCGCCCGCCAGCAGCCGTGACGTCACTGCCGGCTCTGGGCGCGCGCCGCGCTGTGGCGGGAAAGTTTGGCGGGGAAAAATGGCGCTGCCGCCCTGCCCCCCCGGCGCTCACTGCACGCCCCGGCCCGGCTCCTTTTACCTGGCTGCAGCTTCTACTCAATGCTAAAGTGTGTGCAGCAGGCGCAGAGCTTGGCGGCAGCGGGCACCTAGAAGGGTTTAGTGGTAACGTGTAGGAATAACGGAAAACATGCAAGTTCTGTGATTTCAGACACGTTAGGTGTGTTTTAACGCTGGTAGGTTATGGGAGGGTGTTCGTGCTCTGTAATCTGTAGTGATTTGCCTTTTGTCCCCTAGCATGTCTAAAATACTGAAGTGTGCTGGAAATGAAGACATCATAACTCTTAGGGCAGAAGACAATGCGGATACGTTGGCTCTCGTGTTTGAAGCACCAAGTGAGTGGTATTTGTGACATTGTGTGCTACCAGAAAACAAAGGCAGTCTTCATAGACCAAGCAGTGCGTGGTTGTTGTGAAGAGTGGGAGGAATTGCATGGTATATAAATACTTAAAATGCTTTGGAGGTGTAGAAATCTACCTAATACTCCTTATAAGAAAATCATCCCTGAGCTATGTTAAAGTGCTTACAGGTTCATCTTGGCAGCCTGCGTTCCTTTAGTAGCATCCAGAAGGCTCTTTAGGTCACCAAGTAAGGTGAATCCTGTTGTCATAATTAAGGCCTTGTTCTTTTGGAAGAAAAACTGGGCAAAATTTAAACTCGAGGTGATAACTTCTCTGAAACACTTGGTCAAAACTACTTTGTTTCCTTAGATCAGGAAAAGGTTTCTGATTATGAGATGAAGCTTATGGATCTCGATGTGGAACAGCTTGGAATTCCAGTAAGTAGTTGTTTGAATGACTGCACGCACTCTTGGGACAGCATGCTTTCCTCATGTACAAACCTAGAATTCAAAAGTTTTAAAGCTCCTTGGTATAAGTTTATCACTACTTTTCCAGGAACAAGAATACAGCTGTGTTGTGAAAATGCCTTCTGCTGAATTTGCACGCATCTGTAGAGACCTCAGCCACATTGGTGATGCTGTTGTCATCTCCTGTGCAAAAGACGGTGTGAAATTTTCAGCTAATGGAGAGTTAGGAAATGGAAACATCAAGCTGTCACAGACCAGTAACGTGGACAAAGAGGAAGAAGCTGTAAGTTGAATGTTAATGGTTACTGTGGTGTCTTCTGTGCTGAGGTTTCTACTGATGTGGCTGGGGCTAAAGTAGATCACTGGATCCGGTATTTCTCTGATGTATAGAACAGAGTCAATGAATCATTGCTGGCACTTTCTTAGCTGTGGGGTTTGAAGCAGCCCTGCATGGAGCAGAGCGGAGACTAGAACTGTGCATGAGATGTCCAGGTCTGTGATGCTGATTTGAGAAGTTTGGGGGAACTCACTGCAACTTGCGTTTACCAAACTTTGATCTGGCTGATGTTGTTCCAGGTTACAATAGAAATGAATGAGCCAGTCCAGTTGACTTTTGCTCTGAGGTATTTGAACTTTTTTACCAAAGCCACACCCCTGTCACCTACAGTAACACTCAGCATGTCTGCAGATGTTCCTCTCGGTAAGTAGAAGCAGCTCGTCTTGAAAACCTTGTAAAAGAATCTCCCTTAG
Organism: Tetrao urogallus; assembly: GCF_951394365.1. NCBI lineage: Eukaryota > Metazoa > Chordata > Aves > Galliformes > Phasianidae > Tetrao > Tetrao urogallus. Next base: position 4,238,547 of record NC_136840.1, on the reverse strand, counting down.
AATCATAGAATGGACTGGGTTGCAAAGGCCCACAGTGCTCATCTGGTCCCAACCCCCTGCTGTGTGCAGGTCGCCAACCAGCAGCCCAGGCTGCCCAGAGCCACATCCAGCCTGGCCTCAAATGCCTGCAGGGATGGGGCATCCACAGCCTCCTTGGGCAGCCTGTGCCAGTGCCTCACCATCCTGTGCGAAAAACTTCTTCCTAATATCCAACCTAAATCTCCCGTCTCAGTTTAAAACCATTCCCCCGGTCCTGCCACTATCCAGACTCTATTAGGAATGTATTTAACTGCTTTTATGTAGAACTTCTGAATGCCCTTTTGTCTTTGCCAGTTGTGGAGTACAAGATCGCTGATATGGGACATTTAAAATACTACCTGGCTCCAAAGATTGAAGACCAGCAAGAAGGCTCTTAACTGCACTGGGACTGAGGGGGAGATCTGCTCAGCTCTTGGGGGGCACAACCAGCTTGGAGAAGGAAGTCTGCTGTCTTCCACGTTACTAGAAATGTCAGTGCATTGCAGCATCGAGTCAGCACTGTTAAGGATGTTCTGTAGATATCTCTGTAAATATTTTTCAACTTGTTTTGCTATACTGATATCATTTGAAATAGGAATTTTTTTTTCTAGCCTATGCCTGTACTTGCAATAATTTTTTAGATGCTGTCTTTAGGTGAAATACTCCTCTTAACGTGTGTTAAAGGAGTGCAATATTTAATTTCAGTAAAGATGGTTCCTAGATTTTCACCTGTGGAACTGTAGTTGGTTAGGGTTGCTGTTTAAGTATGCCACAAGTTTATTTTCCCCTTCATTTATTTTTGAAGCTGGTATTCTAACTGAAATGTGGAAATAAAAAATAACTTCATGGTTTTATGCTACTTCAGTGTGAGCAGATCAATCACTGCTTTGTCAAAAGGTGCTGGTGTACAGTCCCTCTGTTAAAGGATTGAATTGAAGGAGATAGGAAACCTCAGTTAACTAATTCATTGGTGATGCTGCTTTAAGCTAGTGAGGTTTAGAGTCATAGAATGCCCTAGGTTGCAAAGGAGCACAGCGCTCATCCATTTCCAACCCCCTGCTGTGTGCAGGTTGCCAACCAGCAGCCCAGGCTGCCCGGAGCCACATCCAGCCTGGCCTTGAATGCCTGCAGGGATGGGGCATCCACAGCCTCCTTGGGCAACCTGTGCCAGTGGAACAGATTTGTAAAATGTTTTCCTTAAAATAAACAAGATTTGCGTATTGGAGACTCAGCTGTTCCAGCATGGACTGATCCTGGGGCTGCCACCCGTGCTTTCAATGAAGTCAGTATGTAGACAAATGCTGTGGTGCCATAGTGCCTTAAACCTGAGCTGGAAAGTCTTGCTTTCGGCTCTGCTGTTACTGCTCTCTTGATGTTAAGCCATTCCTCAGCAGCTCTGCATGAGTTCTGTTCTTGTGTCTGCCCCACGTGTGGCAAATGTGCTGCAGTCACCTACGTTGAGAATGTTTTACTTAAGTTACCGTTCATGGAGATGCCAAGTTTGCAGTGTGCTTTGTGGCTTGATGGTGGAAGCTGGGTTTGAGAAGTTCTGAGTAAAGTGTTTTATTCAGTAACTACGTTGCTACTATCCACCTAAATCCTTGCCCTTCATCCTCAGTGACTCCACCACAAATGAAGATAAACACAGGAGCAATTCGTTGGCTTGATCAGTATTGAGTACTTGCAGTCTTAATACTGTGCTCATTGTTCTTATAGAAGGTGCTTGTTGCCAGTGATCATCCACAATGTCCTGTGTGCAAAGTGCCCCAAGCAGGGCAGCTGGGTAACGCCGGTGGAGCAGAAGACCTTTGCGAGGTGGCAGTGCTGATCAGGCAACCAGTTCTGCTGTGTCAGAATGACAGGGCTGTTCACAGAGCAGCTCCTGCTCAAAGGCTGCTGGTGGGAATTCCTCGTGCCTTTCATTCTAAGCTTTCGGCAGCACATCTTTTTCTGTGGACAGTGTCTTAGATCTCATATTGAGCTTCCTCATATCTCTGAGTGCGCCACTTTATTCTCTTAGTGTTGATGTTGCTGACCTTCAGGAAATGCCTGACAGCAACAGCTGGCCTAAAACTGCAGCAGCAGCAGCTCAGTTGTGCATGGGAATTGTCCGTAGGAGGGATGGGTTTTTTAACCCCAAATGTAATGCTGCTCACACTGGGTTGCTGTTGTACTACCAAGTGCAATTAAGTGCTTCAGAGGGGAATTAAACACCCATGATGGGAGTTGGGAGGATTAAATGTCAGTGATGTGCTGCATTAGAAGCAAATAGCTTCTTGTGCTGCCTCCTGCTGCAGTGGGGGTCACTGACCTCCTATGTCTGCTGTTCTACCCATAAATAAAAATAAGCCGCGTGGTTTCATTACTTATTGCTGTAACAATGAGATTGAGTTGTTTCTCATAGTAGGAAACACCTTTCAGCATCGTCTGTGCACTTCTGAGTTGTGGCTGTGCCTTCTGCTAAACCCTTGCATCAGCTTGATGTATGAATATTCACGTTGCCGTTGCCACAACAGTGCTGAAAGACCAACAGCTGCTCCCTCTTAAAAATAAATGGGGAGGTGCAGTAAAATGCTGTTTGTTTCTCTCTGTTGGAAGAGGGAGACTTTTGAGGCCTTTGTTTGCAAAAATGTCTGACTGAGGAAAAGTAGGAGATGGAGGATCCTCGGCAATTTCAGGAGAAATCAATTTTCGGGTGGCAAATCAGTGCATGTGTTGATTTGCAGGAATTGCAACCACCCTCGGCTGCTTTTCTGGGAGCAGTTGGATGGAGTGAATCCCAGCTGTGATTCCTCCCAATTAATACAGGTGCTTTTAATACCGTTTGGCTCTGGCTTGCCTGTTAGATGTGTCTGAGTGACCGAGGGCTGTGCTGTGTCTGCAGTTCAGCGATACCCAGTGCTTCCTTTTACGCGCAGGGCAACGCACAGCGGATTGCATGGAGCAGATGTGCCCGCACTGCCTGCCCACAGCTCCCTGAGCCCTCCAGCTGCCGCCCTTCCGCGCCAGGCTCGGAAAAACCGCGCAGAGCTGAGCCAGCAAAGCTGCCGCCGTAACCTGGAAGGAAACAGCCGTCATCAAAATAAACTTCCTGGGTTGGTGCGGCCGGGAAGCGGCGCTGGCAGCGATGGCTCTGAGCAGCAGCGTGAGCCGTAGGTAACTCTGCTTGTTGTAACCTCGCAGAGCTCAGATTTTGGGGGTTTTGATGGGCCTGATGTGGGTTTAGCAGCAGGGAATCCATGGGGGGGCCTTGGGGGTTGGTTGGGTGTATTGCGTCTGCGTTGAGCTCTGCGCGGGGCAGGAAATGACATCCTGCTCCCCTCCCTGATGTGGGCACTGAGGGTAGAAGTGTGTTGTGGATCTCTGGGGGAGAAATAGGACTTTGGCCTGCAGCGCTACATTTGCTTGGGCTTGAATGTAGCCCCCTGAGGGAGTGTTGTGCATTTGCCCTTAATAGCGTGCAGGGACAGTTAGTGTAAATCAGCAGTAATCCCTGGGAGGCCACTGGGAATCAGCCCATGAGCAATGAGACAGGGAGCATAAACAATCCCAGGGCACAACAGGGCCGAGTGGGGATCTTTGTTAGGTTTGGATGTGCTGTTCTCTTCTGCCTGCTTCCTTTCTGCACTTCTACCCCGAGGGCTCGTGGGAGTCTCCAAGGGCATTTGGGCACACTGAGGGAAAAAAGGGATGGGTGAGAGCTAAAAAAAGGGATGGGTAAGGAGCTGAGGAGGGCTGGTACTGCCCCGGAGGTGGGCGGCATTCCCACTCTCCATGGGGATGGATATGCGTATTTTTTCCCCTCCATAAGAAGCAAAATAAGTTCACATTAAGGAGGTGGGAGGGTTTAAGATCACAGTGTTGCGTTTTTGTTATTTCTTTTTAATTATTATTTTAAATAAAAGTTGCATTAAAGGGGGATTTACCAAAGTGTAGTGAGCAGAGAGGATTGCAAAAAGAATTTCTGTTAGCACTGAGGGAGATGAAGGATTTACTTTGTTCCAGTGGAGAGCATGCTTTGAGGAGATGCTATTTCATGGGATATCAAACACAATTGCAGAAAGGCACCTTTATCATCTGGGACATATGCTCATGAGGTCGTGTGCTTTTTTATTGTTATCATTCACGCTTTTCCAGAAATTAGAAGTTATTGAATTGGTGCAGTGAGTAAATTGTACCTTTGGGAAGGCAGTGGGTTCAGGGTGAGCGCTGCCCCACGCACAGATCCTGCATGGAAGCTGCAGGACTTCTCACTGAGGGGCTCTGCACTGAGTCAGGGCTGCGTGAGGTCGGATCCACCTTCAGTGCCCAGAAGAGGAGCGCTGGCTCTGCCCACCTCCCTGCTCCAATCAGCACTGCTGTCGCTGCTGGTAGCAAAACCACGGCCTGGCTGCACACGGAGTGAAACTGCAGGGCTCAGCTCTGCTGCAACTCCATGAAGTGCAGCCCTGAACACTTCCTGCCTTGCAGCTGGATAGAGGAGTGACCTATGGTTTGTAGCCCCTTCCTGCATTTTGGTTGCTTCACCCAGTGCTCCCCCCCTCATGCTCCCTCTGACTCAGGCCTCAAGCTATCCCAATGATGATAGCTCCATTTCACATTGGTTTTATTTTTTTTATTTTTTTTTTTTTTTTCCCCCAAATGGATTTATTGCAAAATATCTGTCTGGTTGAAAAGCTGCTTTGTTTAGTTCTGGTTTGGGTTTGTTTGCTAATGACCCTGTTTAGAAATAGGTAGACCTCAGACATCCTGCAGCAGGAAGCGTGACCTCCTTGTGCAGTAGAGCCAATTTACACAAGGGATATTATTCTGGAACCAGTATGAGGTTTGAAACACGTCCTACATTAATTTTGTTTTCAAATATTGACAAATTTGCCTTCTGCATTTATAATAGAATCCATAGAATGGTTTGGGTTGGAAGGGACCTTTAAGATCATCAAGTTCCAACCCCCTGCTGTAGGCAGGGGCACCTCCCTCCAGACCAGGCTGCTCACAGCCCCATCCAGCCTGGCCTTGAGTGCTGCCAGGGAGGAAGCATATCCATGTCTTTGTATTTTAGGCTTGGATACAAAGCTTTGTTTGAAAAGATGTAACTTACGAAAATAAATTTCTCCTGGTTAGTATCAGCTTGACACTCCTTGTGCTTGCCATAATAAACATAGTCCTCATCTGACCCTATCACCCAGTTTGCTCTGATTTTTTTTTTTTTGTCTATTTATGTTTTCCAGGTTCTAGCTGATGCCCACACCTCACTGTAATGATGCCATCAAGAACGAATCTCTCTGCTGGGATTCCCAGTAGCAAAGTCAAATATTCCAAGCTCGCCAGCACTGATGATGGATATATTGACCTGCAGGTAAAGTGTGGGGAAAAAAACTGCTTTGTTCTGCAATTAAATTCCTACTGTTGGCCTATCATCACCATGCCCACTCATAGAATCATGAAGGTTGGAAAAGGTATCCAAGGTATCAAGTCCAACCTCACCATGTTTAATCACAGAATTTTAGCCCTTCTGCTCAGGAAAACCCACAGAGCTCAACTGGAAATAAGATTGTTTGTTTAATAAACAGAGTCAGCTTCATATATTTGGAGGGGGATGAAAATCAGAGCAATGGGTGTAAATGCAGCCCCAGAAAGCAGGGGATGCATGGACAGGATTCATTGTAGGGAGGCTGCAGCAAAGGTTCTTCTTGTCCTCTGCCGGTTGTGATATTCGCATCTCTGCCATGGTTGTAGGGGAACAGCACTGAGATGAGCTGCTTAACATTTGGGTTTTTTCCATCCAGTTCAAGAAGAGCCCACCAAAAATCCCCTACAAGGCAATTGCATTGGCTGTTGTGCTGTTCATGATTGGAACTTTTCTCATTATCATCGGAGCCCTCCTCTTGGCAGGATACATTAGCAAAGGCGTAAGTGGATTGACTGCATCTCTTTTCTAGTTCTGTGTTTGCCCCTCCCAAAGCCTGCCATGAACCATAATTTCAGTGCAGAAACTTGGCACAAAAGGTCTATAAGCAAGAAAGTAATTCCCTCTACTACCACAGCAGTGTTTGCTGACAGCTCCGTTTAGAATCATGGAATCAGCCTTAGAATCATTCAGGTTGGAAAAGGCCCCTAAGATCAAAACCATTCCACCATGCTGCTGACCATGTCCCTCTGCCACATCTCCACAGTTCTTGGACACCTCCAGGGACCCCACCACCTCCCCGTGCCTGTGCTTGCCCACTCTTTTGAGAAGAAACCGTTCCTTGCATCCAACCCTTGAGCTCTCTAGCTCCAGGCTGGGTGGGATATCTGTCAGGATGGGCTGAGTTTCTATGTCCTGCTTGGTAGTGTGGTTTCCTTTTAATGCCAACTGCTGTCTTGGTGGGAATAACGCTCTGATCAGCGTGCTTCTAACAATGATCTGCTGCTTTCTGTAGGGGACACCTGGTCGCCATGCAGGACACAGCACTGTTTATCTCCTCTACATGTATGACCCACTGGAAGCAGATCTGATACTTGCCACTGACGCTGCGCTTGGCATACTTCACTTTTTGCCTCGTGCAGGATGGAATTGCTTTACAGTTGGCAGCTGCTGCTTATCAGTGTGGAAGCAGCAGCATTTTGGCCGTATCGGAAGCAGCCCAGGCGCTGATAGCAGGGCTGATCTTAGCCAAGCGCTCAGCGCCCGGCCTGTGGTTGGCAGTTTTGTAATGTGATCGTGTCAGCAGGAGCCACCCTCCTACCCGAAGGAAAAGTTCAGCTGAGGTTTCCTGTAGCGAGGAGCAGACCAGGAAGGGCATCAGAGCTTAGCATGATAAAGCTTGAGAGATTTCTGATTCGAGATGAATTTTTTGGGCCAGGAAACCCTTATAGGGATGAATAAGAAAAAGACCTCGATGCAGATCCCTCCTCGTGGCACTTACATCGCTCTTCTCTCTGCTGCAGGGAACAGACCGTGCCATCCCCGTGCTCATCATTGGGATCCTCGTATTCCTCCCAGGCTTCTACCACCTGCGCATTGCATACTATGCTTCCAAAGGCTACAGGGGCTATTCCTACGATGATATCCCAGATTTTGATGACTGAATCATGTTCTGGACAGCATTACCAGTAGGTTAGTGTTAAGAGCTGCTAGTGATCTTAAATATTGGAGGGAGCCTTTAAGATTGTAAACGGAGCGTATCAGTCTCAAGATGCATCGTCCTGGTTTTGAAAATGCTGTGGGGAGGCTTTGAAAGCTTTCAGCTGGTGGGGATGGGGGCTGAATGTGAAAGTGACCAAAAGGATTGCAAAGTTAGGTGGGAAGAACGTGTGATTTACTGTATTTTTCCTCTTGGGTATATGATGCCAGTTGCTTGTAAGAAGTTCCTCAGCAAAGCAATTCTAGCCAATCTCCAAAAATAGATAAGTCTGAGAGTTCCATCAGTAAAGATATTTGTTTTTCTATACTGTTTCAAAGAGTTTTGTTGGTTGTTTGTTTGTTTTTTGAGAGATTGTGGTCACCCTTGGGTTTAGTGTTGCGAACGCTTTGCATCTCTTTCTTTTTTTGCTCTCTGCCCATCCAAAATTCTCCCAATTTACTTGTGTTGTGCTTGTCTGGAGTAATGGAAGTCAAATGCAAACTGACTTGCATGAGATAACTTGCACGTACTGCATTTGCTGTGCAATTCATCATTACACTGACCAATCCTATTTGTTCAACAAACTTTTTTCAGAAGCAGGCTGTTCTCCATGCCTCTCTTGCTTATGGCAAAGTCAACTTGTTATCCTCTAAAAGGACTTACTATGTCTGGATTTTACTCATTATTTTAAAGCAAATAGAGATGGGGAGAAAAACTGGGATCTGGACCAGCACTTGAAGAATCTCAATATCTAAACCTTGGTTTTGATTGGTGTGTGGGTATTGCAGACGCTTGAATTCTAACTGTGTGTATATTTGGGATTATTTTGTCTTTGTCTAGATGATATGTTGCTAATTACTCCCTAGACCAGCAAAAAGCAAGTCTGTATAGTTTGTACTGGATAAATCTTGTTTGTATTGTATTGCTAGCTTCAGCCATAGGTTATTCAGGGGAAATAGATTGGTGGGTCTGTACTGGATGCAAAGTCAAAGCTCACTGTCTCTGAAGTAGGCCTGAACCGAATATCCTGAAGATCAACTTATGTGACAAGACACAGAAATGCAAGATGCAAGTATATGTGTTTAACACAAATAAACTTCTCTGTCTTCTGTGTACAAATCATAAGTTCATCTTTTTCACCTTCACAGATTTCAGTGTAGTCTAGAAATGGTTCTGGGCAATGAGCTGAATATGCTGCTGCTTACTGCTTCCAGTTTCTGATGCAGTTGCTACAATCAGCAATAAGCTTTGCTGAGCCAGCAGCTTCACAACAGCTCCGACTGCTCTGCAGGACCCCAGCTCACCTGGATCAGTAATTACCCTCCGTAGAGCAGCAATGCAGTGCCCCAGGTGTGGCATCAGTCTGTGCTTCATTGTGTTGCCCAAAGAAGTGGTGGGTGTCCAAGGCCAGGTTGGATGGGGCTCTGGGCAGCCTGAAATGGCGGGTGGCAACTCAGGCAGAGGGTTGGATCTAGATAACCCTTCAGGTCTCTTTCAACCCTGGGCCACTTGTGATTTGGAAGGCCAAGATTCACTTTTTCCTCCCTCACTTTGCCGTTCTTCCTCCAGTGCTCTAGATCAAACCCAGAGCCTGAGCCGAGGTCGTGGTTTTTTTAAACTCCGTCTATTCCCCGGGTTGACTCGATTCATTGGCCTGTGTGTGCCCTGCTGGCGTGCTCTGAGGAACAACTGATAGAATCCAGGATCTCCCTTTTCCCTTCCCTCCTCCCAAGGCAACAGCTATGCATTTCCCCTGCTCTGCTGCGTCACGTCGGCCTTGGCCACCACCAGACTCATGCTCCCGATGGCAGCCCAGCTTCCCAGATGTCACCACCACTTAACAGCAGCTGAAATCCCTCAGTTAAAGCTGGGTCTGGCCAGAAACGCTGCTGCTGACGCAAAGCCATGAATCAGCCTTTATAAGGGGATAAGAACGTGAGTTTGTTTGGTTTGGGGAGACGGGAGAGGAAGGGGAAGGGAAGTTTATATGGAAAAGAAGGAGCAGAGGGGAGCTGAGGCGCAGCAGGAAGTTGGGAAGCCTGGGGCTGCTACAGAGGGTTAGGGAATGTAGGGAGCATGCTGACTTCTCTGGAGAGATGGCAATTTATTTGTCATTTGACAAAAGCACAGTGCAAATAAATCAGTCCCTTTCGGGGCGGTCTGTATGAGGGAGGGACACATGGAATATTTCCTCTGCATTGGTGTATTTTATGTCTATTTATGAGGAAAAAGGTGTATTTACTACTCAAAAAAATGTAGGTCCTGACTACCTCATTCTGTGTGTTCATATATTGTATTGTAAGCATGGCTTTCCTCCAGAGTATAAACTTCCTTATGCTCAAACTTCTGTGGTCTGGCTGCAGTGCAGTAATACCTGCTGTTCATTTTTTTTTCTCAGAAAACAAACTGACTTTACATTTTGGAAAATCTGCAAGCATTACTGCAAGCATTTGTTTCCATGATGAGCACGGTTCTTTCATATAGCAGTGATGCTCCTCTGGTGTAGCTTTGAGGATAGCCGGTGCTGTCAGCTCATATTTTTGTTCAAGCATTGCATGAGGGCAGCAGAGTTCTCCCTCTAGATGAGGCTGTTCTCATACGCTGTTGTTCTGGTGCCTGAGTGCTGGGATATGACAACAGCCTCATTACTGTGGAGAAGTTTCTGGTTCTAGAGCAGAGCTTGACCAATGAGCAAGGCACAGGCTGAGCAGTGATGGATGAGGATAATACCAAATTGCTGTCTCCTATATTGAGCATCATCCATTCTGGGCGAGGCAGCTGTCTTAGATAAAAATAGTTGGCATTTATATGGCTCAGTGGGGTATTGTTACACACAAGAACTGCAGTAAGAACAAGCACCCAGAGTTAAGGCTTTTCTCTATTTTATGAGCGCCTGCATTATATCCTCAGTGCTGTTCTGTTGCTGTGGTGTGGTGTATTTATGACTGTTTGACTCTAGAGTCTCCCGGAGGCCTGAGCTGCAAAGTCACAAAGAAATTGCACCAAATGTATTCTTTATAAAAGCAAAGACTCCTTTTTGATCAATCTCATGATTTTTATTTAAGTGTCTGGAGTGAGCACAGCTTAATGCAAATTCCTGAGCGTAATCACATCAGAGGAAATGTCCCTCAAGCAGTCAAAGCCAGGTCAGGTTGCCCGTGGCCCCATCCAACCTGGCTTTGAGCACCTCAAAGATGGGGCATCCACAACTTCTTTGGTCAGTCTGGGTAGCAGTGAAGACCATCTGAGTAGCTGCAGACATTATCTACAAGCCCCGAGCTTGAAATCCTGCAGCAAAGCCTTGCCTGCAAGGGGCTGTTTGTATCAAATGGCAAAGACAGGAGACAGAGAGGTGCTCAGCAGTGGAAAGGGGCAATAGGAAAAGCTACAGTTATCCAAAGCTTTACGCAAACGGTTCTCTGCTCAGCTCTACAGGGAACATCCTGGGAAACAGGGTGCAGTGCCCTGAGCAGCAGTTTTCCTTGCACTGTATTGTGTGTTTCGTGGCATTGTTGCTGATTGACCTCTCTGAGCTTCTCCATGTGTTTGTCCTGTAGGGGAGGTTCATGGGATGGGAAGAAAAGCAGGGCTCACCGCTGGTTCTACAGTGATGGAGAAAAGTGGGAGCTTGGGTTTCTTGTTTCTCCTTGTTGGGTTCACCTTGATTCTCTTCTCTCAGCAGTGATTTTATGTCCTCATTGATAAGCTGATCCTCGAGGCCTGCCTGGATGCTGTGCTGGTTGAGGGCTGAGGACTATCTGCAGAGAGGAGTGGTTGTCACCAATCCTAGTCCTGAAAATATATTAGCAGAAATCGTGTGAAACATCTGTGGAGATGAGGGAGAGAAAATGTGGTGACTCACTTGGAGCATGTTAGATACAGCCAATGCGCTCCAAATATAGCCTTAAAATGAGTGTTTTATTTGTTCAAACATCACAATTGACAGTGGCATCTTGAGTGCTTTTCTGGTACCCATCACTCAGATTAGACCCTGTGGTTGGGGTCTGCTTCTCTTCTGCCATCTGCAATTAGCCAAATTCAGCAACGGAGAGGCTCAGTGCTATAATGCTACTTTTATGGCGATATGGATTTTGCTTAGCATAAAAGAAGACATGAAAACCCTGCAGGGCAGGAAGAAATGACTCGGCACCGCAGTTCTGTCCCATCTAATCAGATCTGTGCTATACTCCACTTATGCAGAGGTCTAAACGAGTTTCCCCCACTCCTCCCCCTCATGCTCAGTCCTTAAATGTCCCTGACATCAGCTCATTCATACAACCACTTCTCACATCTTCTGCCTCTCCCTGAGCTGCTACCATAAGCTTTCTCCTCACCCTTCCCTTTGGGCATCTGTCCTGCTCCTCCCAGCAAGATCTCCAGATCTCCAAATCTCCTTGACTTCTGCCTTTCCACTGGGCAGATTTCCCATTGCAGTGCTCTGGAGCTGCAGCTCATCATTTTAGTGGGTAAGTGCACGCTGTCCATTTTCCCCTTTATCTACTGAAAACTGCAGGCACACTGCTCTTTCTCCTAGAGCTCTGCATTCAGCCCCATCTGGCATGCTGTGTTCTTGCTTGCCGTGTGAAATGGTGTGTGGTCACAGGGCTTCCTTGCTCCCTCCTTAATACACAAGCAGCTTGAGATTTTTAGGAATGCTGTGTTTAACTAAAAATAGTCCAGACAGTTCAGTGGACCACGAGAGATTCCTCCCTCAGAGAAAATGGGCTTTGTTCTGAGATGGAATCAAAGGTCAAGGTAAAAGGAAAAAAATCTTGGGGAAAAAAAGGGTTGATTGTGGATTGTAAATGATTGTTTTCAAATGATTTCATTGACCTTTTGCTGCTTTTGCTTGAGTGTTTTTCTTCTCCAGTCTCAGGCTTTGTTTTGTGCTGGTTGGGTACAGGTTATGTTGAGGTTTTCGGCTTCCTGCTTTGACCTCTGTCTATGAAGGTGTAAAGAAAAATCTTTTAATTGGAAGTAAGGCCATTATTAAGGCCATTATTTCTGTGGCTGGGCAGAGCTTACTTATGACAAGAATCAGGAAGCAAACCTTTCCTCTACGCTGTACTTGTGTTGGACACTGAGCCCTTGATGCCTCTGATGGGAACAGGGACCTGCAAGATTCATCTGTAACTTTTCCAGTTCTGCTACAGTTACTGCAAGGAACAACACTGCAACTCATTGTCTTTGAGAAGCCACCTGCAAAATGGCAGTTTTGGCACTGAAAGCATAAATTCTGTGGAGGAGTCACCATTTAAGCCTGGGCTTGCAAAACAAAGAAGGAAATCCACCAGTCACCACTAATTAATTTTATTTTGAAATATTTACTTGGACTGCAGTAGTAGCTGCACTTAAGCCTTTAAAGGATTAGCTGCCTGCTACTCGTTTGTGCCTGCAACCATTTATTTAAGCTGTTGCTGCAAATCATGCTGTTAACCTGTCAACCAAGGATTTAACCTTTCTGTCCTTGTTGGTGAGAAATGTGTGGTACACAAAGTCTTGCTGACGTGATAGGGAACTTCTAGAGGGAGCCCAGTGGAAGGCCCCGAAGTTGATCAGGGACACGGGGCACGTCTCTTACAAGGAAAGGCTGAGAGACCTGGGGCTTGGCGTTCATCTCTGTGCATTTCCATGTGCTCTTACCCGGGGCAAATCCCTCCTTCTCTCTCACTGACCCATCAGATGGGGTCAGCAATTTCATTGCACTGCATCCCGACATTCAGTTGCATTTTCATATGTTGCATCGTGTTTAATGCAAGTGGTCGAACCACTCGACCAAAAGTCAGCAACACCGAGGGGTTCACTCGTGTGAGAGCGTCAGCCTTGGAGCTGAAAACTACATCCAGCAAAGGAAGTCAGGTGGATTTACACCTAAGTGTATGTAGTGTGAAAGTAAAAGATCTTAAACAAGCCAATACTCATTAGCATCATTACACCATTTTCTGTAAGTTATTTCCATTAAAATCGCTATTAAAAAGTTTACCAGCTTCTACAATATGATTTTTATTGCCTCTCAGCACTAACAATACAAGTAGAAGCAAGACTTCTTCACCAGTGCGTTAAGTGGTTCCTTTCCAGACAGGTATCTCGTTTTCTCTGTATTTGATGCTGTAAGTCAAGTGACTCTTCTCTGTATTTTACTGCATGACAACAGGGGCAGGATTGCAATGCAGCATTTCAAATGCCTGCCTGTAAGTAGGCCAGTGGATGGTCTCCAACCTCAAGTACTAGATTAGTACAAAGAAACTAGATTTGCAAAAGTTTTCTCTTTGTTGTGACCACATTTCCAATTGCTGAGAAGATACTGCAGAGCTCAACTTACAAACAGCTCCTGTTCTAATCCTCACATGAAACAAAGGAGGACGTCTGTCTTTGACTCACATCCACAGCTGTCTGAGGCGGTGAATTCTTGAAGCTGATGGCCTGCTGCTCTCCAGGGAGTTCATCATTCCTTGAGCAGTCCGGACGCTTCCCATCCTTCTTTCATTGGGATGGAAGCACTGAACCAGGAGGGAATACAGGCTGCGTGCACGTCCCTTCACCACATCTGCCAGAGGGAAAATAATTTAACAGTGGGAAGACAGGTCAGAACTTGGAAAAGCTCCTCTTCCTGATGTATCAAACTGGCACTAATATGATGAGTAGCAGAGAGGTCGGACTTGAGGCAGGGAAGAGTTAACCAGAGGAAGGGCAGATTGCTGGGGAGAAGTTGGAGTTCATTGTTCCAGGCTCCGCTGTGAATTTCCTTTTTGTCCTTTCATCTCCTGAGTCTTGGCTCTCATCACAAGAGGCTGCTTCTCCTTCCTTTTTCTAATTTTATCTGGACTGTGAGCCCTTCAAGGCATGGACTGTACCTTACCCTGTGTGCAGAGCGGCACAGTGGGAAAACTCCCTCAGTAGGAAGCTATAAATAGCGAGCCCACCCAGCCCTGTGGCATCCACGCTTGCTGTAATTGCCTACTTTGCGCTCCTGTGACAAGTGTTAGTTCAGCTGTCAGGGAAAGAAGGAACTGGAAAAGATTGCCACAGTTTCCAGCTCTCCATTTGCCCGCTGAGCCCTGGTTCGGGCCCAGCAATCCCTCCTGCCTCAGCGAGTTCTTCTAGCCAAGGCAGTGACGATTCCCATGAAGCATCCTGTCAGCGTGGTTCGGACAGTGACAGCTCAGAAGAAGCTTTTAGAGGGCTTGTTGTGGTCCTGTTTCCATCTCTGACTCATGCCTCAGTGCTACACTCATTTATTTTGTCTTCTGCCACTTGCTAGAGGGGATTGATTCCGCAACAATCACTTTTCTATCATTCCTGACATCACTGCTTGTTTTTGTTACCATGTAATGAACAAAATGAGTCACGGGCAGATCGCAGATAAAAGCAACGCCACCGTCCCAGACCATCTTTCCTCCCTGAGCAGACTGGAAGTAATGGAAAGGTTAAGGTAAGGATTGTCTGTTATCACTGCTCTGAGATACGAGTAAACAACCACAAAAGTGCTGCTGACCTTTACAAAGCAAAGGATCTTCATTTGAATTCCCAGGGGAGGTGACTTAACGTAACCTATTTCACACTATGCTGCAAAACTCCTCTAATGGCCTTCCAAATGATTTTCACATAGCACGATGTCCACACCCTTCTGGAAGTGAGTTAAGTAAGAGTAAGTCATTCTTGGCCCGGCTCTGTCCATACACATTTGTCAACAGAAGCTCCATTTACTGCTACAGCTTTGATAAGCAGCCAGTCACGATCTTGATATAAGATGGCAAAACTCAGCATTTCTCCTGCCTGGACATCACTGCTCCCAGTGACACAGGCTTCATCTGATGGGTGGCTGCAAGCAAAATGCCAGTGTGAACGTGGAGCAGCAAAGCAAAAATGTCCAGAGCTGTTAGCCATGTGCTTCTTGCAGTTCCGCTGCTGCTGTCATGAAATCTCAGGGTCAGGAGACATGGCTCCAGCAATTCAGCAGTATTGGTAGCTGGAACCTGATAGAAAAAGGGAACAGGGAGGACAAAGGCATGCTGCTTTCCTGCTTCTACTCTTCCCAGTGTGTAAGGACTCCCCATTGTGTGTGACAGGAGGACTAGGAGTGAGCTCTGAGACGTGGCTAAGTCTGTCTTCTCCATCCTCAGGCCTTACACCTGACAGAAGGTTCAGTCCCATCTCTTTGGTACAGCCCCTAAGGCACCAAACAGCATCAAGAAAATTTGCTTCTCATCCAGAGCACGAGCTGTCTGGTTGAGTTAGTGTTGCTGTAAGCATTCCCTATTGCACTTCCCCACATTGCCAACAACGTTTTGATGCATACTGTGCGTTCCGCGCAGCAGTGTGATCTGAGCAGCCCTCCTGTGAGCAGCACGGGAAGCTCCTGGGTTGTTCTGCCAGAATCTGGACTCCATTTGCAGAATACATGCGTGCACGAAAGCCAAGGAGGGTCTCCTCTCTCTGAAAACTATCAGAGCGAAGACCATCTTGATGAGAACAGTAGGGATCCAACAATTCTGCGGCTATGCAGAATTTTTCTTCTCTTTGCTTATTGATTTATTATGTGAATTCTGGCAACTGTAACTTTGCAGCCCCTGCTATTTATCTTTCCATATAGCAAGCACAGCAGTACATCTCCCTCTTGGATCGCTGGCTGAAACCTCAGTAATTTGAGTACTTGGACCAAAGCAGTCTGAGGTCCTTGGACCAAAAAGACCTATTGGTATTGAGAGCACTTTGCACTAATTAAACCTCATAGAACTCTTCCTGGGTCTCAGAATCTCCATTTGCAGATAACAAAATGGAGGATTTAGCTCAGATCAGGAAATATGTCGTTAAGTTTTTAAATACTTCTTAGAATGAATTTTTTTGCAAGCTCTAATTCTATATAGCACTATGGGGGTGGGAAAAAAAACAGCAATCCAGTCAGGACTGTCCACAAGATCAACTAAAAATCCATGTAGGTCAAAGAAAACTGAAGTGGTATGTTCCACTAGGTGGTGGCAGACAGCATTTCTTAAGGATTTTTTTACCTTCTAGGATAGAAACCCAGGGTCTGCTCAGTTCAGTGTTGTCTTCACTTACTCCATACTCAGAAGAAAAACTGTCACAGCTGGTGACCTACAGACTGCCTTTTCTCAGGCTCCTTTCTCCTCTTCGGCAGCTGTGGAAATGCCAGGGGTTTGTTTTTATTTTGTATAATCCAGTAGAGAGATGTTACTCGTTGTCCATGTATATGTTCGATGCTGGGCAGTTCTAAACTCCTCAACACCACCTGTGGGATCCATAGAAAATACTGTTAAAGTGATTGAGGCAAATTTCTTTTTTATTATTATTTTTTATTATGATAATTTTTTAATTTTCTTGCTTTTTTTTTTTTTTTTTTTTTTTTTTTTTTGACAAAATCAGAAGGGCAGTTGGAAAATTCCTACAGATCCCAGCTCCAAAACAACCATCTCTGCATATAACTGGATGTGAGGTGGAATTTACTCTTTTGGAGATCCTGTATTCAGATCAATGACTCATGTCCAAATGGAGGTGACGTTCCAGTTTAAACTGGGAATTTTGAGTAAACAGAGGAGATGCCAGCCAAAAAGACTTCAGCATTTAAATTTATGCCAGTAACCTACGCACTGCATCTCAAGAAAGCCCTGACCTTCTGTAGTCCTGTCCTTACCACTTTATTTTTACAGAGCCATGAAGAAACAAAGAAAACAAAACTGGCATGCTTGGGGAACATACTCATTAGTTACCCAGACTATCACAGTGATCTTGCATTCTCTGGCTGCAGAGAAGGACACCCAGCTCAGCAGACGTGGAGTTTGACATGGGCACAACCTCACCACAAAATCAAGTTCCTACTTGCATGCTGTTGTTGAGGCGTGCCAGTGATTCAAGCTGGCAAAAATCACAACACACTCCTTGCTCATGTACTCCCTACTTGTTACTACTGTGATTACATTAATACTATAATATTTATCCTGCTTTATGAAAGCAAGCGTAATGACCGATTAGCACAAACCACAGAGGGAGGAACCGAGACAACAGGACTGTTAATCTTAGCTGAAGAACTGAGCATTTTAAGAGTACTCACAGGAATTTAGGCAGTTAGGGCAACTTCAGGAGGGATTCAGGAGATGTGTTGTAGATGGACAGGTTCACACTGTCATTTCACACATTTCACACTGGTTTAATTGGGACAGCAGACATAATGTGGCGTCTGGAGGCAGCAACACTTCACCTATTCAGGTAAATCCAGGTGAGCTCTATAGGACCTCACATCTCTCCCCTTCTGATAAGCTCCTAGATCACATATAAAGGGAAACTACAACAGGAAGGTCAGTCCTTTACATCTCGAAGATCTACACACTGAATGATTAATGGCTGCCGATTTCCCTTTATACTTGCTGTTGTTATGAAGGACACACAAATGCACATCCTGTATCTCTGCTCCCTGCAACTTGTTTATGGTCCCAAGAATCACTCAGACTGAAAGTGTTTATAAAGACCTCATTTTAATAATGAAGGGTGATACATGCCAATAATCCCAGCAAGACAACTTACTCTTCAGCAGCAGGGCAGCATGACCACACCAAGTGGGCTCCGGCTCCCTGACCAGCTGGAATGTCAGGGTATTTTCTGAAATCTGACAACACAGAAAGCCACCTGGAAGGTAATTTGTCTACTTCATGGGAACAAAGGCCTGAAAGTGTTTTTGCTGGGTTTGAGCCCATGGATCCAGGAGATCTAATGGTGTCCCACTCAATTTTTAGAGCACTAAATGCACGTTTATCATCCTTTCTTTGCTTGTCCTTGTGATTATTTAGACCTTGAGGTCTCTGTCTGTTAAATTTCAGGCTGACTCGTGAAACCTTCCCACTCGCAGATCTCTTGTTGGCTTGCAGTCTTCAACTGAGGGATGCTATGTTGGCAAAATTAGAACGTTTATTTGTGAATCTGGATTTAAAAGAAATCTTAGAGCTGTGGCTCTGACCATGATTTCTGAACATGAGAAATCCTCATAGGGAGACTGAATCACTGGATACATACAATCCATCTTCCTATACAAACTGCTGTCAGCAGTGAAACTGCTGCAGTCTCAATCAATCTTACAGTACTAAAATGTCTCCTTTATCATGGCTGCACGGTCCTCTGCCCTAACAAACAAAGTCTATTAATGTTTAGAAGCTGCAATTAAATATATGTACATGTTTGGGTTAAAGCCAAGCATTGAGCAATGCTTAAGGATCGATACCCATAGTCAAGAGCATACAAAGCAGAAAAGATGCTTTGTGACTTATCTGTGTCCTGTATAGTCCTGCATATGGTTAATTTGAAAGCCTTTTAGAAGCTTAACAAGGAGAGTACCTCAGTGAATGTGGAACTGCGTGATGCACAAGGATAAGAAACACAAATGCTCCAGGGGCCTCATAGAGTCTACGGTCTTAAAATAAGCTCCTGGGTTTTAGTGGGATCCGATGAAACCCTCTTTACACCGGCAGTGGATGGAAGGGGTCAGACAGCTGGTGAGCAAATACTCAGTAAACACTCTGAGCAGCTGAACTCTGCAAACAGCAACTATTAAGGCAAGGACCTGGAAGATCAACAGAGAATTGCAGGTCTGGGTGAAATGATGCAATGGATTACAATTAGTGTCACTGGTCCAGAGAGCAGAATTTTTCCTATTGACTTGGTTTCCAGTTACAGCTACAAGGCACCTTAATCAAAGAACAAAGTGGGCTGGTTTGGGGAGAAAGCTCAGCATCAGCCAATATTATCTCAAGGACACCTACTGTAAGTTAGCACTGCTGCTTAAAGCAGAGCTTTGCCGTGGGAGAAAAAGTAGGAATTATTGGAGACGGCATTGGGCTGTGGCTTCCCAGAAGGGCAGCAAGACGTAAAAGGTAGAGTGAGCCAATGGGCCCCAACACATCCGAGAAGTGTATGCACTCGAAAAGGGCAGAAGACAAATTAATCACAGAACCACAGAATGGCTTTGGTCGGAGGGGACCTTACAAATCATCAGCTCCAAGCTGCTTGCCAAGGGCAGCGCTGCCAACCAGTGGATCAGGCTGCCCAGAGCCCCATCCAGAGACTGGGGCATCCACAACCTCTCTGGGCAAAATTAAAGCAAGTTAGCAGTACCAAAATCAATTAAGAATGTCATTTATTTATTTATATATATTCATTTTTGGGCCAACAGGCTTGAAGAGAAAGCATATGTCTGTTCCAGTGTGGGCTATTGGAGCAGCAGAGATCTGCCATGGGTCTGAAACGCACAGCTCTGTGCTCCAGGACCAGTCTGCTGTGTGGTGATGTGCCCATCACTGTTCAAGCAAAAAAGTCTGAACATGTGAGAAAAATTGAGATTTTAACATGACTTTAAGCCAGAGATTGCAGTGTGTGTGTTGGGGGGCATCTCATGTTGAGGGTGCCCACTTCCTTGGAGGGAAGAAAGAATGTCTTTATTGCCATCACTTCTCTTATTAGAAGAGCTGGAGTTATTTACTTATTCATTTATTTATGTATTTTTGATCCTTCGGGTCCCTTCCAACCCAAGCCGTTCTATGAACTCCCCCCAGAAGACGCATGGGCTCAGTGCACCCCCAGCCCGCACCACCATTTGCCATAGCGATGCACCTCGGCAGGACTCGCCTCGCCTCAGGATCGCCTCATAACGCGCTCCCGCCACCGCCGCTCGCCCGCTGCGGGGCCGCCATGCCGCTCAGACGCTGATGGAAGGCGGCGGGCGCCATCTTGGCGGGGGCGGAGCGGGGCCCGGCCCGCCCCGTGCTCTGCCTGGCGGGGCGGCCCCGGCCCCGCTCTACTCCCCGCTGCCGACCGAGGGGTGCGGAGTCTGGCGCGTTTTCCGTCGCTGCCGCAGCTTCCATCGCCCTCGCCGCCCGCTATGGCAGGTGAGCCCGTCCTCCTCCTCTTGCCGCGCCGAGGCCGCAGCCCGAGGGGCGCCTCCCGCATGGCGCCGTCCGGCAGCCGCCCGCTGTCACCTCCGCGCGCTGCCCTCCGTCTTCTCTCCCCCTCATCCTCTCCTCCTGCCGCCTACCGGGGAGCCTCCACCATGTTGCGGGGCTGCGCCTCACCTTGGCCTGGCGGCTGCTGTGCCATCCGCGTCCCCTTTTTCTCTTTCTTTTTAAACCCCTCCGCGTTCTCCCCTCTCCGAGCCGGGGCTGCCCTGCGGAGGGGCTGCGAGCGGTGGCGCCTGCGGCCGCAGCCACCTGCCGGCTGTGGGGGGCCGTAGGTGTGGGTGTTCTTTTGCGGAGATCGTCGTGTCACGCGTCTTTTTTTTTTTTTTTTTTTTTTTTTTATTATTTCATTACTGGAAACAAAATGGGTGGCAGAGCCGTCAGCTCGAAGATGGGGTGAAGCAATTCACGTTACTCCCATCCCCCGATTCTTCCCCCCATCTGTCCGATCCCATTCTCACGATGTGATTTGAGGGTTTTATTTTATCGTTATTATTTTCCTAAATGATTGGGGCTTGTGGGCTGTGTGTTGCTTCCTTTGCAGCTCGAGGCATTTCATATTTCTATTCCTGTTTCGGTCTGTGAGCCCCATCGTGCACAGTTCCCTTTTGTTTTAAGATGTGTTTTGGTGGGGCCAAATGCAGGCAATACAAAATGCCCTGACAAAAAAACCTTGTCGATGAACCTCCGATTGGGTTTCATTACCTAATGGGTAATGCCTCAATACCTGCATTGTGCTTTTCTGTCGTTAGTAGGTTTGTCATAAAGGATGAGCGTGTAGGCAGAGAGATTCCTGTCCCTTCATTTTGAAGCATCATTGTCGTTTTGAAGGCTCAAAGGATGGCTCAGCTTTGGGGGTCTGCTCTTTTCCACACCCAGGCTTTGGGGGTCTGCTCATCACTTCTGTAGATGGGGGAGTGGGGCCGAACACAGAAGGCAGTCAGCTGCCTCCAGAGCCTATAGAAAATTTTGGCAGGAAAGGGGAAAAATCCTCAAACGTATTTAAGACAAAGTGAAGATCTTCTGTGATCGTTTTGGACGTCTTATTGCCTGCTCACACCTCTCGGTATGAGTTCTGTGCCAAATAAATGCGCGACTTGCTGTTGAACTTGACCACCTGAATTAGAAATAATGCTCTGTTCTCATTTGGAGCTTAACACATCTGTATACCCCCGTGCATCATGGTGTTGCCTTACTTGAGTGAGCTTTAAATTACCCATTTTAAGCTTAAAATAGGAGCTGTTTTGGATAGTGGTTTTGCAGGCACCTGGAGTTTGATGCAGGCTGGAAAACCGAGTGGAGAAGCAGAACAAACGCTGGAGCAGTCTGGAGTGCTGCACTCTGCCAGAGCAAGGCACTAGAACTGCACACCTTAACCTGCTGGGTGATTTCACTAGAAGTAAGGGGTTATTGCAGCAAGCAGCTCAGAGCAGTGCAGCATGAAACAATCCTGGACACGTGCAGAACAATCGGATTTGTAGTTGATGAGCTTTTGCAACTCTACTCCCAGTTTCAAGTTGTGATCCAGGTAGCTTGAAATTATAGCAGTGTTAACTGGGAGTTGCACTGGAACAAATTCAACCTTGGGTTAGCTGTGAGGTTAAACAACCCCTAAGATTTTTATCATGGATTTAAACAAGCCTTTGGCTGTAGGAAAGATGCAAATTGGAGTTGAAAATGTCTTGTCAGAGCCCTGGGGATAAGGGAAAGAGCTGGGGTGGGTTGGGTTCCACCTGTTCCTTAGCAAGCCAAGTTCTCCAGGTTTAAAACCCATCCCAATCTGTCACTTGTCTTTAAACCTTGCATTCAGCTAGGCTGAGGTTTGGTGCGCGTTTTCTCAAAGGCATTGGCCCTCACATTAAGTAGATACACAGAGCTGGGTGGAAATGTTGTCTGTGCCTTTTCTGCGTTGTCAATACAGAAACAAACCAGAAGGAGAAGCAGCTTTGCACAGAGCAGGATAATTTGGGCTGCAATTTGGTGAACGTTTCTGTGATTGTTATTGTTATTACTTTTTTTAAGCAAACCCTTTCCAACTGCTAATATGAGATTTTCTATCTTCTGTACTTGAAGCTAACAGGGAGTTGAATTCCAGGAGAGAAATAAGAGTCGTGCGTCTGTTGGTTTTGCTGGGCTGGAGACTGTTTTCTTCGGGAGGAGTTCAAGATACTGGCAGTGTTTGAGGAGGTGGGGAAACCAGAAGGTGATATGACTGTAGGTTTTCCCCGTATTTGTTTCAGATCTTAGCAGATGACTCTGCGTTTGTGTGCAGTACTGCTTCCCGGCTTGAAAATAAGACAGGTTGGGTTTGCATTCTTTGGGTCTGTCTGTATGTTGTTGTTGTTTTTTTCCTGTTATGTCCCGAAGTATTAATTAGCTTCCTTAGTAGCGTGGGTTTCCTTACTGTGCTGTGGAGCGGGGCTCAGAGGAGCGCTCTCTAGGCTGCTCAGAGCTGCCTGAGGGCAGCTTTACCCATCTTGGGGGAGGATTCCTGAGGAAGCGGCTGCTAAACTGCCCTCGTGGCCGGCTCTGAACTGCTGCAGTTGAGCTCTTCTGATCCCTGTGTGTACCAGGGGAAGGAAGGCAACACACCCTTGTGAGCTGTTCCATTAAGTGCTGTGTCTTATGCAGGGTGCTTTTGGAAGGTTTTATTCTGCTGCAGCTGTTCCTTTCGATATCTTTGTGAACCACGTATAAAAATCAGTAAGAAAAAACCCAAGACCAAAAAGATTCTCTGGAGCCATTTTCTCCATAGATTTATCTTGCTTTCAAACACTCCTTTGGACGTTTATGGTAGGAAGGGAAAATGCAGATGGCTGCACAAAGCATTTTTTCTGCCATTGGTGATGATGGTTCTTGTATTGCCGAAAAATTTATTTGTATCAAGTGCTCTTATTTATGGAGCCTTAGTGGTCATGAAACAGCCTGACTGCAGTTACAGCGTGGTTTATTTGACTTGAAAGCTGCAGGAAGAAAATATTGACGGTCAGGATGAGTAAAGAGATGTGCAGCGTGATGGAGCCTAAGGCAGCATGAAAATAAATCATTGAAAATAGAAGCTATTTGCCATGTTCCCGAGCTGTTCCCAGGGGTGGGTTGCATTAAGACATTGTGCTAACTTTGTGTTGCTGCTGGGAATGTTTCTTATGCTTCTAAGAAAGTGTTATGGCTAAATGTTTCTAGTTGGTAGGAGTGGTCTTATGACAACTGAGTTAAAGGAAGAAAAGTCTGACGATAGGTTATGGGAAATGTCTGCTATCTGTGTGCTCTTCAGCGAGGGAAGGATCTTAATTGGGAATTTCTTGTTGGTAATTTGGCTGTGAAAGGAGAAGTGGTGCCTCCTTGGGAAAGGGTTGGGCTGTTGGTCCATCACTGGTGGGGAAAGGAAGGAAGAGAGAAGTCTCCTGCTCTAGCTTCATACCTTGCACTTGACATGAGAATTTGTAGCTTCCCTTTCCAAATACAGCAGTAAGAATGTATACAGCATCAGAAATACTCTGTGCGCAATGATGTGTTGTGCACATCTCTGTTCTTCTAATCCAACACGCTTTAGGAGTTAGATACTGACCAACAGTTCTTCAGTGCTGGATGTTCCATCAGGCCAGAAGGACCAAATCATTGTCGCGTGCGCCTCAGTGTGATGGCATGGTGGAGTTTTCTCTTGTGCACTGCAGAGACCGGTGCATCCTTCTCCTTGAGCGATGCTTTGATCTTGTACTTACGTCAGCAAAATGCCAGAGGAGATGAGCTCTGAGGGTTGTAATTTTAGGAGCAGATTTGTCCACTTGTCATTGTGTTGAAGGAGCTGTAAGTAGCAACGTGGTACCTTTAGGCATGTTGAACTTCTAGGGGCTGTGACAGCAATACTAGAGTTCATTATATGCCTGCATACACCTACACAATAATCACACGTGGGTTTAACCAGTGCTTGCTTGCTGTGCCCCTTGTGACTACAGAGACAATGCTGACTTTGTGCCATTTCCTTTAGGTTGAAGTTGCTTGAAGTATGGCCTTGAATGAGTATAAATGGCGAAGGAGTGATTGACTCACATGGTGATGGTTTTGAAATGGAATGACTCATAGGACAGATATCAAATGGCTGAATGTCCCCCCAAGTTCTTGTCTGCATTTCTTTTCACATCAAATTATTGCAGTGCCTGTGTCACATGAACAGTTGACTGAAGCATTTTGAGAATGAGCTGTAGACAGGAATGCTGTCATAGCAAGGAAACTAAAAAAGCAACTGGAAGGGGTTTCTGTGCACTTGGATTCCTAGGCATTAGCCTTGTGTGTGGATGCTCCGAGTAAGTTAGGACTCTAAAAGTAGTAACACATTTTAATTGGGTTTACCCTTAATTGTTGTGTGGCCATGAAATCACAGCCTGGGGCAACGTTTTAGTGGCATGCTGGCTGTTAGTGTGCTTGTAAGGTTATAAAAGTTACGAGAATAAAGGGCAGTCTGGGAGATTTAAGAAGGTACCCAAAGCAGTCAGTCTTGGCTGTGTTTGTGTGATGAGGTGGCTGATGTGCTGGGAGTTTGCTCCCAACTTCCAGTGCTCTGGAATTCCTAGAGAGGAAGGTGCTCCCTAATGCAAGTCTCTGACTTCTTGCTTTTGCTCTGAAGTGTATCTGCTGGGTATTTGTGGTTTTCTGTACAAAAAGTAATGATTTTAAGGGCTTCTATGTTCTGGCCTTTTGCCTTGCATTTCAGTATGTAGGTTAGTGTTTGTGTTTTGTTGTGCTTGTGGGAAGAAAGTGTGTGTGTGTGTGTGTGTGTGTGTGTGTGTGTGTGTGTGTGTGTATGCTCATCAGTATTCAGGTCGTATAGGTTATTTAAGGAAAATAAAATGTGTTTATTTGCCTGCCTTGTGATAAAGTATGACTGTGTCTGAATAGGTGGCAAGAAAAATCCTGAGTTCTGTATTTACCCCATGTAATTTACCCCATTTACTGTAGATTGCTGTATTCAGAGCCTTGCCATACCTGAGCAAAGAAAATGCATCCACGCTTTTGCATATGTTGGAAAATTAGGGTGTGTTGAAGCATCAGCTGGAGCATTTTTTTATTAATATTTTTTTAATGCAAAATGAATTGTTTCTGCGGGTTGACACGGATGTTCCTGACTCCAGAAGCGTTTGCTTGAGTGTACTTCAGCAGACCAGAGTTTTTGATGAAGGCTCAAAGAGTTGTTCTCATGCTGTTCTGTGCCCTTCATATAGAGGGACAGCAACAGGTGTCCGTTGTTTGATGGTCCTGGAAGTGTATATTTGCATTGGTATCATCCGATTTTGGGTGTGAAATGCCATGAGTTGCTGCTGAGCATAATGGTTATTATCAGTGTAATAGTGATTATCCGTGTAAAGGTAGTGTAATAGTTTACTTGCTCTATTTATTTTTTCTAGCTGGACAGTGGAGAATGAATGAGAGCAGATTCTATCTGGAAGGAGCAATATAAATGAGAGCTGCTCAGTTTGCAGCATACTGACTTCAGAGCACAGAAGATCTGTCTTGACATGAGATATAATCTGTGGTGCTGTGTAACAGTGCTGTTGCACTCCCCTGGACCTGTAGCCACGCGCTGAGGTGTGAACTCGGAGTCAGGCTTTCCAGTGACCTGATGTTTCCACTGCCTGTCTTGTTTGCAGATACCAGGAGAAAAGGATGGAACCTGAGTTCTTGCTGACGCGCTGCATGAGCCCTTCTCATAAAGACACGGATCTGAGCAGCTCCTTCTCCAGGACAGAAGGAGCTCCTGTGATTTTGAGCTCTTGTAAATATCCATAGCTAACGAGCCTTCCTCTTTGGAAGGGATCAAAAATGTTCAGTGCTTTTCATGAAGATGTCTAATAAGGCACAGTCGAATTGAGCAAAGCTGTCAGTTAAGCTTCCCATTGAGTTTCTCAGTATAAATGAGCTCAAACCCCACGGATTATCAGGCTTTGCCCCTTGGCTGTTCTGCTTTGGTGGGGATGTCGTGGTCAGTGTTAGCCCAGGTGAATCTTGCCCAGGTGCAGCACTGCCTGCTTCCTAAACCTGCAGAATCACCGACTGCAGGACAGCGGTGTGTTGAGGGGCCGCGTCTAATTGGTGTTATTGTTCTGGAGGCTGCTGTGACAGACACTGTGTTGTTCAGTGGCAGGTAATAGGTTTATTATGGAGAGAGCACAGCATGTGGGTATCTTCAAAGGAGACTCTATCTGTACTGGTCTTTTCTCCTCTTAATTATTCAAATGGAAAATGTTGTTTGAGGGTAGAATGTATGACTAAATGGTATTACTCCAAATAGTAGTTCTCTAAGTAATGCCAATTAAGCAAGAACTATTGTGATTTTTTTTTTTTTTTCTTTTTTTCCAAGTAGTGCTATATAGATGTCTGCAAAAAAGCCCTAAAAACGCAGAAAGCAGGGCTGTGGTGGTGATGCACGCCTCAAGCAGCAGGCACAGCTGCCATGTGCACAGAGAAGGAAGTAGGTCGTGACTGCTGGCCATGGGGCACTTTCACCCCGATCTGCCTGAAAGATGAGTAGGGGAAGTTAACCAGCAGGTCTGGTTAAACACGAGCCTGTCTGTATAAACACTTCCAGGCTTGTTGTAAAATTAATAAATTAGTAATTGGTGTGGGGATCAAGAGCAGGGTTGCATGCAGTTTAGTGTGTGGGCAGGGTGTAAGTGCTGGTGTTAACTTAAAAATCGTTAACGTCTGTAATGACTTGATTTATCCTTGTGGCTCCAGCTGTGGCAAACCAAGCTGTGCTTCAACGCCAGCACTCACAGGACCAACTTGGGTCAACTGTTGCTGATGCAAGAATCTCCATACCAATAGCTATCAGCTTCACCCTTGCCTTCTGTTCCAGCAGAAAGAAATTCTCTTCTGGGATCAAGAACTCTGAATCTCAGTGCAGCAACAACGGCCTGCTGGAAAAGCATTGGGGTAAATGTCAGAATTGTGCCTGCTGCAGTCACTGCTTTGAAGCCAGAATGTAACTGCCCTGCAGAGCAGAGTGTGCTGTGCTGGGTTACCCCAGTTACTGGGTTACCCCAGTAAAAGC
This sequence comes from Tetrao urogallus, assembly GCF_951394365.1. NCBI lineage: Eukaryota > Metazoa > Chordata > Aves > Galliformes > Phasianidae > Tetrao > Tetrao urogallus. The sequence goes on along the minus strand of NC_136840.1, from coordinate 4,211,419 downwards.
AGCCTGCACAAAAGTACACAAAGAATCTTGTTGTCTCTCCTCTCAGTGCTTGTATGCTTGGAAACGTTTCCTCTGCAAGTGGTATAAATTTGCTGATCATTCCCAGGAAAGATTTCTTGAAATAATCCTGAAAGAATGAAAGGTCACTGAGCAAAGAGGGCATAACTCTCCCAGCTGGATAATTAAAAAGAAAATTAAAAAGTGTGCTAAGTTTGAGATTGACTTGTGGCCATGCTTTGAAGATTAAAAGGGCTTTTTCATTTCAGATGGAGGAGGCTGGGATTGGTGGGAGGGGGAGTTGTGGCTGCCTGAGCGGTTGGGCAGTGCTGCGAAGCTGCGCTTGCGTTTTACTTATTGAACTGTGAGTGGGAAACCAGGATTGCTGAGCAAAGTGTGGCTCTCTGCTTCCCTCCCTCTTTTACAACATTTAATTTAGCAACTGGAGATTTTAACTCACCTGGTCACTCTTTATGCAGGCGGATCTCTGAGCAAACTGCATATTGAATTCAAAGCTGTAAGGTATTTTTTGTATAAACATGTTTTGCCTTAAGAAAATGAAAATAACAGCAACTTCAGCTGAAGGATGGAACTTTCCGTGTTCTTTGCATAGCCTGTTTCCATATCAGTCTGCTATTTTCTTCTCTGACCTAATGTAGAGTGCACTTTAGAAACTACTTGCAGTCAAAAAACAAGGCAGATAAACTCTTTGTGTGCTGCCTAAATGGTAACAGTGAAATAATGCCACAGGTGGGAAGAGCCAACAGATGTGGCAGGTCCAGACTTAGTGTATAGATGTGGATGTCCATTCGGTAGCCTGCAGCATTGGGCAGGTTGGAGCTGCTGGGCTGGTCGCCGGTCTTCACTTGCGATTGGCGGATTAAGTTTTGGCCTATTGGGTGCCTGGGCTGTTGGGTTAGCTGTGTGCTGTTCCTCTGGCTGAGTTACTGCACATGGAGTTGGGCTGGATGCTGTCTTCTAAGCACGTGGTGATGTTGACGGTGCTTCCCTGGCGTCTGGGAGTGTCGTAAGGATGCTGTGAGGGTGGCATCCAGCAGCTTCCCTTGGTGCTGTATTGGCCACTGAACTGGTTTTACCCTTGTCAGTCCTCAAAGAAAAGTGATTTGAGTTTGGGCTGCTAATTGCAAACATGCCTGAGGGTCCAGGAGAGATGTAGGTAGCTGGTTTGGTTTATGGACCCATGAATACAGTAGCAGGTCACAGAAAGCATGTTCCTTAGCCGTTAATTTTTGGAGCACATTTGCAGTAAATGGCTTTGGCTTCACTCCTCGTCTGTTCTTGACAGTGATTTCTTGTTTCTTGAACAAAAATCAACCCTAGGCATTTTTAAAGGCACTTCCATCTGATAATTACTTTTTGTGTGAATGAACCATAGTTCTGCCTTGAATGACTTCTCAGACCCTAGAATTTAAAAAATACTGTGATTGCAAGAAAAGCTGTAGGAAACACAGTAACTCAGCCTGTAAGGCAGGGTTTAGAAAGGAAAAAACCAAAGTGGATGTGTTTACTAATATGTCATGCGGTTGGTTTGTGTGATGTAAGTACATCTTCTATGAGTTCACTGGTGCTGAACGCTGCGGATTTGTTAGGACTTGGTAGGAAGGACGCTCACTGAGCCATGGTTTGGCCGGGTTACTGTGACATCCTTCACCTCACCCTCTCCTTTTTCAAATGGATTTTCTTGCAAAGGTGATGTCTCAGTTCTATTGCTCTGCAAAGGGCTCAGTCCAACAGCTGAGTATTGTGCAGCACCTGCTCTGCTGGAATGGGTTTTTTTTTTCTTCCTTGTTTTAATAAGTTGTGGAGCAGAGAACCTCTTCTTAACAGTTTTGCAGTGGTTGCATCTGATTTGCCTTTTATGTTGTTTGTTTTTCTTGTTATTACCTGGCAGTATCTGAAGGTTCAAAGGAGTGATTTGGTTACCAGGTGCTTGTGGTCACTGGGTTATGTTATCATCGAATTCAGTTGTGTGAGTCTACCACTGTGCTCCATCCTCGCACACAAGAGACACTTTTCAGTACAGAAGAAACAGATGCTTTCAAAAAAGAATTTTGTCCTAAATTTGAGTGCTGCAAAATCATCCCCTAAATAAATACTTCAGACTCAGAATGCCTGTAAAGTGTCAGCTCACCAGTGTGTGTCTACCAGCAAGCATTTGTAATTCAGCTATGTCTCTCTGAAGTATTTGTTTCATGCTTAAACTGAGCACTGTGTAACTGGGAAAGAGGCACAAAATTGGATTTCATCACAGTAATCAGAAGTGAACTCCTCTGAGGAGTAACATCCTCAAGCAAGAGAGGTGCTTCTGTCAGCCCAAGCTTCAAATATTAAGCAGGGCATAAAAATGATGACTGGTTATGCAGGATTGTTACGACAGTCTGCTTCCTGCATGGAGAAGTGGAAGATAAATTGTCGGCTGTGATTTCACTTCCATCAATAAAATGCAGTAACACATAAAGCTTCCCAGAGGGTTTGAATTACAGTAAGTAAAGCGCAGCTCTGACACGCTGCTCGCTTGCGTAAAACAGGCTTAGTGGGGCAGCTGGAAAGAGAGCCAGCTGATCTGGAGGTTCCTGTTCCAGACTGATCCAGAAGGTGAAGACTGCTGTGCTGTGGCATAAAATCCCCCATTTCTGTTCTCAGCTTTTCATTCCCTCCTGTCCTTTGCGTTATTACAGTGTTTGAAAATGCACTGTATAATATTGTGCTGTCTTGAAACCATAAGATTAAATCTTGAATTAGCATTCATTTCAAGTGTAGCAGTGATTAAGTACCTATTCACTGCAAGCAATTGCATGCAAACAACAGGCAATTAGATCTGTCTGGTGGATGGGAGAAGCTGGACTTGGAGTGAAGGCCTCCAGATTAGCAGGTGGTTTGTTTGAACTAAATTATGGAGTATAAATACTAACTAACGAGAAACAAATTTTTGTAATGATGAAATTGTCCACTACCTGATGATGACCTTTGAACCGGTTAGCCTTAATGGTAAGGTAAATATACAAGTCTTGGTTAATTGAATACTTAACTAATGTTACTGGCATTGAACTCAATTATACTTTGAACTTTGACATCCATGGCAAACAGCGTTTGAGTTCCTGGTTATTCGTTTCGTTTGTTTTGTTTTTTGCAACTATTTTAAAGAAATAATTGTGGACGCTAGAGATTAGCAGTCATTAGGTGTGAAGAGTCAAAAAGCAAATATCTTGTTTGTTTTTCCAAAACTTACTTTTTTTTTGCCATTAAATAGTCATAGAATCTGATGGGAGGAGACCCATAAGGACCACAGATTCCAACTCGTGCTCCCTGTAAGCACATCAAATGTCTTGAAGCTGGAGTAGCTTCCACCATACTCCTCCAAAGTATGAACGACCTCATAGGCTGCCTGGGTCTATTGTACAGCTGTTGATTTCTGATCTTAAAACATCAGATATGGGGAAGCTTGCATTAGAGACTGCTTGCATTGGAGGCTGTAAGCTTTCTCTTCACTGGACTTAGGAAATGTTTTGGGTTTTGTGGGTCAACTTTGGCACAAATGTTGGGAATCGGAAGCCAAGAGCCCAGGAAAGAAGCTGAGAATTGGAAAGTGAGCAAATGGAGGAGGGAACCTTTCAACATCTCTTTCCAGTGGAGACTAAATGTAAAATAATGTGTTTTTATATACACGCATATTACACAAAATTATTGTTGGATATAATTGACTTTCTTTCATGAATTCTTAATAAACGATGTAACATGTAATAATAATTAATTGTGCCCTATTCAGTGGTTCATCCTATGATGGAAGGACAAGCACGTGCCAGTGCCTCCTATGCTGATGTTCCAGTGAAGCAAGCTCTGTGATGAACTTTGCTAATTGCACAGTGCTTGCTGTGCTCCTTGGCACAAAGGAGCTAGATGGCGCCCTCGGCCTTTGCCTGCTCAGCTTTGGGTTCAAAAGGTGCGCTTCAGGTGAAACGTGGGCAGCATCCTGCAGCTGAGTGCTGCTTTCTGGAGTCCTGTTTACACGGTCATGGCGTTGGCTGTAGAAGTGATGGTGGCTTGTTAACACTGCAGACTCATGTCGAGGTTGCTGCTTTTCCCTCGTACAGGGACAGGGTTTGGACTTAGGACATGACAGATGTAAAGTGCCTCCTGGAGGGCTGGTAATGCTGTGCATCTACGTGGGAGACTTCAGAGTGGGGAATGGTGTTTACAGCAAGCAAAGGGGATGTGCTTGCAGGAGAAAGGCCCTTAAGATGAGTGCCATCCTCATCCAGAAATAGAGGTAGTCAGGGAGATAAGGACACACTGTACATTATTAACTAATGGAGTTTGTTGTTTTAACTCTCTCCTGTTCCTCCTCCCTTACTGTCTCAGGCTCTGAGCATCTCTGTGATAAAGCTGTTCCATCAGTAAAGTGAAAGAGCCCATGTGGGGTACATTCTGTGCTCTTGCTGAGACTGGATTGCTGGTCCTTGTGTTACGGAGCAGAGCTTTTGGATCTGGGAACTGTTGAAAGCTGACTAATTGCTAATAAAAATATTTCCTTGCAAGTTGCACAACTGAGGGTTATGGAAATGCTAATTTGTTCATCAGAGGCGGGAGGAGAAAATTCCCTGTCCTGATTACAGCTGCTGGAGTCTGGCATGTAAATATTTATGCAGTTTGATTTTGAGGGCCCTGGCCAGGTTATGAGAAGTTCTTAAACCTCCACGCACAGTTCTTATGTGTGCTCTCTGCTCTCTGCTGTTGCTCAGGGATTCTGTCCCTTCCCTCAACTGTGGTGGAGGCATGTAGTAACAATTTATGGCCGTGTGGTGTCTTCCTGCATTTCAGCATTGTGTAACGTGCAGAGATGTTGATTGGGCAAAGTACAGTTATACAATGTCGTGAGCCCAACCAGATTATAAAAGTCTGATGCCTGCATCCTTTCAGGCTGTGGCTTGCAGCTTGGGCTGTTGCTCTGAGCACGAACTGGAAGAGACGCCAGTAGAGGAGCTGCCTGAGACGATCTCCAGGGGTGAGCCTGGTGGTAAGAGGGCTTCTCTGAGTCCAGGTGTTCACAGGGATGGTTACAAAAGCTCAGTGCTGTGGTGTAGGCATGATTATAAATGAGATCATTTAAACTTGATCACTTCAGGTTTTCCATAGCTTAAGTTTCAATGTACAGAAGATTTTTGGTTTTTTTTTCCATTTTAAAATTATCATCATCAAGAGAGATTCAGAAGTGTTTGCTTGTTTCTGTTTACTTGTAAACTTTGGATTCCTTTTATTTTTAAATGGGTGGAAAATAAATGAGATTTTTGTCCTAAAGAGAAGGTTTTAATGTTTGACCCCAGAAGGGCGTCATCTGGATTAGTTTTTGAAAGTTTCTTGAATTCCAGATCTTTTATTGAGTTCTCTTAAATAGAAGGGAAATACTCGATTATTTCAAGTTAAGCCTAACAGATCAACTGTTTATTTACCTCCGTGCATGTGTACATCACATGCAGTGTGACCAGTTATTGATTTTATATTGTTTACTGGGCTAATGTTGTTTTCTTCCAGCAAGGGATATCAGTTTCAAAGGTAGACTTGGGAATGGTGAAGCCTTTGGAAAGGAGCTTTGTACCCAGAGATAGGAAAGCTGGCACATTACCCTAGTTTGCTTAATAAATGGGATTTTTCATAGATGAGTCTCTAACTTCACCTTTTTTTCTTGTGAATGTGATTAAGGTCTTGGAGAAAAATAGCTTTCATCAAAGTGCCAAGTGAAAGTACAAAGGAAGCTGAGAAAAGAGCCAGTGTGCGCTCAGCTTGCTGACTGCTGTACAGGAGCTTAATGAACTATGTATTAACATCCATAATAATGTGGGGATATCTGAATTCTTCAGTTATTAATGCTTCATAGGGAGACTGTAAGGGCTGCATGCTATTGTAAATCAAGTTAATGTGTACCATAAACAGAGATGGAGGTGTGCTTGGCTAAAAATAAAGCTATAAAGTAGAAATGTGTTTCATAAAGCAGAGTGATACAGTATTTCATTTTTATTTATCCCATCACTGTCTGTAGAATATTGCAAGCGTCACTTGCTATCAGTCGTGTAGGATCAAGCTGCAGAACTATTTGCTAAATCTTGCTTGCATTTCTTTGAAATGTGTTACGGCTTCTGGGCACTCCTTTTGTGCCCTTTCCAAAGGACCTTAATGCACGCCATTGTGGGCATCAAATAGGTGTCCTGTGGAGAACAACATGTGTATCTCAACAAAATTTGGCAAAGCCCTTGCCTGTTAGAACAAGAAAATGGGAGAAATGCTGTGAGAAGCATACAAGCTTGACAGATTTCTGACCAAAGGCGCACCTCCACGTTCACACATACATCTTAGAAAGGTAAATATTTCAGATATTTTCGTTTAGAATCAAAGCTATGTTAACTCTACAGTAATTGGAGTAACCAAGCATCGTTTTTGAAAGCTTTAAGATCCTTTGTTAAATATCTCATTCATTTGGACTTAAGTTCTCTTCTCAGCAAGCTCATTCGCATAGGAAGTTAATGAGATTTACCTAATATACTTTAAATCAGCAGCAGGTTTGAGCTGGGCATAACTTTCCTGCTCAGCGTTGTGTAGGCGCTGATAACGTCGGTCAGCTCAGCCATACTTTCTGCACCGTGGTCAAAATACCAACTACTTAAAAATTCATTAGTGCCTGCAAGGAGGGAATACAGTGGTGCTTTGACAACGTGCTTTGAAGTGGATGAGAAACGAGCTTGGGACTTACTGAAGTGCTACTTCAGTCTTGCTTTTTGTAAGTTAAATGTTTGGGCATATTTCATGCTTTTTGGGAAGGGGTGTCTTGTGGGGAAGTGCTTTAGAATTTAAAGCACGTTTGGTTGAATGTGGATGTAGTTGCTCTTAATTGGAGGGGGAAAATCTTATCTGCTGCAGTTTAGTGCTGTTTCATTTAGTGGGAAGGGCGCAGTGGGCGCGTGGTTGGGACAAATTCAAAGATTTTCCAGACCAAAGAGGCTCTGTTTCAAAAGAGCCCGAGGAGATCTCTGCTGAAGACTAAACCAAGGAGATGGTTTTTACGTGTAACAACAGAAGATGAAGTGTGGGAATTATGCAACCTTTTCCTTGTCTGTGAGATGGTCAAACTGCCCTGCAAGGCTGAAAAAATGCCTTTTGGGCACACCTATGTATCTGGACTGGTTTTTGAGGTAGGGACTTCACAGCCGCGGTATCTCAGCACCAATCTTGAGATGTAACAGTAGTGGTCAGTGTTGAGGCAGTTGTGGGGCTGCAGATGGGACTCGTGTTGTGTAATGCAGAGAGATTGCTGGGCTTTATTAGGCTTGCTGATGAGAGATTGTTGATGAGTCCTTTGGACGGGGGAGGAATCTTCTTGCTGTGTAGGAAAACACAGAATCTTGGAATACCCCATGTTGGAAGGAACCCATAAAGGATCACAGAGTCAAACATCAAGCAGCTTCAGAGACAGTTTGGTGTTGGAACGTAGCTGCTGTTTTGATTACTTGTAATTTGGTCATTAGTTTTAAACCCTATGATAAAGTGCTGCTCCATTTGAACAGCTTCTCAGAGGTGGAATCTCAGGCTTCGTGCTGCCGAATAGCAGGTGGGAATGGCTGTGGTGAGCAAGCTGGAAAATAAAGGGGGAAATCTCACTCTGAGAATCATCAAGTGTTAAAAAGAGCTCAGCTTGGGACTTGGGTGAGTGAGCACTCGTAGAAAGGAACCTGCCTATTGCTCTGCCTCCTGTCTAATGCATGGAAGACCAGGTGTGTCTGATCACAGGAAGAGAAGAACGACAAAAAAATCAGTACAGAAGTTTTGTATGGCTGGTGTAACCGAAGCCAAGAGCAAAATGGAGAAAGCTGCTGTTCTGCAATTAACTGGGAATTGCCTTGCTTTTCTGTTGAGTTGCGTGTCTGGCCAAGGGTAGCTGCTCCCTGTAAGTATACTTGTCTAATTGGAGCCTCTACAAAATTCCTTGATTGTCTGCTTTTCAGTCCTGAAAACCCAGAAGCGTTCCTGTTTCCCTCATCACTCCGACACAGCGCTTCAGTGAAGGATTTCTTTGAAAACTTCCCTGATCTCTTGGCATCCATCCCGCTGCCTTCTGCAGAAAGCTCTGGTGCTGCTCCCAGCTGTGACTGCCTGTCTCCTCCTCCCGCTCCCTCAGTCCACGTCATCTGTCATCTGGCAGCCAAACTGTAAGCAACCCTGTCCTGCAGCATCCTCAGTGCTGGGGAGTAGTAGTAGCTACTTTATGTAAATACACTTCTTGGTTGTTGGGGTTTTTTTTGTTAACTAAACAAAGTAAATCACGTTTGCATGATTGTATGATGCTGCAGGAATGGAGAGTTTAGCTGCAGTCTCCAGGGTCAGCTCTGCAATGCCTGCTGCTGGGGTAGTGAAGGGGATTTAAAGTTCGGCTTTATCTTCTGCTTGGACTTGGTGTAATCTAACAATAAAACATCACAAAGTTTCACAGAATGACCTGAGTTGGAAGGGACCTCAAGGATCATCAATCTCCAGCCCCCCTGCCACAGGCAGGGTCACCAACCTCCCCATCTGATACCAGACCAGGCTCCCACAGCCCCATCTGACCTGGCTTTGAATGCCTCCGAGGACACAACCTCTCCAGGCATCCTGTTCCAGCACCTTACCATTCTATAGTAAAGAACTTAAGTATGGAGAGTGCAGGTTCCTTTCCACATCTGTTTTGTGTCTGTTGCCCAATACAGCCCCAGACAGAAAGGATATCTTGATTTATATTCAGACACAGTGCGTCCTTGGTTTTCATTGTATACCTGGAAGTGGACATGGTGGAACATCAGAAATCCTGTTCAGGTTACTCGCCTTGTAACAGCAGGGCATTGGAGCTAGATGATCTTTAAGGTCCCTTCAAACCCAAGCCATTCTATGAATAAGCACCCTGATTTTGTTTAAAATTTAGGTGAAGCTGACCTTGGTTGTAAGATCAGACAGCTTCTGGCTGAGCTTCGTCTCTGCTTGCGGAAGAAAGCTGTTGATATTTGCATGAGTCTGACAACGAATTACAATTAATAAACTGAAGTTTGTAATTAAGCTGTCACCTTGATTTGTTTCTAATCTCCTTAATGTGTGCAGTAGGCTGAGCTTGTTGGCTCTTCAGCCCTCTGTAAAAGCCAAGCAGATCCTAGGTTGGCTGTGGCTCCTTCCTCGGGGTGTGTGACATGTGCATACCAGGTGGCATACCTACACCTACTGCTTCTGGGAGCTTTTCCATCAGTACACTCTAAAGAATGTGCTTTTAATGCCAGCTTGTTTTATAACCACGCCTTTTGTGCTTATTTTCCAAATATTTCCCTTGCATGTCAGTGGAAGGCCACCAAATGTAGGTCAGCTCCTATATTACAAATCAAGAAACCACAGCAGCTGCATAACCTGCTAATTCATTTGTGACTTCAGTTAGGCTAAGGGATAGGAAGGATGCACTCACTTCTCAGGCTAACTGGGATTCTCTAACTTTTTTACCTTGGCTTCCTTGTCTTCTGGACTTCCCTGAGGTGAACATTGTTTGTACCATCTTTTGATGCCCACTTGAGTTGTGTTCAAACTTTGTGCCCATTGCTGTATTTTGAGTAATGTTTTTGTAGGGTGAGTGTAGCTCAGCTGCTAGAAATTCATGATCCAGCTGAAATTTGGAAAGCCCCTTGTGGTTTTGTTTTGAGTTGAGCAATTAAGGAAACTCATGAAGCTGCTTCCTTCTTAAAGCTTCTGGGAGAAAAGTAACATCATGCTAACACTGTGGAAAACTGGCAGTTATCAGAGTTGAAAGTCATTGTGATGGTCACGGGAACTTCGGGTCTGAGCTGAGCTGCTTTGAAGGATTCAGTTATGTGTGTGCTTATTGCAGAAGCCAGGAGATGAGCACTGCAGGATTGCCAGTATGTCATGCTGAAGGCCCTCAAAAGCAGCACTGTAGAGAGAAATGCCGTGAAAGCAAATTTTATCCTTTTTGCCCTCTTAGACAAATGAGGGGAAAAAAAGCAGAGAACAGTTTTAATGTCATTGAACCCAAAAGTGGTTCTAACTTCTAGCCTTTGTGTTTGAGTCGAGGCAGCAGATAATTTGTGTGTATGCAGCTGGTTTCACATGAGTTTTATCTCCAGTTGCAGAGCTTTTCAGCTTCTGATCAGCTGGGTTTGTTGTGGAGAGCTATAAAATGTGTCAGCCACCTGCTTTGGCTGTGGGCAGTCAGGATGAGAGCTCTGATAATCACAGGATCATAGGGACTGCAAAGGACCTCTGGAGATCCCCCAGTCCAACCCACTGCCAGAGCAGGTTCCCTGCTGTGGGATACACAGGAAATAATGCTCTCAGTCAGATTGCTGCTGCTGCTGCCTAGAGATTTCTCTTTTGGTTTGACACTTCTCATTGCTGAATAAAAGCATTCTGAAGATGTGTGGCTATCTGTGCCAGTAAGTGCCAGTTTAATTGCTGGGCAGGAGCCAGTATAGCTTGGAGATTTGTTCTCGTTTGCCCTGGACTGTGCACCAACATACAAATGTGTGGTGTCTGTGTGGGCACGTCTGGGTATGTGTACAGAAACTGGTGTGTATGCAAACACAACCTTCCTCCAGGGAAACAGCAGATGAGGTGTTTTTGTCTGCTGTTTTGGAGTCATTACTTTGCTGTAATCTGGGAACCCTCCTCCATGCTGTACCTTTCTAACTGTTGTGTTTCAGCTCTAAAGAATTAGTACAAGGCATAGCTTGCTTGTGTGATCTCCTGATGTAATTCTCAAGAGCAATTCCCAAGGAATGTTCACATCAGCTTGGAGAAAATAGCAGACATTTTATTTTGCACTGCACAACACTAAGTTTATATGGTCTTTTCTTTTGCATCAGTGCATATGCTGGTTAATGCTGATTAGATATAATGCTAATATCTGGAATACCTTAAACCTGATCTCCTGAACTGCACGGTTGTGCTGGTCCAGCCCTCACGGTGGTGCTTTATTGGCATGGCTGTATTTGTTAGGGAGGTGTAATTCTCTTCTTTCCCTTTTCCTTTCCAAACCTGAGATATGTAAGCTGCCAGAGCAAACTAAGCCTGTCTCCATTGCTGGTTTTCTTGGAGAATAATATATGTCTATGTTGAAAGAAAAAGATAAATTCCTTTTTTTCTTTTAACACTTTTTGTGCTTGACAAAAAATCCCTTGTGCTTCTACCATTAAAACAAAACCTCTCAAAATCACTCGCCTGCCCTCGAGCTTCACCTAAATAAGCTTGTTATAAAACGTCCAGTCTGGTGAATATTTGAACTAGTCCTCTCCTTTAGTCTTAATTGCAAGTGAGAAATAATTAGTTATGCTCTCTTACTATTTATTTGGAGAAACAGATCTTAATTAAGCCCTTACTTGAAGGTGGTTCTCTCAGTTCCATTTTGATTTAATTAGGGATGCTTTGAGGGCATTTCAGCACCCAAGCAGGGTCTATTTTGTATGTATATTTTGTGTCTTGGGAAGTTGCTCGCTTAGAAAGGTGAATATCTGTTTTGCTTCAAGTAACCAGAATTTTCTAGCAAATGGGCAGCTAAGAGCTGTTGGGAGATTTTAAAAGCAGTCGAGTACCTCCATGAGAAGGGTCTTTGTCAGGTTTCATTCTTGCAATTACAGCAGATGTCTGAGCTGCTGACATTTTCCTGAGCAATATTTTGAAAGGGAGGTTTAAATAAAAACACCAAACTCTACTTTTCAGCTTTCTTACATACACATAACTGAGTTTTTTTCAATGTCCATTAGTTGCATTTCCACCTCCAGCAATTAGGTTGGAAACGTCATTAACTTGCTTTTAAAGTAATGCCAATGTGCAGTGGGGTTTTGCTGCTTGAATGTGTTCCTGTTTTTGCAGAAAATTTCACTCGTTAAGGTTTTGAAGAGCATTTTCAGGTTCTGTCATGTACTTCTGTCTGTAGCTTAGGTTGTTTCATCCACAGCTGCCTGCAACTACGCTTAATTTGTTTGTAGCTCGGTAACCACAGGTTGCAGAACTTGGTTTGCTTTAGGAGTGTTTGATGCTTTCCCACAGAAAGTGTAGGTTCACATGTGTTGATTTGTGCTCCTTAGTCTTGGAAAAGGCAAAAGTGTGGATGGCCAAGGACTGGCAGGTTTCTTTTAAGGAGCAAATGTGGGGAAACTAGGCTGTAGTGACCCATCTGGTAAAACAAAAGGACTGGTAAGCTGTATGATCTTTCCTGCTTCTGTGCCAAAACAGCAGCGATGCCAATTAAAATGCAGGCTCAGTTTTGCCCTGAAGCAGTTGCTTTGACATCATCAGGCAGTTCACTTTGAAAGTCCCTCGAGAAACTGGGATAATTTGGGGGTAATAGGCTCAGTGCTTCACTGTCATTCTAATCTCAGCTTCCTGGATGCTCTGTATTTGAAGATGTTATTCTAAAAAGAAGAATTTAGTTACTCAGAAGCGAAGTTATGATTAGGTCCACAAGTTGAAATCCTTTGAAGGAGTGGAGTATTGTTTGCAATGGGTGTAGAACAGCAGGCTGTTTGGCATCTGCATTGCTGAAGTACAGGCTTGCTTTGTTCCCCAAAACCCGTTTAGAAATGACTGTGCAGTAGAAACAAAGCCGGAATTTCAATATGCTGCCAATAATTGAAGACCACAAGTAAAGGATGAGAGAATAATCACAGTGGTCCCATCCTGGAAAGAACTTAAAATACCATCAGCCTTATTTTTAAGTGATGTCTACTCATTATCAAATCAAGAGAAGGAATGCTGAGTGTTTGTGAGTCATGAGCACGAAAAGGAACCATGTCTGCAGGGCTTGTGTTTGTGCATTTAACTTAGATAACTGAGGGGAAAATATAAATCCTGTCTTTAATTCCAGGTGCTAACGGTACTTAAAGTAAACAACCTGAGTATCCCAGCTGGTTTGCTGAAGACATCTGTGATTCCTGGAGCTGCTGTTGTCTAAATAAGAACCTGTCCTGGTAGTACCTGGCTTCAACCCAGAAGCATTCTCTTGGGTCCTGTATGCAAGTCCATGACATACTGGAAACGATGGGGATTGGTAAGAATACCACGTCGAAATCAGTGGAGGCGGGAGGCTCAGCAGAAGGCAAATATGAGGATGAATCCAAACATCCCACCTTTTTCACTCTGCCTGTAAGTAACATGTTCAGAACTCCATTCTCGAGCTCAGTGTGACTCAGTCGGGCTTTGTTCTAATTGTGTCCCATGAAACCTGACCATCCGTAAGTAGTTAGTAAAAACTCTTTTCCCACTTGTTTCTGTTTATATGTAAACATGGCCAATTATGTTGTCTATAGTTATTTCCTGTGTGTGCTCCAAAGAAAGTCGTGCAATTCCCCAGGCAGTTTGTGATTAGAACAGTTGATGGTAATACTGCAAAACACACCAGCCCCCATGAGGAGTATACCCTATGTTCTTTGCCTGAGAGTAGCAGGCAGCAGTAAAGAAACAGCTGCTGATCACCTTTTACTTAATTAGATTTTCATTACGTCCTTCATGTCTAGGCTTCAAAGTGCTCTGTGTGATGCCTTTCAAATGTGTGTGTTCCTAGACATGCTGTTAGAGAAATAACTGCTTCTCATGTGTGTTACCTTTTCTGACAAAATGTCAAAGGCACTTGTTAAGTGCAAGCCAGGGGGGAGATGGCTGATGTGAGCTGCTGTTGCAGAGAAAATGTTTATTTTAGCACTTCTTTGTTTTGCTCTGTTTTATTTTTAAGGTTGTGATTAATGGTGGAGCAACATCGAGTGGTGATCAGGATACAGAAGACACAGAGTTGATGGCCATCTATACTACAGAAAACGGCATAGCAGAAAAGGTATTTGGTTGTTTCCTTTTATACAAGAACTCATTCTTGCTTGTTTAGTGCTATTATTTGCTTACAGTAGTTTTCCTTGGCTGTGAGATTTTCTTTCTCTAATAGAATTTGCTGATTTGCAGATCCAGATGGGGTCTGGGGGAGTTTTGACCTCGTGATTCTTCTGGTCACACGTTTCAGTTGCAGAAGTTGGAGGATGACTCAGCAGGCGCTAGGAGCAGTTGATGTGCTGTGACCTGCCGCCTGATTTCATCATAGGCAGCTTTTGCATCTCTTCGTTTCCATTGGCCTTTTCATGAGATTTCCCTGCTAAGATCCTTTTCTTTTGTTCTTCAGTTCTTAATTTTTCCAGTGTTTAGTCAAACTAGCGGTGTTGAGCACCCTTGAAAGTGGGATCTTTTCCAGTTTCTTCTGAGCTCCAACCTAATAGACTTAATTTTTCTAATTGTTCTTGTAAGTTGGGAACTTCTTCTTATTTTGTGACAGCTTTTATGAGTGAAGATCGGGTCATTCATAAAGACCCTTGAAGATTTTTACCTTAGGACAACTGTGTTTGTCTTTTTCCTATTTGGAGACCAGTTTGATTGTGCCTTTTCAGCTTTCTTCTTCCATTCTATTGCTTTTCAATCCTGTTTAATAATCTTGCAAACAGAGACAGTATGAATCATCTGAACTTTTGTTTAGAGGAAGAAGATTACAGGAAATAAGAGAAGCACTTTTTTCTCAAGTGTTCATTATCTAATTGGCTCTGTGGTTAAGCATTATTTCAGAGAAGCCTCAGTTTGGCAGTTTTTTTTTTTTTAATGTCTACATTGAAACAAGGAAAAACTCCTTTGGGTCCTTAAAAGTGCATCGTGACGTTTGCTTATATGAACCTTAGCTGCTTCTAGGTCAAGGATGATCTTACGTAGTATAGTTAGTTTTCGAACTCAGACATCAAAGTTCACTTCAGAGCATACCCTGGGCAGGTAATTGTGATGCAAGTCTTGTGTTACATTTTGGAAGAATGTATGAATGCTGCAGCGTGCATTGTGTGCGCTGTGTCTACACGTGTTTTGTATGCAGAAATTTGTCTCACACATTTCTGGCACCATCTCGATCGTGCTGACATTATAATGCTTCTTGACAGCTCTTCCCTTTTTCCTTGCAGTTCTTCAGCTTTCTCTTGGTCCTTCCTAGTTTTATACTTCATAACACGAGTCTTCATAACTTCATCTTGCATGATTATTTTTATTGATTTTTTTTTTTTTTTCCCTGTTTGTTTCTATGTCATTTCCCAACACTTTTGCTCTGCCTTTCAGTCTCATTCTTTTTCCTGTACATAACTATTCTGTGTTTGCTTTTTTTCCAATTTGTGTTGTCCCACTTGTGGGCAGTTAAAAATTTAAAAAATGAATTAATCTCTGATGAATATCTCATTCACAAAGGTGCAGCTTATTCGTGGAAGTTCCCTAAAGCATAATATTATGGCACACTTGGCAAGCACCAGCATGTAGTCAGTATGTGGAACCAGCAGGCGCATGCTTGAGATAATAAATGGCCAGTGACTACCCAGTGACTTATCACCTGGGTAGCCACACCTTGCTCTAATGGTTTGGCCTTGATGTCTCTTATGCCCACTCCCTTTAACTATTACCACTGAAGTTCTGAGCAAGTTGAAAGCTTCCTTGTTCAAAGCAGAGTAAATCTGGATTTTGGAAGAGAGGAGCAGTATCCTGAATGCTGTCTGTGCCCTCACTTTGCTGTTTGGGAAGGACACTGCTATAATATTTCTTCTTCAAAGTGAGAAAAATTCAGTTGTAGGGGATCTATGAAGTCATCAATGACGGCTGAGTGTTGCGGGGCTGAGCAAAAGTTAAAGCATACTATTGAGGGGATTGACCAAATGCTTCTTGAACACAAGAACGGGGCATCAGCTGCCTCTGAGAAGCCTGTTCCAGTGTTTGGAGCACCCTCACAGTAAGGGAATCTTTCTTCATCTCTATTTTGAACGTACCCTGATGCAGACTTGTGCTGTTCCCATAGGCTTTTCTGATTACCAGGGAGAAGAAGCTGGCACCTCCTCATTTCCCTTCCTTGGGATGTTGTAGAGAGCAATGAGATCATCTCTGTGACTTGTAAACTAGGCAACCACTCATCACAGAACATGCCCTCTGATCCTTTTATCAGTTCATTGCTCTCCTCTGGACGCGTTCAGGGACTTAACATCCTTTCTGTATTGTGGAGTGCAGAACTGACACAATACTCAAGGTGAGACTGCACCCATCAGCAGGAGAATCATCTCCTTGGACCAGTTGGCCATGCTGTGTTTAATTCTCTGTTTGTAGATGACTCTAAAGTTGGCTAACTCCAATCAGCAGGGATATTCCCAGGCTCCCAGCATCTTTGGTAAATTGTTCAGAGTGATCATGAGGTGTAACACCTGCTATTTCCTTCAGCACTCTGGAGTGGATCCTGTCAGACCCCATGGACTTCAGACCATGGAGCTGATTAAAATGATTTCCTTACAGTTTTGGTGACCATGAATATAAAGTTGCTGAGAGTCTCAGTAATGATCCTCCTGCTTGCAGGACTGGCAGCCCGAGCTCTGTCATTGATATTAAAAAACTGAGACGTTACATTCTTCTGCCTTTTCCTCATCTTCACTTGTTGGGTGAATGGCTTCACTAGTCCTAAATCCAGTGTTTTTCCATAGAGCTTTCCTTGCTATTGATATACTTGAAGCCTTTTCTGTTGTCTGACAGCACAATGACCACTGTCAACTCGAACTTGGCTTTTCTTGTTTTCTTCCTGCAGGTGCAAACTGCAGCTCTGTAATCACTCCTTGAAACCTGACCTTGTTTCCAGGGATCACATATCTTTTATTTTTTGCCCTTGTTCCAGGAGGAGTTCCCTTTTAAGCCAGGCTGATCTTCTGCCCTGCTTGCGTAACGTGGAGCGCAGTGGGATTGCCTGCTCCTGAGCTTTTAAAGATGGTTATTGAAAATCAACCAGCTCGCATGGATTCCCGGGATACTCTGCTAAAATGCTTTTGTTAGAAGAGCAAGAAAGTTGGCTCTCAAGAGCTTAAAGTTGTTGCCAATTGTCAGTATGTCTGGAGAGCTTTATGCAGACCAGTTGGCTTGTTTCTAAGCCAAGTGCCCGCTGAACCTTTTCTTCTTTGCAGACAAACGTAGGCATAAATGTAATAAGCTTACATTTATGTAATTTTACTTGCAATTATACACACATAAAAATACATGTTTGTGCATGTGTACATGTATTTATTAGGGAATGCTTCGCCGTGCTGCTTTATAATGACAGAAGTGTATCACAGGATGTTCTCCGGGTGAATCTGACATTTGTCTGACTTTTATCAGCTTCCAAATCTTCTTTCTGCATGTCTTTGTGGCTCAGCCTCTTTGTGCTGTACCTTGGATTTATGCAAACTTAGGTTGACATGGGATATATACGTTTTCCGAAGTTCCTGTAAGAGAAGAGATGTGCACAGGTTTACAGCTGCTCTGTGCTCTCCCTTCAGTATGAGATGAAGCTCTGAAACTCTACTTCATAACTTTTTTTTATTATAATTTTTTAGAGAACTCAGTCAAGGGAGCAGTCTTTCACTTTTTGGCCAATGAAAAATGACATTGATGCTGCATGCTGGTAAATTAACAGTTGTACTTATTGGTTTTTTCAAGAGCTACACCTTTAATCTTGGTGAGCAGAATGCCTGGTGCTGAAGGCAGTTTAAGTCTTTTGAAATCAGTGTTTTTCTATTTCATATTCTATTGTAATAACCGTAGTCTTTCCTTAGCAATGTGATTGTTTATGCTCTCTGAATTTGAACTGGTGTTATTACCCAGTGCTAGATAAAAAGGAAATGCTGTAGGTCCATTTGGCTTCCCTGACCTTGCAGGTGATAAACAAAGAGGAGATTATCTAAGAGTGATCTGTGTATGTGTTGTGATTTCGGAGAAGCAAAGGCCGTATGAAGCGAAGTCACAGGTCTGGCAAAAGCGCTGGCCTGTTGGGTAAGGCTGCTTCACGTGAGATCAAGTGCAAGTGTGGATGAGGTCAGAACAGTAGTTACATAATGTCATTTTTGGATAGCTGAGCTGAAATGATGAAAACTGATACTTCCTTCTACTTTTGTTGTTGGTTCTTAATGCTCTGAAGTGTTTGCATTTTGATTCTCAGGAATTGGAAAGCAGAGAGTTATAAACAATTCCACTTAGTTGTAAGGAAGAAATGGTTGTGCTGAATCTTGTTTTAGTGGAATATATGTGGGGATTTTAGAGCCTGGGTAGGTCTGATGAGTGTTCTGTTAGTGGTGTATGAGGGCCCGTGGAAGGCCCCAGTGTGGTCTCACTTAAATTCCTGTAGGTTTGCATACAAATGGACCATGTATGTATTCAGTTACAACAATTAGGATTTTTTCATGTATGAAACATGAGGAACATGATTGTGGGATGGGGAAAAGAAAGCTATGTTATGGCTAAAAAATGGTTAACCAAGATTCAAACTGGGTAAGAGTTAAGCTGGGAAGCAGCTTACAGGCTACACAGATGAGGAGCTTCCTTGCCTGTGATTTAGGCCTCTTATGCAAAGGTGGCTGTTTGACTTTGCAGATAGCCATTGTTGATTCTTTTTCTTAGTTCCAATTCCTCATTTTTCTTTCTTTTTTTTTTTTTAACATACAGTATTCTGAGACACTGTGTGGCTGCCAGGTTGGTTGTACCATAAATGAACTGTTGTGGTAGTGTAAGTAAACAGGAAATGGTTTATACACGTGATTTGTTCAGTGCAATTTCTGTAGCCAGAACTGTAGATGAGCCCATCATCGAAGGTAGAAGGTTTCTGAAAATGCAGCGTACAGATGTTGCTTGGGATTATTACACCAGACTTGCAGCATTTGGGAATTGCCTGATAGTTCAAATTCAGATTACTCCTATGTAATATTAACCTGTGTTGTGTTTTGTGTCCTCCTCCACCTTTCTACCCTCCCCCATTTGATAGAGTTCTTTGGCAGAGACACTGGACAGCACTGGCAGTTTAGATGCTCAGAGAACTGATATGATTTACACTATTGAGGATGTTCCTCCGTGGTATCTCTGCATATTTTTGGGGTTACAGGTATGTTTCAAAGCAGCCATTCTTTTTTCCTCTGGCATTTTTTTTATCACTTTCTGTGTATGTGATAATTGATTCTTCCCACACTCTCACACATTTGAAAAGCTGTTAAGATAGCTGCTTCTGAAGTTGATCACACAGTAAGTTTACTATGTTAATAATGACCTCTATTATTGCTGGCTTAGTTATTAGTGAGGTTCACTTAAATATTTATTATTCTAAGCTATTGTTAGGTAGGAGGTAAGATAGCAAACGAAGTGTGAAGCTTCAGAAACTGACACTTCATACCTCTAGAATTAATGATGATGGGCGATAATTGCTTACTGCTGAAACCTTGAATATTAACCTGATACTGTAGTAGTTTCTGTTCTACAAACTTGATAGCACCATCCTGCAGTAATTACCTGCAGACTTAGTAATAAGCAGGGTGGGCAAATTCTGTCGCTGCTCTTGGATAGAATGTGAGTGCATCTTGCAGATGTGATTGTAGTGGTGAGCTGGACCGTACTTCTGGCCCAGCCACTCACTTATGTGAAGAACAGCTCTTCTCATCTCGCTTCCTTCTTGAATGGTAATAAAATCTATCCCACAGGAATGCTGAGAATTTGTTAATATCTGTAAAGTATGTTGAGATCTCCAAACAACTACATTCCAAGGCATCTTTCTTACTTCTGCCTTTCCTTTGAGGGCAGGCAGTTCTGTAAGGATTATTGTTGAATATGGTGACACCTATTTGTTTGCTTAACATATTTAGATTGGGAAGGAATTAATGAGTACCTATTTTCTGATACTTGGGAGCTTATTTGCATCCTAGTCTGTACGTGCTTTAAATTCATTTGTAAGCTATTGGTTTTTCACATGGTTGAAAATGAATGAAGTTGACTGTCTGCTTTTCCGAGTTGAAAGCTGTTTTCAGCAGTTAACTAAGTACTTCCTCATCAAGAACTGTAGCCGTGCAGCCATGTAAATAAATTAGTGGTCATTAGCAATGGGCTAGTGGTAGCTTAATGTGGAAGCAAGTACTTGAAGAAATGCTTTAGAACCAAGAAATGAGTCATTTGATAGATAATGCAAAAGCAAAAATATCTGGTGGAAAAGAAAAAAACGGTCATAGACTAAAAATAAAAATAAAAAAAATAAAAAGTCTGATGTATTAACACATATTTTGTTGTTGTTCACAGCACTATTTAACATGTTTCAGTGGAACTATAGCAGTTCCCTTTTTGCTAGCTGATGCCATGTGTGTCGGATTTGACCAGTGGGCCACCAGCCAGTTGATTGGGACCATTTTCTTCTGTGTGGGCATCACTACATTGTTACAAACAACTTTTGGATGCAGGTGAGGTTTGGGACTTGTTTCCAGGTGTGGAGATGGTGACTGTAAGATTTTCCAGGATGTAGGTAGAGATCCAAGAAGCAGGCTGTTTTCCAAAGGAGAAACACTAAATATGAGATGACTGTCCCCTGTTCGTGAACTGCTTATTAAAATCTTTGGAAAACTTACCCTAATTAAAGACGGATCTGAAATCAGAAAATATATCTCATGGGTAAGAAAATCCAGCATGTGGAAAAGGAGGAGAAAAGAGAAATCTTTGAGAACAGAAGGTAGAAGTGTTTTTGAGGAGAAGGAAAAATTCACACACCTTTGTGAAGAAGAATTAATTCTGATGTTTTCATTGGGTTCTTTAACGTTTTCCACACGTTTGGAAAGATTTGTCTTAGAAACAGAATCTTTGGGTGGAAAAGTTATCTCAGTGGGGTGCAGAAGTAAAGTCTGTTGTATATTGAGATCAGTTCTTATCCAATGCTTTTTCAAGTATTTCAGCTTTTCTAATGTAATCTCCACTGATGTTTTAGTTTGAGAAGATACATTGCTTACATACTTTCTTGTCTTTTGACTTTGAAAAGGAATCTTTGCTTTGTTTTTATTACATTTTGTTAAATGTAGAAAATCTGTATTTTTTTAATGGAGAGCTCGGTATAATTGAAGCTGTTGAAAGAGAACAGTTTCTTTCCCCAGTGAATTTTCTTTATGTCAAGACTCATGTTTTCTGCCTATTGGCTCTGTGTGCTTACAAGTTAGCTCGCTTTAGCTGTAATCATAAATTCTCGAGTACCACATCTGAAAGGAAGCAGAGGACCAGTGTTCAGTGCCTTTTGATGCTCTGAACCTGATCGACCTTGCTCATATTAGGGATGTTTTTTCCCACTCCAGTTTGTGCTTTATGTAGGAAATGAAGAGATCATTGACCTAATTAGGAGATAAGGTCTTCTGTTTTTCATCTTTGAGTGTCTGCTTCCAGGGCTTATTGAAGTTGAAAATCTCTGTATTTTCTGGACAAATGCAGAGTGGTGATTGGATATTAATGCAAAAGGGAGCTTGGTTCTCCTGTGCACCTAATGGGTTTCTTCTTCTGCCTCAAATTTATCAGAATAACCTTACTTTTTGTATTTCCAGAGACCAATATGTCTTCACGGATCTCAAGCTTGTCATCTTTCTTTTTTTTCCCTAACTAATCTTGGGCTCCATGTCTTTATGACTTGCTATAGAAAGATTTGTGGCTCTTTCAAAAATAGGTGTGGTCCCATCAGTTTGAAATGCTCTGTTTCTCCTGTGTAATCCAGTGTTTGCCTTCTGTGGTTTTCCTTTTCAGTGCCCTTTTCACTTGCCCTGCGAAAGATGTATTTATAAACTGAAGAGGTAATTGTGTTTGGGTCTTCTATTTAAGAAGAAAATTCCAGTGGCTGAACGTTTTGTAATGATTTAACATGGGATTCTGGTTTTATATAAGGGTGGGGCTGAGATAAAGCAGCAACGTTCACTAAATGAGATTTTCAAATATTTATTGGCACGCATCTCGGTTGTATAGTATTTCAGCAAATAAAGCCAGCATGGTTTCAGAAGGACAGATTCTGTGGTTTGAAGGTTCATTTGGCTCCATTATGAAGGAGAGTTGTGGTCAGTCTGGTACCCATACTAGTTTTTAGGAATTCGAGCTATTTATTGGATTTCCTAACAAGCCAAAAGATTTTGCAAGGATTCAGATTCAGAGCAGTTAACATGACTGAAACAATCCCATGCAGCTTTAATATCTAAACATTCTAGGCTTATTGCTGTGCCCATCACTGCATTGTCTAAGCATTCCTACGTCTGTGTGAAATGTTGATACAATGAAGGAGCTTCCAAATGACTTCAGCTTCATAAATAGCTCCATCTTCACAAGTGCTGCTGCCAGAATTGAGCAACTCAGCGATATAGCCATGATATTCCAATGGCAGGCTGGTGGTACTTAGCTAGTGATGAATGCCTGGATTAGCAATGGGAAGGCTATTTCATAAAGCACGTTCCAAACTACAGCTGTCTCTCCAGAAAGATACTAATTGTGGCTGGCTGACTTTGGGTAATGTTTTTAAAAAAAATGATGGAGGGAGATAGAAACTGTTATTTTCCGCTTAGACAAAAGCACAGCATTTTGAGCTCACTGACTCTTCTCGTAAATGGTTTTGGATTAACCATCTTTCGTGATGGTTGAGCAGATAGCTTAGCAGGACTTGCTAAGACCGTATTATGCAATATGTAATTTTATCCAGGTGAATAGTCTGGGTCTACAAAGAGGATTTGGGTAGAGAAAAAATACCAGCGTGTTTTTAAAAGCACCAGATAGCCCCAGTTTTGACAAAACAGCTGAAGTTAAGAATAGACTGGCTACAGATGAGGGAAGAATCTGTGCAATGTGAATATCTGGGTGAAGAATGGGCTCGCTGGCCAGGCTCAGAGTCATGGTGATGAATGGAGGTAATCCAGTGGGTGGTTGGTCAGCGGTGGTGTTCCCCGTGATTTGTTTCTGGGGCTCAGTCTAATTAATTTTTTATCAGTAATCTGGATGAAGGGATCATCAGGTTTGTGGACCATACCAAGCTGGGTGTGACTGTTGATCTGCTTGAGGATAGGAAGGTTCTGCAGAAGGTTCCCAATGGGCCAGATCAGTGGGCTGTGTCTGTTTGTAGGGCATTCAAGAGGCCCCGTTCTGGGCTCCTGTGTTTGAAAAAGGCCAGGAACTACTGGAAAGAATCCAGCAGAGGGCTCCAAAGCTGACTAAGGGCCTGAAGCACCTCTGTTACGAGGAAAGGTTGAGAGACCTGGGACTGTTTAGCTTGGAGGAGACCGAGAGGATCTTATCAACATTTACAGATATCTAAAGGGTGTGAGTATCAAGAGGGTGGGAGCAGGCTCCCCACAGCTATCTGGAAAAGGAGGTTGTGGAGGGATGGATGTTGGTCTGATTTCTCAAGTGACAAGTGGTAGCGCACAAGGAAGTGGTCTCAGTTTGTGATGGAGGAGGGCTGGACTGGATGTCAGGAAGAATTTCTTCACAAAAGGATGGTCAGGCATTGGAGCAGGCTGCGTGGGGAAGTGGTGGAGTTGCCATCCCTGCGGCTGTTTGGGACGTGGCATTAAGAAATGTGGTTTGGTGGTGGGACTCATTAGGTAAAGTTGGGGATTGGATGTGATGTTGCAAGCTTAATTATTTTAATATTGTGTGGTTTTATTATCTTTAAAAGGATAATTCTCAGTCTGAATGCCCACAGCAATTTGTGTCCTGTAAGTGTGCCACTCGTGAAGGTTGTGCAAGGTTTCTGGAGGGCGTTTTATGTCATAGAAAACTCACAATCCAGACTTGTCTCAGTGTGACTGACTTCACCACTGGTGAATGTTCTTGCAAAGTGCGTTTACAAAATCATTATGCAGGGACAGAGTACTGTGTAGGTGGGACAGAGGAGTAACAGCTTGTTAAGAGGTATTACATGTTATGCCATGGGCACCAGCTTGCTCAGTTTGCCCAACGAACCTTGAAAAATGAGGTGAATCATTCACTCATAGCCACTACTGTTTCTTCCCCAAAGCTTTGATTTTTGCTAGAGAAAGGTAAAAGGGAGCTGCGTGCAGGTCAGTGGTCCTCAAGTGGCTCATGTGTTTCATAAGGAGTGACTTTCAGACTCAGCTCTGGAAGTTGCAGCAGATAGGTCGACTTGTTAGATTGCTCGTGGCTCGAACTCTTCTCTGTAATAAGTAGTCGTCTGTTCTGACTTCCTGCCTGTCAACTTTTACAACTGCTGTTAGTAACGTGTTTCTGTTTTGAACTTTCCTCTGTTAAGCAAGTTTTTTTTTTTTTCCTTGTACCTTTTTGATCTTAATCGGAATCTGCTACAGTCAGTTCTTTTTCTTTTACTAAGACTTGTACTGGCATCAAGGCACTTGACTGTGGCTGTAAAACAGCCATAAATGCAGTTCAGTTCCTAGTGCTGCATGTGCAGCTGTTTCACGTGTTATGTTTGAGACCTGCTGTTAAAGAGTTACAGTCCATTGGTATTTATAGAACAGGTCAAAGTGCATCTTCTCTGTAGTTAAGTAACATCCGAATATTTGTGATGTTGTGCATGCTACCGTACATTCAATAAATACATAGTTGGTGCTGGTGGATGCTCTTCAGATATTAAACCTTTTGGGAAGTGTAAACACCACTGCTAAGAATGTCATCTTGAAATTCTTGCAACATTTGTATTTATTGTTAGTAGCCACCTGGTACATCTAATCAGCACTTAGCAACCTAATTGCTGTTTACACATGTACTTAAAGATGAATCTGTAAATGACTCCATTTCAAGTCATGCAGTGGGAAGGTACTGAGTACGCAGACTGCTTACCTCTATCAGAAGGCTCTTTAATGTGGTGAGACTGTGAAAGCTGAATGTTCAGCACCCTGGCTGGTGCTTACATCACAGCATGCATCCTCATCCTTGTTGTGATACTGAGTCAAAAACTTAAGGCAACGTCTGGTACCTGCAGTCAGCATCCAGTAATTATCTGCTACAGGCATCTTGTTGACTTCACATACGTAGCATCTTTTGTTAGGACTTTCTTTTGGTGATGTCTTAGCATTTCTATGTTCTTTTTAATAAGAAATTCTCATATTTCACATTTGTGGCAGCCATCTGATACAGGATGGTTTTGAGGATGAATAAGCACCTAAGTGCAATTGATACCTTGATACAGTACCATGACATGCAGTAGCATTAGCATCTCTTCTTTCACTTTCCACCAGGTTACCCTTGTTCCAGGCGAGTGCTTTTGCATTCTTAGCACCTGCTCGAGCAATACTCTCCCTGGAGAAGTGGAAATGTAATAATACAGGTAATTGTCATTTATGCTTGTTCTCATTTAAGTGGCAAGTGACCCAGATGTCATATAGAGCAACTGCTGAACCTTTTGATATGGAAACTGCAAGTAATGAGCAGGGGATATAGAAAATGAACTCCTTTCACAAGGTTAAAACCTTGCTTTAGAAGATTTCTAAAAGTGCCCCCGTGGATTTCTGGCTTTCATTCCTTTATGTCCATGTCTAATCTACTTGTTTTATAAGTGAGTTAAATGGAAGATGCAAAATTTAAGAGAGCCATTAAGGCCTTGTTAGAAAACTTCTGTTTGTTAGGGTTAACATCCAGTTGTAATTTCTGCTTTGATCACACGTATAAATCCTTTGATATTGAGAAGATTAAGCTACTGGGAAAGAGCACGTGGGTTTCAGTGCTTACCGAGGCATACTGTGGTGCATGTCAGCTCCCACACCTGTGTCAGATACTTCCAGATGACAGAACGTGCCACAATCCTGGCATACCTGGTTGAGAGAAAATGCTGTCCAACAGATAACATTTGATTGCCAAAGCAATTTTTCCACTGCTTGAGCTTTTCAGAAAGAACCTTTGCTGCATCTTGCTCCTTTTAACCTCCAGATATTGTCAGATGGGGCTCTTACCCGGGGGTCAGTTCATTGTTCAGGGAGCGACCTAAATCGGCTAACAACAAACATTGGGGTGCTTCCTTGATTCCCAGCAATTGAGTAATTCCCCATTCATTTGCTTATTTGAGTGGGAAAAATCTTTAAAAAAACCTTTATTTATGAAAATGACAATTATTTTTTCTACTTCAGTACACTGGGTAAAATTAGTGGGTTAGCTCTTGGGAAATGTTTACACGTTATTACAAGATTTATAGTATTGCAGAATTTTTTTAAAATCTAAATCAAAGTTCTTTTGTTAAGCTGTGTCAAAGGGAAATTGGTTTGTTAAATGATGGCAAACAAACAGAGGAATAAATACCTGTGTTTTGTCTTTTCTTCTTTTGGTAAGATATAACAGTTACAAATGGAACAACAGAACTGCTTCACACTGAGCACATCTGGTATCCCAGAATACGAGAGGTAATGTAGGAGTAGCCTTTTGCAGTTAATCTGTCCGATTTCAATTAAGTTTCTCATTTAACCATCTGTGTGTTCTCATCGTTACGTTGCTGGTTTCTTCTTTCACTGCAGTTTCATTGGAATATATCCCTTTACTCATTCTATGGAAGTCTTAATTTTTTTTTCAACTTGTTCATCGCTGTACAGCAAATCTGATGAGTTAGTTGTCACATTCCAAAAGATATGCAGTGAAATGCACAAGTGAGATGAATACTGTTCTTGTAACACTTGCAATTTGCACTCACCAGTAGCAGCTCCACAAACCATGGGCTGCTAGCACACCACTCGCCTGCTCGCTCTGGTCAGTAGGCTGTCCCGTGGAAGGTAAAAGGCAGTTAGCAAATGTGTTCATCCCCAGGGGTTTGAAGTTGGAGACTTCTGATAAGACCTGGATTCTCCCAAAAGATTTGCTGAAGTATATCAAACTCCTTCTCCACTTGAAGCGTTGCAGTCTGAACCTCACTGTTCACTGCAGAGCCCACAGTGAGGGTTGTGCCCAGGCATCCCACTACAGTGGTAGATAGCATAGTCCAAATCAAGGCGTGTGTCATGGAATTTATCTCCCATCCCGTTGCTTTGGGCTGCAAACTTTTTCTTAATTAAAAACAACCCCTCTCTCTTCCCCATGTTCAAACCATAGCTACATCCTGCCAAGAGCCCTGCAGCCAAGAGGGCTGACAGTCTCCTGAGACCACAACGCTGCTCTATACCAGCTTCTAAGGAGCACTTGTGAACAATGCAGCATACACTGCCCCTAGGAGCTAGGAGCATCACCTCCGTGGCGCCACCAACCCTTGCCGGCTCGATCTGAGAGCTTAAAGGTTAGCCTGGAACTCAGGTCTCCTGTCTGACAGTGTGATGTGCTATCCACACAACTACCAGACTGGCCCACTGGTCTGTTGTGTAATAGTTTTGTGGAGAAAAACCATAAGTGTTATGCTTAAGCAATAAGTCACTTAAACCTAATGAGCTGTTTTATGACAAAAAAAAAAAAAAAAAAGCTGAGTTCTTCTATGTCACTGAATTCTTTGAACTGCAGTTTGTAATCCAGAGCAGAAAAAGAAATGTTTTGGTTTCGCTTTTAAGATGCAAGTAAACTGTCTCTTTCCCTTTCTTGTGTGTTCAGATCCAAGGTGCTATTATCATGTCCTCACTGATAGAAGTGGTGATTGGTTTGCTTGGCCTTCCTGGTGCCCTGCTGCGATACATTGGACCTCTGACCATCACACCAACTGTTGCTCTCATCGGCCTCTCTGGTTTCCAAGCAGCTGGAGAAAGAGCAGGCAAACACTGGGGTATCGCTATGTTGTAAGTACTCAGGGTGTTTCTGATGTAGACCAGTGAGTCCCAGCTGGTAAGTCATCACAGAGGTGTTCTGGAGTGCCAGTGAGAAACCTGAGTCTGCCTGGCTGCCAGAGGTAGCGTGGCAGTGCTCCCAGCTTGGAGAAGCAGAACATGCAGGAGTCTAGGTGGGATCAGCAAGCAATTAGGGAACAAAAACCACAGCAACTCATGAGAGGAGGAAGGAGAGAAGGCTGACAGTGAGATGTAGAAGACAGAATGTTGTGAAACGACAGTTTGTCCGGGAGTCGTGGGTCCATTAATTCAGTGCAAACTTAAAAGCAATTCTGCAGAACACCAGAGGGACAAGTGGACAACTTGTATTTCTTTTTTAGTGATGCTTTTGCATGTTTCTTATTTGGCAAAAGCAAGCAAATGGCTTTGGTAGCAGTTGCCCATTTCTGATTTTTGTTATTTAATTTCTGCATATCCCCAGAAAATTTATTTGATGCCAGAATACGTATTTCCATGAATGCCAGTTGCTGAGGAAACAGGTTGGACTTTTAGGATGAATATGGTTTCTTTTTCTACACAGCTGCTCTTTTTTTTTTTTTCCTTGCTATTTCATCCTACCTCTACTTTTTCTATCTTAATTTTCATTCAATGGAAACTCTGAAGTTGCTTCAGTGAGTGCTATTTCAATCTCATGGTGAATTTGGAACTTACCTTATTTCAGAGATAAAATTAAGCAAGAATGTGACAGTATTGGAGGACAGCTGTGGTAGCTTCGGTGTGTCTTGTATTATTCTTTTCTAAATTACAAGAATTGTTTCAGTTACTGAAGTGTAAGTAGGCTGACTGCTGTTCAGCAGGCAGAAATACTTGGTTTCAGGCCATGCTGTGCATATTTCTGGAGGTATGGATGCCAGGGAACAAACAAAATGCGATTAGAAGTACAAAAGGGAATAGCTGGGAGAAATGAGATGAAGCGAAAAGTTTCCTGTGAGATGCTGTTGATAAGCAGCCAAATTGGGATGGAAACCACACTCTAGAGAGCATGAAATTGGCTGGAGCAGCTGAAATATCCGATGTATAGCGACCAGCTTTGAACTGGCTCTGGAAGTGGAAGGAATGACTTGGTGCGATCAGACTGTGATGTGACACATCTGTTAGCACAGTACTTTGACCAAGTAAAGTATTCTGTAAGTGCAGCTTATGATTAAAAGGGCTGTTTAATTCATTATCTCCAATGCTAGCATTATGGATATTTTTGTAATTCTGTTATGTTAAGCAGCTGACACAAAGGAACATTTGTTTTCCTGCAAAACAAATTCTGTGCAAGTTGGGACTGATGTTGTATCAATCACAGACCTTTGAGTTGGACATGGAGACCTGTAATGACAGCTGATATTTTGCAGGTGGAAAAAATAGATCCATTTAGGAACAGGTTTAAATACTGCTCAGTCAATAAGTGTTTCTGGCTTCAGCCATTCAAAATGTGTGCTATAGAGCTGGAAATAACTCCGTGGTCATCTGCTGCCACTCAAAAGTAACTTGATTTCTACAAGATACGGCACTGAAAATGGTCTTGCCTGTTCTGATGGGATAAAATGACTGCATCACTATCTAGCACAACGGGGTAATATTTGTGTAAGAGCTGTTTGCCTTCGTTAGCTGCAGGTGTGATTTGACAGGATTTCCAGACTCCAGAATGATTTTGTTGCCCTTGTTCTGTAGGTCACAGTCTGAAATAATTTAATGATAAAATACAGACCATCTCTAAAAGGGGAAAGTATTCCCTAATTTCTCTGCTTGTGAAGAAAAGTTCAGTTTTCAAGTCTTGTCTCTGTGTCCTGCTTAGACTCATGCCATGCATCCTCCTATCCTCCTCGCTGTCTTAAATAATGCAGCTTTTTTCTTTTTTTTAACAAAAAATGCCTGCTAGCTGTCTGTCCTCAGGGCTGACGTGCTGTTAGGGAGTGGAGCCCATCCTCGTTCTGTAATGGACTTCTGGAGGAATGCCAAAGCATTTCCTGAACGCAAGGGAAAAGGTGTCTTTATCATTTGACTTCAGTCACAGGGAAAGGCTGTAAAGGATGCCCTTGTGATGCAGAGCTCTTTGTTCCTGCAGATTGAGGGAGAAAATGAAGCTCTGTTCTGTTTCATGCAAGCTGAAACTGATCCTGGATAGGAAAGGGAGGGATGCTTAAATTCCATCGTCTTTTCTTCTCCTTAATAAATCTGATGAAAACATAAGCTCAAATTGCAGGAAAGCTTTGCTCCTTCAGACAGCTCGACTCTTTCTGTAGCCTTTTTACAGCAAAATGCTTTTTGGTTACTTCAGAATTGATCAGCTCCTCCTTCCTTTTTATTTTACATTGCTGTGGGTACTTATTTCAGCTGTAGACTTAAATTATTTTTAACATATGGAGGAGCTTAGCAATTTTGACAACAGGGACATGCATAACACTTGAGGCATCTAAAAACTTTAATGAACTAGGGTACTGCTGACCTGCAGTTGACTGGGATCTTGGTTTTTGGGCTCTATTCTGTTACTATTACATTAGTAATATTAGCTAGATTATAATAATATAATAATTATAATAATATTAGCTAGTATTATTAGCTAGAATCACATCATAAATCATACTCTAGTAACATATGCAGCAAACATTGGGGTTCTTAAGAAGTGAATGCAAATGATGTCGCTTGGGATTACGTGGAATAATTATTTAAAACAAATTCTCTCATTTTGTTTTGTCTCGCTCTAAATTTAAATGTATGCTTTTGTTTGAAGTTTGAGCAGCCTGAAAGATTTGTGCTGAGAAGGATTTTTAAAAGACTGGTGCTAATGACATCTCTCTCTTGTCCCATCCTTCTCCTTTTCTTGTTGTTCCTTCTCAGGACTATTTTCCTCGTATTGCTGTTTTCTCAGTATGCCAGAAATGTCAAATTTCCCTTACCCATTTACAAATCAAAAAAAGGATGGACAGCATATAGACTGCAGCTTTTTAAGATGTTCCCTGTAAGTAGCTGAATTCATTCTTCAGAGGCCAAAAGTGACCCTAATGTAATGTTTGGGGACTTTTTTGCTTGATTTTGATTTTTCTTAGTGGTACAGTAGATGGCAGAGGTGAGATAAAAGCTTGAATGTGGTTATGGGAAACTTGATGGCTGATTTGCTCATTGTAGTCTTGCCAGATCCCATTCTGGCATCCATCTCTGATGGAGCAGTGAAGGTGATGGAGGGAAGGGGTAGAGAAGGACGTATTTTTATGCATGTAGTGAAAGCCTAAAGGGAGTCCTGAAAAAAGGGATGACAAGATCATTATCATCTAGCTTTGTGAAAGCAGCACTCTGTTTCCCCATGTGAAAGGCTTCCTTTATTTCTGTTAAAATTGAGACTAATTCACAAGACTAATTCACTAGCTCATGTAAGTGCCCGTTTGGAGACTTTTCCATTTGTTAGCAAGATGGCAGACTTATTCTAAAGCTTCTGTAAGAGCACCTTCATTAGAGGTATAGGATACTCAGCAAATCTATTGCAGGATTTACTGCTTCTTCAGATGTAAAACATCATGTAAGATCACACTCAGTGCCTGTGCAGTAGGTACTCTGCAGCAACTGTTTGCTATGGATGTATATTGGTGATGATAGCTGATCTTTAAACAGCTTCTTTATCTTCCTTTGCAGATAATTTTAGCGATCTTGGTGTCGTGGTTGCTGTGCTTCATCTTCACTGTGACAGATGTCTTTCCCCCCGACAGCTCCAAGTACGGCTTCTATGCTCGCACGGATGCCCGACGAGGAGTGCTCTTAGTGGCTCCGTGGTTCAAGGTCCCTTATCCCTGTAAGTATGTTTGGTTGTAAGGGTGGTTTTCTTTTCATAGCCTGCCAATGTCAGTTTTGCTAGATTTTATCTAGGTAGCTCCTGACTCCTAACGACGTGGATGTGACTGTATATTTAACACAGGGCTTCAGGTAAACGGTTGATTTATCTGTACTTGTCACTGCTGTGGCCAGCTGCAGTTGATGTTACGATAATAAGGGTGGGTTATGACTTCAGTAGCTCCCTACAGGAGTTACTCATTGTTAAAGGAATCACCAGTGTCTGGAGTTTTTCCAACTTAATATGCTTCCCTGCCCCTGAAGGCAACTGTTCTTGAATTAGCACAACTACTGGAAAGCTGTGCACGTAATCTGACTTCCAGAATTGGGCTTATGGGCAAGCTGGCAGATGCCAGTCAATGCTTATGAAAGTGCAGAAGAGTGCATGAAAGTGCAAAATGCTTTATGTGGCACCTTGGTTGATTTATTCTTTTGCCAGCTACATCTAAGACTAAAGCTGTTAAAGGCTTTTTCTTAGGACTTGAGATAGAGCTGTACACTGGTCTGTGCTTGTGCTGCTCAGAAATTAACATAATCGTAACAGAATAGTACTCTTCCAGAATAGAATAATAGAAATTGTTATGAATGCCCATACATCATAATGAAGGATCTGCACTGTGGTTTTTCATATGCTTTGTTTCTGGTTCTTAGGAAAGAACTCATCTAAAGCATTGCTTGCAAGATGTGTAATAAAAGGTTTTGGGGAAAGAAGAGGCAGAAAATTTTTCCACCCTCATTAGACCTTTCTTATTTGTGAAGCCTTCTTCTTTCATGTTTTTGTAACTTAAAAGTTCCTTTTGTTGCGAGAGACTCTGTATTTCAATGAGATAAAAGCA
This sequence comes from Tetrao urogallus, assembly GCF_951394365.1. NCBI lineage: Eukaryota > Metazoa > Chordata > Aves > Galliformes > Phasianidae > Tetrao > Tetrao urogallus. Next base: position 4,179,147 of record NC_136840.1, on the reverse strand, counting down.
TCAAGGCAGTGGCTGTGGAAAACCTGCCAAGCTTTTCTGCAGGCTTAAATTAATCTTACTTTCCCTTGTACAGAAATTTAGAATTGGAAGTTGTTTGTGCAGTGATCATAGCTGGCTGTTGGACGTTGTCTTCGTTTGATAGACTAAACTTGTAACCAAAGACTGAGTTTTCAGAGGAATGATAATAAAGAGGCGTTTGCCTCACTGATCTGAATTGGGTTTTTTTCCCCTATAAGTAGTTCAGATTCCTTCTGAGCAGGAGGAAAGCCCCCAAACACGATCAAAGCAGTCAGTTAGATGGTTATTTCTTTGCTCCTTTAATCTAATTGAACTTGCCAGGCTGTGTGACTGTGAAGGGAGTTTGTTGATTCCATTAGAGAATAATAAGCTGCTGTACGTTTTGAAATCTAAATTGTTTTATGTGGCATGAGAGATTTCAGTTTTGTTTTCTTCACAGTTCAGTGGGGACTGCCAACAATTTCAGCTGCTGGAGTTATAGGAATGCTCAGCGCGGTTGTCGCTAGCATTATTGAATCAATAGGAGATTACTATGCCTGTGCCAGGTTGTCTTGTGCTCCTCCTCCTCCTATTCATGCAATAAACAGGTATGTCAAAAAGAGAAAAAGGAAAAAATGAATATCAATTCTGTTTTCTTATGTCATGTTTTTTTTCCTTGGGGCGAGACAAGATTCTGCTTTGCTGTTATGTGTTAGGCACAAGGGCTGAGGATGTGAAATGAGAGATGGAAGGGCTGAGTCCGACTCTGATTCAAATGTAACATTGGAAACTTACTCCTGTTCCTACTGGGATCTATAGAAATTAAGAAATAATGCAGTTTCACTGGGGAAGGAACTCTAAATCATCTCCCCTAGGAGGACAGGCTGAGAGAGCTGGGGCTGTTCAGCCCAGGGCAGAGGAGGCTCTGGGGAGACCTGAGAGCGAGCAGCATTGCAGAGTTTAAAGGGGGTCTGTAGGAAAGAAGGGGGCAGATTCTTTAACAGAGTCTGTTGTGATAGGAAAAGGGGAAATGGCTGCAAACTAACAGAAGGGAGATTTAGATTGGATATAAGGAAATAGTTGTTTACTATAGTGGTAGTGAGACACTGGCATGGGTTGCCCAGAGGGGTGATGGATGTCCCATCCCTGAAGACATTCAGGGTCAGGCTGGACAGGGCTCTGAGCCATGATCAGCTGTGGCTGTCCCCTTTCATTGCTGGGAAGTTGGACTAAATGACCTTTAAAGGTCCCTTCCAACCAAAACAATTCTATGATTCTGTGAGTTTAATTTCCTCATTTTAGGAACGTGATTATTTGAGGCACAGAAAGTCAGAACACAGGTTGATTTTCCAGCTGTATTGGAAGTTGAAATGTCAATTACAGTAATTCATGTGGGACAGATGCCTTAACGGGCACTGCAGTCATAAAGCACCATCTGAGTGAGTCTATGCTAATACAAGTTTGACAATTTTCTGTTTGTGAATTACAGAGGAATTTTTATTGAGGGTCTCTCCTGTGTTTTGGATGGAGTATTTGGGACAGGGAATGGATCCACTTCTTCCAGCCCTAACATTGGTGTCCTGGGCATCACGAAGGTATGTTAATCAGCCAGTAACTTTGAGTATTATTTTGTCTTCTTGTGGTTGGGTTATGCTATTTTCATATTTTGTAGCTTCACTTTGTGCAGACTAAACTTTATACAGTATTCTGAACTTAAGCATCAGGCAATGTCTAATAGAAATCCATTCTAGAAAAGGATGCTAAGTAATGCTAAGCATTGTAAGTAAACAGGAGTTTAAAAGTGTTCATAATGCAAATGATGCTAAATAGACCAGCCTTTTGAAAACCAGCAAAGTATTCCAGGATTGTAGTGTTCTTGAGTTGAGGCACAGACACTGTAAACTGCATGGAAATTGATATTCTTTTGGATCTCTTAGCCCTGAAAGCGTTGCTACAGGACTGTTTTCAGTGTTTCATTTTGATACAATGAAATATAAGTTGAGATCCTTGGGTCTTGTCTGCATCTGTACTAGGATGTTACATTGACAGAGCTAGAGCAGGAGCTGCAGTCAAGGTAACTTCAAAGTTAAAAGGTCTCTGTTGTGATGTGTTTATAAATCACTGAGCATGATTAAGGGGTTGCATTTTGGGGGGAGTGTCACTCAGCAAGATGCGTAAGCAGTTGAGGAATTCCTTTGTTTGCGTACTGAATGGATGGGTGGTTGAGTGCTGTGCTGAATGGGGGGACCTTGGGCTGCAGATGGATTTGCTTGACACTGTTAATTTAACCTTGTTGAGAAATATCAGCAAAATCAGTAAGAGCAATTCACGTCGTAACTGCGTACATCCTGTTGTGTGCTTGGCTTGGGAGCTATAAATCTACTTCATGCAGGCAAGATGCAGAATGTACGTGCTCCTCTTGACATAACTCATCCCCCAACTTAATCCAATATAGATGATGGATTTATCAGCGGCCATATTTTTTCTTCTACACAAAGGATGGCTCTGTTTGCTTTTGCAATGGAATATAAATACTAATAGCACCATCTGCTGTCTGTACAAGTGCTCCTTTCGGTGGGTGGAAATTTCCTAGAAGATGTTTGCTAGAAAAATCCTTAGAGAAAGGTTTATTTTGTTCTGCTCTTCCTGTTTCTCACTTTGTAGTTCCAAGAATTAACAAATATTTTTTACTGAGGGTGCAGGAATGAGCAGGCATTTTCTCTTGAAACAGAGTTAAGTACAGTGAGGTTTGTTCAGAGAGTATGATGGAAGAGTTGAATGTGCCTTATCTAGAGTGGCACAGCTGGATGGCTGTGCTGCAGTGTTTTGCCCTGTTTTGCTGTCTGAGTATTTGTCCCAAAAAAATCTGAACAGCTTTGCAAATTCAACTTCTATTAGAATCAATCTGTACAACTTAGATATTCTGCTGTTAGTCGTAAAAGGCAATCTTCAGTGCTCATGAGCAAAGTCTAAATAATCATAGTGATCCCACTATACCACTGCAGCTGTTGAAAGGGCCTCTACCTGCCTTGAAATTAGCATTGGTTGCATTTGGAATTTTAAATTCGAGGCTTCAACTGGATGGAAAGGCTGCAGAGTCTTTGAGCTGTACTAGATGAGAGGGTGATTGATTAAAACTCAACTGTTAGGCCAAAATTATAGCTGGCTTATGCCATAATGTCAGTGGTGTGGTTACATCTGTAAGGTGCCATATCCTTACTCACACTTTCCAAAACAGTCTCTTAGCATGTGTACAAGTGCCTTGGAGTAATTGCATAGTTTAAGCTAGGTGCTGACCAAGATGCTTTCAGTTGCTTTCAAATCTCATGTGAAGTTTAATTTATTTGGCTTGTAGAGGTTGATCAATGTCACTGTTGTGGGGATCTTCCTTTTTTCAAAGATCTGGTTATTTCATACAGGAAGGTAGTTTTAGACCAAAGTGTTGGTGCTCATAAGGAAAGGAATATATTTATTTACACATAAATTGGGAAAGCTGCAGGCTAACTTGTATAGGTTTAACTCATTTAGCTCAGACAATGTGATGAACAAATTTCAATTTGTTTGAAACACAGTTTTCTAATAGAAGGTCTGCAGAGAGCTTTGCTAGAAACTGCTGTGCGAGTATAACCATAGTTTTTGTTTTATCTTCTGCTCCTCGTGGATCTCTTAGGCTGTGTAACACTGCTAAAATGTTGAACGTTCAGATTGATCAATTGCAGTTACAACATGGTGCCAGACAGCAACTGCCCTGATGTCTGGATGCTTAAAATAGAAAAGGGAAGGAAGTGCAGACACTTGGTTTGGCGTTAGCACAGCCATCATTTGCAGCTGAATTGCATTCAGTTTTGATCTCAGAGGGATGTTATAAAATCTCTTGATAATCTGTTTAGAAAGGTTGTATCTCCTTCAGGTGAACTGCATGAAAGATGATTAATAGATGTATTACTGTGTGAAAGGGTGGCAATGCATGAGTTCTTTTCACTTGTGTTACTGCTGATCTGTTTATAATCTCTCCTAGTTATGGTCTGCTTACTGTCTGTGTTGTGGATGGGACCATGCCCCGTGGTTATAGGGGCTACAACACTTAACAGATTTTGTTAAAGCTCATTAAAGCAGACTTAAAGTTATGTTAGAACTGGATTGCAGCCATGTTACAGCTGAGTCTGAGGTGTAAAGGCTCTGCAGCCTGCAAAAAATATGTGGAAGTTTGAATGTGAAAATGAATAATAAAATGCAAGGGATGAAGATGGATGAAGTGTAGACTTTGTGCCAGTGTGCTTTCCTTTTTGTTCTCCTGCAGGTTGGAAGCCGCAGGGTTATTCAGTATGGAGCAGCTTTCATGCTTTTGCTTGGGATGGTTGGCAAGTTCAGTGCTCTGTTTGCATCCCTGCCTGACCCCGTGCTTGGTGCCCTCTTCTGCACTCTCTTTGGTAACGTATGTTTTTTGCTCCTCTTCATGTAGTCTACGGCAGCATCTTGTTACACCAGTGCTGCATTTGTGTTGCAATCTTCTTACTGTTTTAAGAAAAAGAAGCCTGAAGAGTGAGACTTGTGCTGTTTTTATCTAGGGATGATTACAGCTGTGGGTCTGTCTAACCTCCAGTTCATAGATCTAAATTCTTCTCGCAACCTGTTTGTGCTTGGATTTTCCATTTTCTTTGGACTTGTCCTTCCCAGCTATCTCAAACAGAATCCACTGGTGACAGGTATGTGTTCCTGTTCAAATTCATGAAGTCCATACTAAGTAAATAAGAAGAAATCCAACTTATTATGGAGGCAGGAAAAGCTATTGGTAAGAAGACAGGTGCGTTCAGAGGAAAATCAATTAGGATGTTGAGATTGGAGCTGAGTGTTTTGGTGGGGTACATCTCAAGTTGTCCTGCTTTTCTGGGTAAGATTGCAGAACAATGCCAGGACACAATTGCCAGCTGGACTGAAAGAGAGATTGCAAAGGTGAACCTGAGTTATGAAAAGTGTCGAAAGAACAGGTGGAAGTACTGAGTTGGACTTGGAAACCAGGAGTTTGTTTTCATTTTCCAGCTTTTCTTGTCACTCTGGATGTGAGTGGAATCTGAATTTTAATGCACTCAGTTTCAGACTGTTGCTTTTGATGGTGAATGTCATGAAAGGAAGGCTCTGTAGAGGGGCACTGAAACTGATTTTGAAAAGGAAAGGTGTTCTTACAGCTGTCAGTTCAGAACTAGATGTAAGAGCATAGCTAACCTTTTTTAGCTTGCATAGAAAAGTACGTCATTCAAGCAAAGAGTTAGATTACAATATTAATGCAGTGCTCTTCAGTGGAAGATTGAGCAAATTCCTCACTGAGCTGAATGTCAGTTTTCCCTTGTAAATCAATAGAATGCGCTTATCTGTGATTAAAGTTCAAGCAAACAATAAATTATTTTTCTTTTCTGTTCTAGGAATAGCAGGCATCGATCAAGTATTGAATGTTCTTCTCACTACAGCCATGTTTGTTGGTGGCTGCGTTGCATTCATTTTGGATAATACCATTCCAGGTCAGTGTGAACTGCAGTTTTACCTGCAGTAGTGACTGCTTCTCTGAATGCTGGTAGCACAGCACCTCAGGGAGGGAGACAGGAGATGAGGAGGTAAACGCTGCTGCTTTTGTTGATGTTTCTGGAGCAGGGTACTTCATTCCTGTATGCCTCTGATTCTTTGATAATGCTTTGATCCCTTTGCAAGCTAAGATTTCCATTTTCTTTAAAAATAGAAAATAGCAAAGAAAAAACCAGGCCAGGAGACACTTAGAATCATAGAATCCTTAGAGTTGGAAGGGACCTTTAAAGTCATCCAGTCCAACTCTCCTGTGATGAGCAGGGACATCCACAGCTGGATCAGAGCCCAGTCCAGAGCCTGCTCCAGACTTCTCCAGAAGACACAGTAAAAATATTTCAGGATTCAGAATATTCCATTTTGAGAGCAAAAATTTGCCTCAACTTCCAGATACGTAATTGTGTTTTCCATATTTTTATTTCCTCTTCGTAGAAGATCCTGCCAGTGCTTTACTGAACGAGGTGCCTGAGTCTTGAGGCTTGTCTTCTTTCTGCTCTTCCTCCTGGTGTGTGTGTATGTGTACCTATTTATTCTACTTCTCTACTTCTAGGAAGCCCTGAAGAAAGGGGAATACGGAAATGGAAGAAAGGGGTTGGTAAAGGAAGCAAGTCATTGGAAGGCATGGAAACGTATGATTTGCCTTTTGGCATGAACTTCATCAAAAAATACAGGTGTTTCAGCTTCCTGCCCATCAGTCCTACCTTCATGGGTTACACGTGGAAAGGCTTCAGGAAAAGCAGTAACTGCAGGAGTTCAGATGAAGACTCAGAAGCTACAGTATAGCCTTAGTTGAAACTATATTATGTAGTTGTAGTAAAAGATGTATTTGCAGTTTCTTGCTGATTAAGAAGCATTAAAATATATGTTTTGTATATCTGCATTTAAATTCTGGAACCAGAGCTGAGACAGATTTAAAAAAAAAAAAGAAAAAAAAAGAGAGAAAAAAAGCTTTCCTGTTGTGGGTGGTGGTAGCCAGATCTAGTGTCTCTGTTGGATTCCTTTTCTTCCTTTTGTCCAAAGCTATCGATACCTGCGTACCAAGTCTGCTTATTTTAGGTGGGACTTAGGTTCCTGAAGTATGTAGGTGCTGTTGAGAATGTTACTTTTTATGGTGGTTTTATTTAAGTCATTTATGCTGGCATTTTTGGCTCGCTCATTGCTGGCAATGTTAGTCATGCCAGAAAATCTGAATCCTGTGAAAAGGAAAAAGTAATAATTGTAATTATGCCTAATCACGTCTGTTTTGTTTCTGACCACTGTTTTGCACATTCCATAGTTTCAGATCCCTGGAAACCAGACTTAGTTTAAACTGGCAAATCCCAAGACTGTTTTTCCGATGGCTTGATGGTTCAGTCAGATGTCCAGCCTTAAGACAGAAGTTTCCATAAGAACTCTGCCTGTGAAAACTCTGAATGACTTCTGTTGGCTTCTTGCTTGAGAAAGAATCACTCATGTCGTATCAGTTTGCATTTTTGAATTTCTCCATTTTCTGCCTGGCTTTCTAACCACCCAACTGCTGTCCAGGAGTAGGTCTTCTCTAGAGGGATGTGTGTAGCTTGACTTTTGTAGAGATGGGAGTCTTAACTTTCAGGTGGAGCCTGATAGCAGTTCTGACAGGGCAATGAATGGATGCAGCTGGATGTTTCCTAAACAAGAAGGCTGCAGAAGTGGTTCAGAGGGATTCACACCTGTGTGCACGTGATCAGAAGGCAACCAGCTTTCACTGGTGTGCATCTGTGCATTTCTTGTTTGGATGTTGAGATCCAGTGCTGCCTGTGACTGGCTTCTGGTGCATTGCCTCTTTTTTTACCTCTTTGTGGGATTACTGTAAAAGCTCGCTGCTTCTGCAGAAGTGATCTTGAATGGCAGAGACACTACATTTGATGTCCTCATCCACTGGATGGTTTAACGGGTATTGGGTCCAACCAGGGCACCATTCAGATATTTTTTTTTCCTGGAATAGTCTCAGCTCTGATGTTGTGTGAGTGTTGATGCTCATCATGCATTCATAATTAAAAGTTTCATTCATGTTTAATGTTCTTACTATTGCAAGTTAGTTTTAGACTTCGGTGTGGCCCCAAAAGCATTTTTAAGCTGTGGAGATCATCAGGGAAATGTAGTGTAATGTAATTTCAAGGCCAGTATGCTCTACAGTGCTTGCGTTTTGTGTTCCTGGAGAGACGTAACAGTAGATCCTGTAATTCACTGGTATATTTATCGAGGTTTGACTACTGGACAGGAGCGCAGGAACTCTGCTTTCTGAGTCTACTTCCACGTGAATTTGTTATTGGTTATTGAAGCATGGATGGGTTGGGGTGGGGAGGGCAAGGAAAGAGCTTTATGGATCAGTACTGAGTAGCGTAGGATTGGAATGGTTCCATGGACATCCTTTTTCAGCATGTCATGGCTGTTTCCAGAAACGTAAAATAATTCTGGTTTTTTTTTCCATAACAAAGCATGTGTTTGTTCCTGCTTCAGGGAACTCTCAGTAGTTTGCAGTCTTTGTGTCAGTCGGTCTATCTTGAAAGCTAGTCAGAAGAGTTACTGTGTCATAGACAAGGTTGGTTTGCCTTCAAAACTAAGTCATTTTTGTCATTTGAGATTCTCCTCTACAGGTAGCGAGACATTAGATTTTCACATCCACTTACAAATAGATTTGAATGTGGGGACTTGTAACTAGTGGCTCAGAGCTTCCAAATTTCCCAACTTCACGTGCAACCAAAGATGTATGAGGGAGGTGGAGGAGTTAAAATGAATGGGCAAGGAAAGAAGGGAAAATCCAGCTGTGTGTGGTGGTCATTGTCACATAAAATGCCAAAGTTGACTGTCATAAAAATGTTGAAAGAGGCAAAGGTTTGGTATTCAGTGCACTGCCACCTCTTAAATGCTGAAGCTCCTGGGAGCTGAGCACAGCAGTGATTGCTGTGTCCTGAGGCTTTGCTCAACTTCCCCCTGGATATGAATGCTTAACATTGAAGAGAAGGCGGTGAGCAATAGTGATCTTCTCTCACCTTTGGATGGAGTGAAGCTTTTTGTGTGCTGCACTGTCTTCACTTGAGCATGTCAGCAAGAACTACCAAGGTGATTTGTGACATGTGGGTTAAATTAAGGCAATGAATCCAAGGATTTTTTCCTTCTTCCTGGGGCAGAACCACCCCTCTGCAGTGGCACGGGCCAGGCCTATCCAAAGAGGTGAATCCAGATGACTCTATCCAACTTGGATTTAATTCTTTCTCAGCTTTTGTTTCTCCCATGCTGATTCTGTGGACTGGCTGAGAAGTGCAGTAGCATTTAGCTGGCATGCTTTGCTTTTCTAGCCACTTAACTCAGTTAACACTAAGATAAATAGTTGTAGTTAGCAGTCATTTTTGTAACCAGATCTGTATTGTGCGTAATGACACTGTCAATCTTACTACAGACACGAACGATGAGAGGTGAGCCTCAGTTCTGCAGTGGAGATCTGCTGAAGCATGTGTAATGTAACGTGTAGCAAAAGGTGATGATGGTGTTGGTGATGTTTCCCTGGATGTGCGGGGAAGGTTCTGATGCAGCTGCTGCACCTTGAATCTTTGTATTGCAGCATGCATCTCTGTAGAGCTTTGAGGCAAGCAAAGAACAGCGCTGACAGGCAACTTGCCTTGGGAAGAGGAGCTCCCCTTTCTCCTGATGCCCCTGGAGCAGTCCCAGGGTGCCACTCGAAGATGCAGTGCGATGCAATGCTTACTTTCCTTTGTGAGGGAAGCACTGAAATTGCCCCCGTTTTTGTGCAAGTGGCAGGCAGTCGTGGACCCTAAATATTCCTCCCTCGTCCACTTTTCTACATTTGAGTCTCAGTGTGGCTGGTGTGAAATGCCCTCACCTGGAGGAGCGCGGGTTGAGCTGCAGTGCAGCAGTTGCTGCTGGTTTGAACAGCACTTGAATCCTCTGTTCACCGTTTCCATCTGGGCTCGGAGTGCGAGGGCGGCTGGGAATGGCTGACACGTGAGGCTGCACGCACTGTGCTGGTCCGAGTCTGTGGCTGCCTGCCTTCAAAGCGCAGTGCTGAGCAAAGCTGCCTGCAGCAGACAACAGCTGGTGGACGAGCAAAGAGGCAGTGAGACATTTTGACCAAGCGTTGAGGTGGAAGGGCAAATATTCATGGTAGAAGTATCACTTTGTCATATCAGAGATGGCTTAAAACGTGTGCAAAAGGACACAACCTCGGGCTTTTGTAATCGCTCTTGTATTTTGTTAAGGTTAAATTAAGGATTGTTGCTAACATGGCGAAACACGTTTTCCTAAAGCAAGTGTGTGCAAATTACAGAAATGTAGGTGTCATGGCGAGCTCGGCTGTGGCTGGCTGATGTTGTCATATTGGAATGTGCTGGCGGGACGTGAGCGGTTGCCTCGCTCAGAAAGTTCAACCTTTAAACCCAGAATTTGCTTTATGCCTTTTAATACTGACTTGAAATATGACAACTTGGTTTGTACATGAATATTGCAGTATTTTATTTCCATATATTAAGAATAACATTTCCACTCAGGATAATGACTGCAGTTTTCCTGGGAGGGAGTGGTATGATTGTCATGACAATGTCATGTGATGGTAGAATTTCTTCATTGACGAATCTATAGTAGTTGTGTATACTTTATTTACCCATCCTTATGTTCCTACAAAAACTGAAGGGTTTCTTTGTTCATCTCCCTACTGAGATCTCAGTACTCCGGTGCAGAATTGGCTCTTGCAAACTGAAATCCTCGGTGCTGTTGATACCAGTCGTGTGTCCGTGGCAGAAGGTGTTCACGTGTGGACAGGCAGCCCTGCAGGCACACGTGGTTTATAGCAGCCAGCTTCCAGTGGCTTCGGTTAGCCGTTGGATGTTCGCGCCATCTGATACAACCTGTGCTTAACGTGACTTGTGTATCGGCGTATCGGTGCATGTGACAGACCAGCACAACCCACAGTGTTCCTCTGATGTGGCCTTCTTCAACCGAAACCTGCCTGAGTACGCGGCTCACGTCTCCCTTTTCCCCCACCTGCCCCACTTGGGGCTTTGTACCGTTCCTTGCCGAGGCCGACGGCCTTCTTGGGGCAGGGGATGGCAGACACGCAATGCTCTCACGTTTCTGCAGCTACAACAGGTCATTACAGTATTGGAGGAGGCCACAAGTTTGCCAGTGTTCGGCTTCTGCCCACGAGTCCATCCGGCTGAGTGCTGGGCTGCACTGGGGATCTGTGCTTAGAAACATCCCAGCTATTCCTGTATAGTTCTGATTCGACTGTGACTGTGCGTTGTCATCCATACGTATTGATATCAGAGAGATTTAGAATTGCCTCGTGTGTTATCTGGCATTTTTTACATCTTTCCAGGTCAGCCATCCTGCTGCCAGTCCAAATTCTTGTACTTTGTCTCTTTATGACAACCTTGGGCGTAACAAACTATTGACTGTTCTTAGGCAGTGGGGATAAATCTTTCTTTCTTTCTCACGATTTTTTGTGACTGACTTTGGCTGTAAAACTTCTTTGTTAAGCAAGAGGGTTTTTCTTCCTTTTTCCCTCCTTTCCCCCTTTTTTTGTTGTTCTGAGATGTGTAATTCTTTTATGGAGTTGTTTTTTTTAATTTCGTATTTTTTTCTAACATGGCTTCATTAAACAAATATTTAAAAATGTAATATTTGGACCAGATGTTGTGAATAATAGTAGATAAAGCTATTTTATTCTGTATTTTTAAAGCTGTTCAGTATAAATAAACACGGGCATAGACGCAACTGGGCGCAGTGCTGTTCTACTTGCTTCTCACACCTCCCAAAAGGAGAACCGGTGGGGAATCCAGATGATGCCAAGACCTCTGTCTCATCACAGCAAGTGCTTTTCCAGCAGCACAGCTGCAGGTGCTCCCTGATGCAGAGCTCTTATCGTGAAGACTTTGATCAGCCCAGATCTTGGTGTGCTGGAAGTGACAGCATTTGCAGTTTGTGTGTCGTGACAGAACCGTTCAGGCAGCCAAGGAGCAGTGGAACCCTCACAGAGTTGACACCGATGCCTCTCTAGGCAGCATCCATGCAGCAAAGCTAATTGCTGGTCTCCTGATTGAAATTAAGCCTTAGGGTTGGGCGCTTGCCTCAACTGGGCGCTCTGTAGCCTCTCGGGCCCCAACTGAGTGCTGCTGTTGGCTGGAATGATACGTGTGGGCACACAGCACCTTCAGTCTTCTGCCAGCTCTCGGGGTGTCTGAGCTGCTGTTGATTTTGAGTTAATTTTAATTAAGGCACCCAAATACCTCCCTTCATTTAGGCTTAGCCCACAGCCTGAAAGCTGCGTGGCCACCGGGCAACAGATGGGAAGAGGAATGGCAAAGAGCCACCCCAGTCAGCAGTGGGAGCTGGGTGGGTTTGTGTCTATGAGCAGCAATGAGAACCATTCTGATTTAATCCCAATTAAGCCTTTGTCCGACGAGGTCAGAGCTCTGGAAATCGCCGAGTTTCCTACTTGTGCACTGCCTGAATACAGATTCAGCATCCCAGAACGAGTGGCTTTGTGCTGGGCAGATTCTTAGAGGAATTTTCAGAATGAGACATTGGGCCCATCCTGCAATGAGGGCAGTGACCACACAGCAAAGAAATCCCCGTTAGCCGTCAGCTGAACCTTAAACGAGAGCATCCCTTCCCGTCTGGTTCCTGGAGGCTGCCGAGCAGCCAGCAGGCGCTGCTGGGCCAACGAGAGCCCCATGCACTGCATTGATGGGTATTTCTGGACGACTCGCTCGGGGGCCTTCAAGCTGAAATGCTGGAGAGCAGCCAGGGTGCGAAAGTGAGTTTGGATGTTGTTTGGATGTGCTGAGTCTGGGGGGAAATAGGGGAACTTGAGAGAGTTTGGGTGCCTTCCACTGGGGTCTGAATAACTCGCACCCAGACTCCATATGGGAGCAGAAGCAAATCCCCCCAGTGCAAAGATGTAGAAGGCTCATCTCACACTCGCTGCACAGAAAAGCAGCTCGGGGAAACTTCAGCTTCAGAGCATCCTTTCCCTGTAGGACTGCAGTGGGGCAGAATTTGGGGTCTTACCGTTTTTCCCACGTGGGTTTGGTTCCCATTGTGTTTCACTGCTGTGGGTGCATCTCTCCTTTTAATTTTCTCTTGTTTTTTGCTCTGCTTGCTTTAGGGATAAGCCCCTACTTCAGGGCTTTACAGCACGGCAGCTCTGCTCCGCTCTGCCATGCAGCCACAAAGGGCCTCTCAGCTCCACCAGCCCCAAAGATGCTGCTGGAATACCAATAATCCCCCCTTGCTGCCCCCCTTCCCTCCTCCTTTTGCCATGTCAGTGTTTCCCCACGCCAGATGGCTCCTCCTGAACTCCTCATATTTTACACACACACACTGATTACAATCTGCAGTTGTGAAGAGCTGCTTGTTTTGCTAAAGCAGCTGTTTAGATGATTCCTTTGTTCCTGCCTTTTTATTTATTTTTTTTCCCCCAGTGTGGGCTGTTTCTATTTAAATTCCTTTAAAAAAAAAAAAAAAAAAAAAAAAAAAAAAAGCCAGGGAAGCCACAAAGCAGTGGGAAAGGTCAGGAGCAGACAAAGGCTCTGCTGCTCCGACAGAATACTGAGTGCCTCCGTGCCCCCCCCAGCCCTCCCCCATGGCTGTTTGCTGGCCCTATAACACCATCCCAAAGGCAGAACGGCAGTGTGGAGCGTGCGTGGATCTGGTTCTGAATATCACAGGGTTTGGGGTATTTCAAGGCATGAGTTTAGCCTATGTGGTGAAGGCCACAAAGTATCCCCAGCGTGTTCTGTACAAAATTGGAGCTGATGGTGAGAGTATTTCCAACCTGGGTGGCTGGGATTGCAGGCCTGCTGCTTGGCATAGGGCATGTTTTGGGAATTCAGCCACGGTGCTTGCGATGGGAAACCCAGTCCTAGTGCTTGGGTTGGGACATCCTTTGGAATTGCAGTCCTACCATCTGGGGTAGGGCATGTTTTGGGAATGCAGCCTTAGTCCCTGGGATGGGGCATCCTCTGGCATTGCCATGCCATTATCTGGTACTGGAAACCCAGTCCTGATACTTTGGATGAAATAACCTTTGGGATGCAGCCCTCGTGCTTGTGATGGAGCGCCTTTTGGAATACAGTCCTGGTTCCTGGGATGGGGCACCTTTGGGACACCCAGGTGCACAAGCCAGACTTCATTTGTGATCATACTCCCACAGCTGGGACGTCCCCTGGGTCCCCCCTCCTGCGCACCCCCATCTGCCGGAGCCGGGCATCACCCAGCCGAGGGAACCGCTGGGTTCGCAGGGATGCGGTGCGAGACTCGAGGAAGCTCAGGCTCCCTTCCTCTCCTCCCTCCCCGCAGCCCTGGCCGCGCTCCCCGCCCCGCTCCGCCCCGCTCCGCCCCACCGGGGGCGGCCCCACGCGGACAGCGGGCGCGGCGCGGAGCAGCGCGGTGCGGGGCGGTGAGTGCGGGACGGACGGGGTGGCCGCGTTCTTATCCCCATCCCTCTGCCTTTCCCCATCTGTGTCCTCATCCCCGTCCCCGAGGCGGAGGCTGGCTTTACAGCCCCCCGCCCTGCCGTCGGTGTCACCTCCTCATCGCTGCCTTCGCCCTCACTCGTGGAGCTGGCTGCGTTAGCAGGGAGCTGCGAGCACCCATCTGCGGGGTCCCAGCCCTGCACGCGACCCTTAACCCTTCCCTCCGGTTCCCCCGTACCCGAGCCAGCCCCATTCCCTGCAGCCCCCATGGAGCTGACGGCCGATGGCTCTGCACGGGGGGAGTGAGCTCAAGCGGAGGGTCCGCTCGCTCAGCCCTGTGCCATCCGCCCAACCACCGCCAGCTCTGCACCGCTCACCGCTCCCTCCTCTCCCCTTTGACAGGACGGAGCTGAACAATAGCAGAGCTGGAAAACAATGGGACCGCCGCACCTTCACGCTTAGCTCGGGAGAAATCCCTGCTTGAAACCAACATTTGGACCGGAGCTGGTGGGAACCATCATCGGAGTGCTGCTGGGATCTGCTTGCAGTGGGTGAGGATGTGCAGCCGGAGCCCATCGCCGAGCATTGCCTCTCCCAGTGCCTAAAGGGGATAATTGTCGCCTGCAGATGTTGCTTTGCTTCTGCATTGGGATCGATGGATGCTCTGATGCTGTGCTGCCCTGGGCAGAATCAGGGCAGGAGGAGCAGCACAGGGTTGGGATATTCCCACAATCCCTCACTGTGTGATGGGAAAGCTCTCCACCCTGAAAGCAGCAAGAAAGTGTCACCCAAAATGCACTTCTGATTGCAGAACGGCTGCATCCCTTTTCTCACACTGAAAATGTCATATTTGGATATTTTTCTCTTTTTTTCCCTCCTTTTTTTTTTTTTTTTTTTTTTTTTTTTGCTGGGTAGCTCCTCAGGAGCTCTGCAGCAGCAGCTGCTTGGTTGCCCTCTGTGGATTAGTAGATGGGGATCTACTCTGGGGGTCAGGGAAAGGACCTTAGGAATGGTGTTTCTAGGAGGGATTACTTTTGGGATCGGACGCAGTGGTGGCAGCGGCTGATGGGTCCTATTTGTAGGCAGAGAGCGCTGGGGCAGGAGCATTGCTTTGGTTAATTTAAAGCATCGATACAGCCCCCAGGCTGCTGAGTCCTCAGTCTATGGCAGACATGAAGGAAATGCATCAAAACTGGGAAGCTGGAGCTTGGGGGTGCCTGGAAAATCCGGCCATGCCAACTGCAGAGGTTGGGCAACCGAATGGACAACACGCAGATTCCCTGCTGTTCTACTGGGGTCCTTTCCAGCACTTCAGGTTTACCGAAGCTACAGCAAAAAATCCGTAGGGTTGCAGTTTGGGGATCTCTGTCAGATGCCCACTCTTTGCTCAGCCTGATGCTCTTGAGACCCAAAAAAGGAAGAACTGCCCCATTCCTGGCTGCTCGGAAGGGGATGTGATGACGGAGGCGAAGGTGGCAGCGCTGTGGGGCGGTAAACAGGAAATCCAGCTCCACCCTGCAAGCATTCAGGGGGAGAAAAAAACGCTTTTGGGGGCTCCCCTTCTGCCTCAAAATGGGTGCTTTTTGATTTATTCATTTATTTTGCCATGATTTTGCCCCATGTGAGGAAGTGAGGGGTTGGGCTTCAGCCCTTTGTGTCACTCTGCGCTCATTGCGAAGGGTTTGGGGTTTGTTTTGGCCGCTTTGGTATTGCTGGTGATGTTTCTGCATGACCCAAGCAATGTTATCCTCCCTTAATGGTTACTTCCATCATCTGGATTGAATGAGCAAAGCACTGACTCTGCTCCACGTGCTGCAGCTGCCAATGCTTTGGCTTAACCCAAATTCTGGTGCCATGCAATGCTGTGCCAGGATTTATCCCAGCACCGTCAGCATTCCCTTTTCCTATGTAATTCTCCATGCACATGGAGGGTCATTATTTTTTTTCCCCGTTTTCTTGCTGTGATGAACCACGTGGATGGGGTAAAGGCCTTGTGCTGATGTGGGGCTGCAGTGCTGCTCTTCAGGAAGCGCGTGGCTTCGTCAGCTTTTCCGCTGCAAGATGCAATCTTTGCAGGGCAGCTTTCTCTTCTGCTTTCTGCTTTGCTTTTGCAAATGCTTCCCTCCATTGGACCACGAGTGTTTTCCGTTGCGTGGTTTGTTTGCTGTGAGCTTGGGATAAGGATTGCTGCTGCCCTCGGGTCTTTGGTTTCCTCTGACACAGGTTTTGTCCCGTGGCCTTGCTTGAATCACCCATCCCTCTGCGCATCGCTGTGGGTTTGGAGTTTTGCTTTTGCAGTTCAAGTTTTGTTTCTTGGAGCTTTGGAGTGTGAAGGGACTGCGAAGCTCTGGGCAGCGTGGGAAGTGGAGAAAACTGCAATTTGTGCATCAAGTGGTTTTTTTTGCCTTATTTTCTCTTTCTGTGTGAGGGGACCTCAGAAAAAGGATCTTTGCAAATACGTGGGAAAAAAGCAAGACCCAAAAAGCCACCCCTCATAGCCTAAAACTGCCCTGAAGCTGCAGTTCAGCTTCTCTCCAGTTCTGGTTTTGCAAAGTGCTCCAAGCAAATGGGTGACCCCAAAGGTTTCACCCAAGTTCTCATTTGATTCCGGTCTGCAGCTTCCGGAAAACATCCTCGTGTTTTAAGGCCAAACCACTTCAAAGGTTGGGCTGCAGGCGCAGTTCCTGAGGGTTTGCATGAGTGTGATGGAATATTTTGGCACTGGAGGGAATGCAAAAATTCAGTGGGTGTTGCATTTAAAAAAAAAAAAAAAGGGGGGAAAAAAAGCAAGAAACCAATGCAGTGGTTGTAGTGTGAGCCCAGCTGTCATGCACACTGCCTCATTTTGGGACAGCACGAACAGGCATTGAGCTGGATCCATCCACAGCTTCCTAAAAGAACTGTAAAATAAATGGGAAAAAAAAAAGGAGCAAATCCCACTTATTTCCACCTCGTCTTGGCTGGCCCTGTAGCCCATGGATGGAGGCTGCTCTAAATGCAAATGTTGCAGTAAGCGTATCTCCGCCAGTATTAAATTTTCAGCGGGTTTACAACGGTTCTCCCTTATCTGATTTCTCCTCCTGCTTCCCCGCCCGCGGCTTCGGCTGGAGGAGCAGCCTTAATTTTCCCCGGGGGCTTCTCCCAAACCCAACCCGGTTTTGTTTCCCCTTGCCATTGGGATGCGATAGCGCAGAGGCAGTAACGCCTTTTGTCTCTCTGCCATTCAGTTCTGATGAAAGAGGAGCCTGAGGATGGAGTACGGCAGCTGCGAGTACCTGGTCCCCTGTGGGAAGGACAAATTCATCTCCAAGTAAGAGGCACTGCGGAGCTGTGACGCCCAAAGATGCACACAGCTGCTGGCTGGCGTCCCCAGATGTGTGGGGTGTTGGACTTTGAGGGAGAGCCGCCCACCCGAGTGGCTGTTTGCACTGGGTTGGCTTCGCCTTCTCAGCACCACTGGATTCGGAACCTCTCCATTTATTTGGTATTTCTTTTGGAGACTCCATTTCTTTGCCCTTCTGGGACAAAGAATGGCCACTTCCTCTTAACGAGCCGGCAGCATTCAAAGGGGTTTTTGAGGGGATTTTGAATTGCTTTCTTAGGAACGTGAACAGCAGTTTGAACAGCATTCAGAATTTCTGCTGAAATACTTTTTGCTGGGAAAAAAAAAAATACAACCTACTCTAGCCCAGTAACTGCTCTGTGGTACGGAAGCAAGCCAATTGCTGAGCTTCAGGTACTGCTTTGGAGGTGATCAAGCCTATGTGCAATATTTCTCTCCTGGACTTGATGATCTCTAGAGGTCCCTTCCAAGCCCTACAGTTCTGTGACAACCTCAGATCCTGTAATTATCTTGTCACTGATCCAGTAATGCTGAGCACCACTGAGTTCAGCTGAATTAGTGACTGCTTTATGCTGTCATTTGTTGCTTCCCAGTGATTCAGAGCTGTGCTGGGACGCCTTGTCTTTACTGTTACCATCATCACTATCATTATTATACATTTGCAGCCAGAGTCGGGCTCAGTCTTTTAATTTGAACACGAGGTCAGGGTTTGGTGCCATGAGCCAAACTGATAAACTTGTGATAACTTGTGACTCCAGCATGACCCAAGGGCTTCAACACTCCTAAATTTTGCTTTTTCAGCCTTGTGACTGACTCCACCAAGGGCCCGTGGGCTTCTTTACTGCTTTTTACAAGGCTGGAGAATGGCACGGTTGTCCCCAAAACCACAGTTGCCAATGGCTGGAGGGACACCTGGTTGAACCCACAGCAAACGTCCCCAGTAATGGAGATCTGGAGGCAGCAAAAGACCCACATTTTCCCAAATGAAGCCTTTATACTCGCTTTTCCCCTCTTCTTCTCAGCACCTCTCCCATTTTCTTGCAGAAATGAGCTGCTGTTGCACTTGAAGACATACAACATCTACTATGAAGGGCAGAATTTGCAGCTGCGGCACCGGGAGGTGAGGAACCAGGGTGGGCACCAGGCAGGCTTCTCTCCGTCAGAAGGCACTCAATGGAGAAATGGTGATTCAGATTTGATTCAGATTTGCAAGGTCCTAAAAATGCCTGTTAGCAAAGTTCATTGATATTCGCTGATCAAATATGGGGGCAGCTGAACCCCCGACCCCATAACTCTCCCACAGAAGCATGGCTGAGGTTGGCAGGGACCTCTGAGTCCCTCTGGTCCCATCCTGATCCAACAGGACCACCAGAACTGGTGCCCAGGACCACGTATGTCTAAGCGGGTTCAGGGATCTCCAAAGAGGAGCCACCACAACATCTGGCACTGTGCAGAACAGCAGTGCTCCTGGTCAGGGGAATCTCCTGTGCTCCAGTCTGCGGCCAGCGCCTCTGATCCTGGCTCTGGGAAGCAATGGAAGGAGCTCCGTCCTCTCTGCCCAGGGAGGTGGTGGAGTCACCATCCCCGGAGGTGTTTGAGAACTGTGGAGATGTGGCATTTGGGGACATGGTCAGTGGGCATGGTGGGATGGGTTGGGCTTGGGGATCTTGGTGGTCTTCTCCAGCCTCACTGATTCCACGTGTGCGATGGTGGGGGTGGGTTGGTGGTTGAACTTGATGTGATCTTGGAGGTCTTTTCCAACCTTAATGATGTTATTCTATGCTTGACCCCTGCTAGCATCCAGCCTACCGCTGTCCTTCACACCACCATCAGCTCCTCCACTTCCCAACCCTCCTCCCACCCCTTTTCCTGCTGCTCCTCCACATTCGGTGTTTTTGTGGGACTCTGGGGGGCCGTGCCCATCGCTCTGCTCTTTGCAGGAGGAAGGTGAGCTGATTGTTGAGGGGCTGCTGAACATCTCATGGGGCCTTCGGCGACCCATCCGCCTGCAGATGCAGGATGACAACCAGCGCATCCGCCCTCCGCCCTCCTCCTCCTCCTGGCACTCTGGGTGCAACCTGGGGGCACACGGGTGAGTGCAGCAATGCCCCAAGCCGTGGTATGCAGCCCCCCAGCAGGAGCAATCCCAATTAAGTCATTGGCGTCAGGGTTTGGTCATGCGGTAACAATTGTAATAAATCGTTTCTCCTAATGAAGGTGAGGCCCCAGGGCTGTAAATATTAGCTCTTTGCCTCCATAGCCAGATAGCTGCACTCACCAGTGAGTCCACGGTGCATTCACTCACTGCTCTGTGCAGAAAATCTCCTTTTTTCCCCAGTGTGCAACGTGCAGAGGGGCAAAGTGAGATCTCTTGTTTTCACTCTGCAAAGACTCCTTTTGTGAAGACCCCAAGAAGCTCCTCCAAAAAGTCTCATTTTTCACTTGAATGCACACCGAGTTTTACACTGAATTTTAATCTGTGTGCAAGCAGTTTCTCCAGGACAGTTTTAGAGTTTTCTTTGGTTTTATGAGCACCTGTGGGAGCCTATGAAGTGAGCAAGAGCGGTGTCCCCATGGGTTGCACTGCAGTGCTTTTTGCTCGTCTCTTAGATATTTGCAAATGGAAAAATAAATGCTTGATCTGGGCGTTTTAGAGACCGTGCAGGAGGTTTGCAACGTGTAGATCTGTAAGAAGGGGGTGGCTGCACTGCAGGGTCCATCCTGCTCAGACCATCAGCCTCATGCAATTGGGTGCGCTCAGCTGCGGGCACGTTGGGGTGCAGAGGTGTGAGATGGACAGGGTTAAACCACAAACCAGGAGGAAAATCCTGCTCTCCAGTGGGGGATGGGCTTGTGGGTCCAAAATCACAATGTGAGGCCCTGAGGCAAAAAAATCATGTTGTTTTTTTCCCCATTTTTTTATTTTACAAGGTCTGTGCTGAAGCCCAGCACCTTGCCAGACATCCAGGTGACAGATGTGGATGCCACAGTGAAGGCAGAGGGTGCCAGCAGTAACGCAGGTGAGAATGAGTTGGGTTTGTCTGTGCTGCCTTCCTTACGCTCCAGTTTTATTTGCAAAACTCAAAAGCTGGCGTTTTGCTTTTGGTATAAATCGGTGTCCCCCCTCTCTTAAACCATTGCCAAAGTGCTGCTATTGAATCGCACTGACCAAAAGCCTCCTGAAGAGTTTGCTCTGGGGAATGCCCTTGGTGCAGGTGTGGGAGAGGAGGATGGAAAGCAACAGGGGGATGGAGCCAAAGGCCTCGTGGGAGCGCCGGGAAAAGGATGTTGCTGCTTCCCCTTCCCAGCAGCTCCGCTTTGACGGAGGAATAATGAGCGCCGCTGTGCAGTGCTGTTACCATGGGGAAGTCAACATTTCTGCAAAGTTTTTACCCTCCCCACGGCGTTGCTGTGTGCCCTGAGGTCAGACTTGAGGGCTGTTCCTCCCTGCAGAGCGCTGCCTGCCCTGCGGCTTCCTTAACCCCCCCGGGGCTGAGTCCCACCACCTGCTCACCAACTTTGCTCTCCGTTTTTGCAACAAATGGGACACCATAAAACCACGTTATGCATTTTGCCACTCGTCAGGGCGTTTTGCACATGTTCCTTGCTAGTTTTTTTTTGTAGTGCTCCAGGCATCCTGGAGACAGATAAGAGCCAGATAATGCTTTCAGCTCTGAGCTTTACTGCTCATCCGCTTCCCGACCAGCGAGGAGCAGAGCCCTTGCAATGCTTCCAGATCTGCAAAAGTCCTCCTCCTGCTTCCCCTTCCTCATTTTGCTCTGCCTGTGCACGACTCTTTTGTTTTTATTGCCCTGGAGACCTGTTACAGATTGCGGGGCGATATCCGCTATGCATTGCCTGCCACTGCTTTAGGCATATGATGTGACTCACAGAAAGAAATCTTTATTGTGCTTTTCTCCAGAATCCTGCAAAATCAGAGCATAATGTGCATGCACAGCTCTTCGTGAGTGCTTAGTCACTGGTGTGCATCTGGAACAGCACACACAGGAGACTGTCTCGGCACAGACATGCTTTGAATTAAAACACCAGCTTGAGCTGGAGGGGTTCATTAAAAATGGATGAAGGGTGAGTTTATAATAATCTGGACGTGGGCCAGTCTTCATGCCGAGATCTGAAGCTCTGGCCTCATTTTCTTGCTCTCATTAAGGGAGAGGAAAAAAAAGTTAAATTATGGAGGAGCGAGGAAGGTGCTCGAGTCCCCAGGAGGCAGAGTGTTATCCAGGTGGTGGCATGGATGGATGCAATGACTGTGAATTAACAGCTTCATTTGGGAGATGGGGGAGAGTAAATCCCGTGGGAGATTTGTCCACCTTTTATGGCTGTTTTACCTTGCAATGTGTGTCGTGACAATTCCATCTAGGACCCCTCTGCTTATCAGCTGATTATCAGTTGAACCATCAGTTATTGGTTGATCCTATTGGTTACTGGTTGAATCTATTGGTTATTACTGATTGACTCCATTGGTGGTTGCTGGTTGACCCCGCTGGTTGTTGGTTGACCCTGTTGGTTATTGTTGGCCCCATTGGTTATTGTTGGTGGACTTTGTTGGTTCTTGGTGGCCCCACTGATTGTTGGTTGACCTCGTTGGTTATTTGCTGACCCTGTTGCTTACTGTTGACCCAAAGCAGAGCAAAGAAGTGATTTCTGCCCAACTTGCGCAGGGAGTTGTCCCTCTGTCTGTTTGCCTGCCTGTCTCTCCTCAGCCCCATCGTGGCTTTTCCAGGCACCACGAGGCTGCAGCCAGAAGATCCCCCCCAGCTGCTGCGCACACGGAGCGATGTGGGCGTGCGGCGCCGGGGCAGCTCCCGAACCCCCAGCGAGCAGCGCCGCATCCGCCGCCACCGCTTCTCCATCAACGGGCACTTCTACAACCACAAGGTGAGACCCAGTGATCTGTTGCTGGCACCGTGGATGGGGTTTTGGTTTTCACTCATAGGGTGACACGCATCCTGTGCCCTGCAGACATCCGTGTTCACGCCGGCGTACGGCTCCATCACCAACGTGCGGATAAACAGCACAATGACGACCCCGCAGGTGCTCAAGCTGCTGCTCAACAAGTTCAAGGCAAGTGGGGGAGATCCTTGCACTGGGTATCATGGGGAGCTCGGGTTCCATGGATATGAGATATAATGGGAGAGCAAAACAATGGGATTTTCTGCTTGTTTGTTTGAAAAATCCCGAATCCAACCACGACGCTTCTTGGTGTCTGTGCTCAGATTGAGAACTCGGCGGAGGAGTTCGCGCTCTACATCGTGCACACCAGCGGAGGTGAGGCTGCAGGAGGGGGCAGCTGGGCCCGTTGGTGGCCTTGCTGCTGTAAAAACAGCACTTTTGGTGTTGCAGAGAAGCAGAAGCTGAGGGCCACCGATTACCCGCTGATCGCCCGCGTCCTGCAGGGCCCCTGTGAGCAGGTCTCCAAGGTCTTCCTGATGGAGAAGGACCAGGTGGAGGAGGTCACCTATGATGTGAGTTCTGCCCTGGGGGAAGCTTTTTGCCTCTCAGTGTCCCCAGTGGTTGCATGGGCTGGAAAATGTGGGTGAGCACCGCCAAAAAGGGGTTTTGCAGAAATTGCAGTCCCTGGGTGTGCATCCAGGCTGGGCCAGGCTGAGAGCACGTGATGGAGCTGTGGGTTCCTGCCTGCAGAGGATGCAGAGCTCCCTGCTTTTTGCATCTGCCGTGCTCCATCTGCCTCCTGTCTCCCGGATCTCTCAGCTCCGCATCCTTTGGCACAAACGATTTCCTTTTTGTCCCAGTTGGGAAAGAGCCGCTCATGGGAATCAGCTCTGCTGTGCCATCTGCTGGCTCCTTTGCACCCCTGGTGTGGCTTTGTTCCTGAGTCAGAGCACAGACGAGGCACTTTTGTGTGCATTTGTGTGCACAGTTGGGAAGTGTGCGTGCGTGCGTCTCTCCCTTGAAACTTGAAGGATCCAAGTTTGGGATGACAGAGTGGAGATTTCCCTCCATGTCTCTGCCCTGCAGGTGGCACAGTACATCAAATTCGAAATGCCCGTCCTCAGGAGCTTCATCCAGAAGCTGGAGGAGGAGGAGGACCGCGAAGTGAAGAAGCTGATGCGCAAGTATGCACAGTGTGCCCTGCACAGGGGAGGTGCTGAGCTTAATGGGCACTGCTGGGGGGCTCAGCTGGGGGCCAGGGACTGATTTGCAAGGCAGGCAGCATCCCTAATGCATGCACAAGCTGTTGCTTTTTGCATTATCCAGAGCCTTCTTAGCAATGTGGATGAAAAGAGCAGCTTGCTGCTGCTGCAGAAATGCTGCACTGGAGCCAATGTCTGCAGTAATGCCAGGCTCGCGGTGCAGCGTCAGCTCCCAGCAGTGTGCTCCCCTGGGGCAGAGTTTGGCTGCAGTCTGTGCACGTCCCATCAGGAGGTCTGGGCTCCCAGCCTCAGCATCTCTGACCTCTGCTTAAGCAGATGCAGCAGGGAACTTGGAAGCATCGGGACTCTCAGCTCCATTTGCTTTGAAGAGCTCTCAAAAAGGAAGTGAGGTGCTCCAGTCCCTCCAAAACTCTGACATTCATGGGTTTTTCTATATATAAAAATGATTAAAAAGCAATTTTATTCTTCCAATTTAAAAAGGATAAAGCTTGAAAACAAATCAGTGTTCTATATTACTGGTGGGAAACTGAACTTTTGACATACTGAAAAAAAAGGATGGTTTCGGGAAGCCAGCCCTGCATAATGCCATGACTCCATCCACAGAGCAGCACATGCTGGTCTCCTGAAGCCACTCTTTCTCAGCTCAGCTTTTCCCTTTGCCTTTCCAGGTATTCCATCCTCCGGCTGATGATTGAACAGAGGCTGGAGGAGATTTCTGAAGGTCCAGCAAGGCTGTGAATGCAGCTCTCATTGCAAGAAGCTTGCATGAAAGCCATCCTGCTCCAAACCCTACATTCCCATCTCTTGGGGAGCATCAACCAGGAGCCAACCCGTCCTTCTGCACAGGGCAGAATGTAGCTATTGCCATGCCCTGATGTCACCCCCAAAAATGCAAGCCCCTGTGATGCTGGCACACTCAGGTAGCCCCGTCCCATGCACAGGACTTGGCAGCTTCTTTGCAGCATCCTCGGAGGGCTCTTCTTCTGCAAATGCTTGTTCTGCTCCTTGCTGGATGCAGAGAGCCACGTGCAGGGCTCTCCCAGTGGCACAAAACTCAAATCCTTGCAAAAAAAGATAAAAGGAGATTAAGGAGCAGGGCAAAGCTGCTGCAGATGGGCATGAGAAGGGCTGCAAGTGCTCAGCAGCAATAACCCAGGCTCAGTTTGGTGCAGTTCTCCCATACAGTGCCTGGAGGAAGCCAAACAGCACAAATGATTCCTCTTAGAAAAGAAAGATATATATTGGGAAAAAAAACACATTTGTCTTGCAATAATTCACAGGTGATGGGAAGCTTTTGTACAACCCCAAAGGACTTCTGAGAGTTGCTTTCTTCCACTTTCGCCATGGAAAGCAAAACAAGATTGAATGTTGGACTTACAGTAGAAGAGTTCCAGCGCATTTCTCCCTTAAACCCACATCTGGTTGTTTAACCCTCCTCTCCCTGTTCTTAATTTGCACTAATTATACTGTGGGATTTAAAAGAACCACCACACACACGATGTCAAAGCTCTCTGGTAGCCAAATGCCAAATACTGCTCACCGGAGCAACGATGGTGCTGAGCTGCCCTGAGAGATCGCTGTAAGGAAAATGGAGCGGCACAAGGACTCTGAACTCTCCTCATCTCATTTTCTGGGGGGATTTTTGCATGTCTGTGAGTTGAAACTGAGTCTGGGTAATGTTTCTCCTTCTGTGTGAGGGGATTGAGACAGAACGAGGTTTATTTTGCCAGGCAAAAGCCTCCCTCCCTCCACGCGAAACCAGCAATATCTATTTAATACCTCGATGTGAACTAAAACTCTGACTTCTCCCATTCTTGAGTATTTTGCAGTGTATCTTTGTTAACATTCCTTTTGGTTAATGGTACCTTTTACACTTTTAACACGTGTTACGGGAAGTATTGTCCGGTGTCAAAAGTGTTTTATGTGTTTGGAGGACGATTGTGGCATTGCTTTGTTTATTAACAAGAAAACCAAAATATGTAGCAAATTAATACAGTATGGAAGCACATGAGTTAGAGCTGGTTTTGTTCAGAATAAAGCACTTTGTGGAAGTAGTTTTTTGGGCATAGTGGGGGTGGGTCAGTGGTTGGACTTGGTGACCTGGGAGATCTTTTACAACCTTAATGATTCTCTGATTCTGTGGGCATGGTGGGGATGGGTCAACAGATGGAACTGGTGACCTTGGAGGTCTTTTCCAGCTTCAGTAATTCTACGGGGATGGAAGGAAAGGGTCACTGGTTGGACTTGGTGATCTTAGAGGCCGTTTCCAACCTTAATGATCCTATGATTCTATGGGCATGGTGGAGATGGGTTGTTAGACTTAGTGATCTTGGAGGTCTTTTCCAACCTTAATGATTCTCTGATTCTCTTCCAGAGTGTAAATTTCACCTCTGAAGGGAGGCTTGTGTCTTGCTCAGTCTTGTTTAAACCCACTGAAATTTTCAACCTGATGCCTTTTGTTTTTTCGCCTCCCAGAGGCCGAGCTCTCTGGAAGCCACCATCCCGTGTTGCCCATCCCATTGAAAACAATTTATCCCTCCCTGTAGAGGAGGGGAATGTGTGACGTTGGCTCTGACCAGAGATGCTTTATCAGCTGGGAAAATCCCAGTGTGAGCTGAGCTCTGTGCGTGCAGGCGGGAGGAGGCACAGGCAGCGCGGCTGCGGCTGCAAGGTAAGAGCAGTGCAGTGCTGGATGGCACAGCAGACAGGGGTGAGAAATGGCAGGGGTGGAGCTGGAGGATCTGCAGGTTTGCAAATCTGGGGGTCGGGGTGGGAAGAGCAACGCAGAGAGGTGTGCACTGCTGTATTACCTGCAATGTGATCTGTAAGTGCGGATGCTGCAGGGATAATGGGATGGAAAAAGGAAGGGAAAAGGAAGCCTTCGTTTGTTTTCTTTTCGAGTGCATTTCCACATCTGAAAACATCTGGAACAGAGACTTGTGCCTAACTTTAAGCAAAAAAAAAAATAATGTTGATGCTACACTACTTGGAGATACAGGTCCTCTAACAGTGCTGAAGGTGGCTAATTTAAGTAAGTCCTTTTTTTAGGAAGCTCTGCATTTGCACTGCCTCTTGTGTGTCAGACTTGGAGGGGGGAATCACGCCTGGCACCTTCTATTGGGGGAAATGCTGATGCAGGGATGCTCCATTGGCTTTCACTCAATCGGGGCCACAGGCTCTGCCTTTTCAAAAGGCTTTTGTCAACACAGCTCAGCGATGGCTCAGCAGCTTCAGCACAATCAATCTATTTGCTCAGCCACAAGGGCTAACGGGGGGGCACAGGGTGGGTCCTCACTGCTGCTTTTCACTGGGGTGCAGAAGCCGAACTGCGACTTTGCTGGGATACTTGGGAGCATTGACATCGCAAGTTGGCACTATGGAAGTTTGCAACTCAATAGCAGTGCTGATCCCGTGTGTATACCTAATGTGGTAAACGGATTGAGTAGTGAGTTAAAGAATAGATTCAATATATCACATATATGGAGGTGTCCAAGGCCAGGTTGGATGGGGCCCTGATCTGCCTGATGTAGTGGCTGGCAATCCTGCCCATGGCAGGGGGGTTGGAACTCGGTGATCTTTTCAGTTCCTTCCAACTTAAGCCATTCTATGATTCCATGAGATACACTGTGTGTTCCTGTCCATGGTGGGGTAGTTGGACTGGATGATCTTGAAGGATCCGTTCCAACCTAAACCAGTTGATGATTCTTTGAATGTATCGAATGGATCAAATACATGAAATCATAGAATCACAGAATGGCTTGGGTTGGAAGGGGCCCCCAGGATCATCCGGTTCCAGATCAGGCTGCCCAGGGTCCCATCCTGCCTGGCCATCTACACCTCTGGGGAATGGATATCACTGCCTTTCTGGGCAACCTTTTCCAGCATCTCATCAACTGAACAAATTAACGTTAAATATATAACATTAAATATACTGTATATATAATATATATAGAGAGAACCTCTCCTATGAAGATAGGGAGCTTGGGTGATTGAGGGTAAGAGAAAGCTCTGGGAAGGACCTCACTGCAATCTTCCAGTACATAAAGGGAGCTTATAAACAATATGAAACCAACTTAAACAAGCTCTGATAGTGACAGGACAAAGGGGAATATTTTTAAACTGAAAGAGGGGATGATTTAGTTGGATGTTAGGAAGAAATTCTTCGCCATGAGGATGGCGCTCCGGCACTGCTGCCCACAGAGCTGCGGATGCCCCATCCCTGGAGATGCCCAAGGCCATGGATGGGCCCTTGGCAACCTGAGCCGGTGGGAGGCAGCCAGGCCACGGCAGGGGGGGAGATGGTGGCGCTGTGAGATCCTTTCCAACTCAACCGTTCTGCGGTTCCATGGCTCTGTGATCTTTAACAACTCTTCCAACCCAATCTCAGGCCACCACAACCATTCCTTGCAGGTTTCTCGGGATGCGGCCCCGTGACGCCTGGTGTTGGGTGGCCATGCTGCTGCTCGCCCTGTTCAGCAACACTGCTGGAGGCCGACGTGGAGCTGGAGGAAGAGCTGGGGGACGAGGAGGAGGAGGCGGCGGAGGAGGAGGAGGGCTCCGTGGGGGCTTTCGGTCCATCTCCCGTGGAGCCAACACCGCAGGCCGAGGCTCCAAGATGGCGAGCGCCATCGCAGCCGGTGCTGCCGCAGGGTATGGGATGGGGCTCCTGGGGCGCCCGCGGCCCTCCCGCCTTGGTCACGGCCCCCCAGCCCAACGGCAGCCCCCACCAGCTGGGGGGTTCCATGCTGCAGCTTGGCCGGAGCTGGGGGCCAAGAGGGGACCCCCCAGCCGAGCCCCCAGGGGACCGTGCGGTAGCATTGTCCCCACTCTACTGCTGGCAAATGCCATCTGCTGGGTCAACCATGGGATGTAACGCTGAGAGTTGAAGGGGGGAGGGGGCACAGCACCCTCCAAGATGAAACCATGGGTGCTTGGAGGTGCACAGCAGCTGGGAGGTGGGATGTGGATCAGGGAGGGGGGAGATGCTCTGCTGCCATCTCGATTCCTTCGGACCCTCTGCCAGCAGCCCTCACCGTGCTCTTGGCAACCTTGGGATCCTGCAAACCCATCGAGCACATGAAGAAATCAAGCCCAGCAGTATTTCTACCCACACGTTGTGCAGACACAGGTGGATTGACCCCATCAGCCTCGGTGCTTGTCCTGGTTTTGCATGGTGTGGCAAAATCAGGAAAGATGTTATGAAAAGATGTTCCTTTCCCCAAAGAGCACTGGGACTCAGCTGGGGACATGGGGCTCCAAAATGGACCCCTCCAACTTGCATTAAAGTTTGGTTTGGAGACAGCCTCTTGCTCCGGTTTGCAATATCAGGGCATCCTGTATTGGGCTGCAAATTTGCTCTTGTTATGGGGAGCTTCACACCAGCTCTGTTGTATTTAGCATTGGGTGTAGCCCTGTACTGCTAAGGGATGTTGCAGCAAGGGTGGCACCAGTGATGACAATACTGTGCAGGGAGAGACCCCACCTGCTCCATCTGTCCAGCCTCAGTATGACCGAATCTGCTACAGCCTTCAGCTGCCCAGAACACAGACAGCTGTGTGGTGCCCTGTCCCTGGGCTCTGGAGTTCCAGGGTTTGCCTTCTGCAGATGTTTCAGGTTTGCTTTTCATCCAGTTCTTCCCAGAAGGGAAAATCCTCTCTGACGTGCACGGAAAAGAGGGATTATTTCAGCTCTGGGCTCTACATTTTCTCTGCTCCTTCTCTTGGGTGGTCGAACAACTCCAAAAAACGCAGTTGAGCCACAGCAGCTGATAGCAAAGGAGAACGGAACAAAATATTGGGGCTTCCCCTTAAAAACATGGGCTGCCTCGCTCTCACCCTCCTGCAGGTGTTAGTTCTTGTTTTATTTCCCCATTGTTCTTATTTAAAATGAGTGATGAGCCCCAGATTTGCAACTTCCTGCCCGTGTTTTGCATCCATGCTATGGCTGAATGGACAGACCACTCTGCAACCATTCTTCACTCACCTCTCTGATTTGCATCCTGAACTCAGAGATGCTGCAGCTCCAATGCAGCCCCACCTTTTTCTTGGTTTCTCTCTTTCAGAAGCATGCAATAAATGGAGACGTGCTTCAAACCTCCTGCAACCCAATGCAAAACACTGCAGGAGAGGTCAGGGCATTTGCATGCAATTTGCTCTCAAATCGCTACTCTTGACACCTGAAAGCTGTCTGGGGGGCTGTGTTTGGCGACAGTTTGGGAGCACATGCATTGCCAGCCATCCCCAGAGCTGCTGCCTGGAGCTCAGACAGGAGATGGAGCTGTTGGCCACTCAGCAGCGCGCGTTCCCGACACAGCCGTGCCCAGCTCCGTGCAAACGCGCCCAAAATACCCATTTTGCAGCTTTTTTTAGGCAGAAAAACATGTTGTGTTTTTTTCTGCAGAATTTTTTTTTGTCAGAAGAGGGATTCAGCTTAACAAGGAGACGTTGTGCAGAGCAGAAGATGACCCCAGCCCGTAACGTCTATGAACGTTAGAGCATATTTCTCCTGATCTGAACATTTCCTGCTTGCTTGGCAGCACAGCTCCACGCACACTGCAGAATCTGCAGTGTTTCACCAATTAACTCAGTGCTGTGTGGGCACGGAGGGTGGAAATGCTTTTGTATGAGCTTCCTCCAAGCATTTCTCATTGTTTCCATCTATCCCAGTGGGGCAGGAACGGCTCTGTGCTCTTTGATCGAAGCATAGGAAAAAGTTTCGGGGTTTTTCGGGGTGGAAAGGAGCACTTTGTGAGCTCAGCCCTTCCTTACTGGAACATGGGAGCGCACCCTACTGCCTTGCACGTGTTGCCAGCCCCAACAGCAGAGCCAACACATCCATAGGGGTTTTTATACCCCAAATCCTCCTCTTCACCACCGCTTTTTGCATTGCTCTGGCACAGGAGGGATGCAACGTCTGGGATCCTGAATTTATCTTCCTCCCCCCTCTCCCCCCCCTCGTTTTGGAAACGAAGTGCAAAGATCAAACCCTGCTCATTTCCTGACTGCCATCTGATTGTTCATCCCACTCACTGCTCCTCTTACTGACAATCAGATAATGTGACGATGCCCATTTCTAAGTAGCTGCCTTCAAGAGAAAAGCTTTTATTTTCCTATTCCCAAACACCCATGGGAGCTCCAGATCCCCATGATCTTGTCTTCTTGTGGTTTCCCAGCTGCTTGCACTCAGGAATCATCCTCTGTTTAGTGCCAAATGGTTCTTCTTTTTTTTTTTTTTTTTATTTTTCTTGGCAAAAATATGAAAAAGAGTCACTTTGGGGGTTTCTGGCACGCCACTTGAAGACCAACACTTAAAGTGCTCTTGAGGAAAGAGGGTATTGCAGCTCAATAGCATAGAATCACAGACTCATAGAACTGCCCATGTTGGAGTGGGACCTGGAGGGATCACTGAGTCCAACTCCCGGCTTGCTCAACCCAAATCACTTCAAAGAAAAGCACCATTTGGCCAAAGTCCCACAGTCTTCACTCTTTCATTGTAATTTTTAAGCTTTGCTATATTCCAAGTAGCTCAACAGTGGTGCTGGGTTTTGTATAGGAGAAGAACTCAAGGTTTAAATGGGGAGAAGTCCTCAACTGAGAAGGACATCCTCAACTGCTATATTGGCTTTAGTAGAAAATGTTTGATGGATGGCACTGAAACCATTTGTGGAAGAGGAAGGGGGAGGTTTATCAGATCTTGATTCAACGTTAAAGGGGACTGATGTGCCCAGGGCATGGAGCGAGGGGTCAGAGAGGTTTCAGGTTGGATATTAGAAACAATTTGCTCTCAGAAAGAGTGGAGAAACTTGGCACAGGCAGCCCAGGAGGGTGATGGGTCACCGTCACTGGAGGCGGTCAACAACTGTGGAGATGTGGCACTGAGGGACGTGGGCATGGTGGGGGGGGGTTGGGGATCTTGGATGTCTTTTCCAACCTTAATGACTCCATGATTCTAAAGGGCAAAAAATGCAGCTTCAGTCTGCAGCGTATCCCTGTGAGTGCAAGTAGGGCAAGAAGAGGGAGAAAAGGGAGAAATTTGGGAAAACAGACAAGACCAGGGGATGGGACACGTGGTCACGAGAGGGCCAAAGCCAGAACTGCACGAAGGAGGCTCCCGCACCTTCGCTTCACCTGCTTTAATTTGCACCAGACGTCAAACATTTAGAAAAATGTTGGAAAGTAAAACGCAGTGCATGCACCGTTACAAACGTACAAAACAGCCGTGCCTCACAAAGCACACATTACCTCCAAGTCCTGATATTTTTACCTTTTTTTTTTTGTTGTTGAATATACTGGAAGTATATCTCCACTTTAGTTACAGTGACGTGAAAATCGTTTAGGATGGTTGAGTATGGCCAGCAGTGGCATTCAGTGCCCACATACATGATAAATATCAGCTCTACGCGGTGCCAGCAGCTCGACACGTGGACTTTACATATGCTACAGCCTATGTACACATCAGTAGCAACCGAAGCACAAGAAGCAATAGTTCCATTGGCTGCATTGAACAATTTGCTCACGAAAGGTGGGTCTCCAGCATCCCCTTGGCGTTCGTTCTACTCGTCCTTTTTGCCATTTCAATCCAGTTGAGCTGACTCAAGTCCTTCCCTGCATTCTTGATTCCCCTTTGGCTGCATTTTAGCATCCTTTGGGTTTTGGGGCTGATGGCAAACGATGTTCCCATGGCTGATCCATATGAGATGCATTCATTTTCTATCATACACTGAAAGAAGCTTTTGCTCAGTGTTACTTTTTGGGCATTCAGCAGCGCTCCCCTCCTCTGGGCAGGCTACAAAGGGCAGCATGGCTCCGCTGGAAGCAAAGCAGCGTGGATTGATGAGCCCAACCCCAAGCTGCTGTGGCTTCAGCCTCACCGTTCCCAAATCACTCTATTTTTGGAGTGCTGCTGCAGGAGGTGTTTACAGCATGCAAAATGCAGAGCGGACAGTTCCTATCCACGTGGAAGGGTTGGGATTGGCGGATTAAAGAGCTACAATTACACCTCGGCAGCCCAAGGTGTTGCTTGGGACTGACTCCCCAAAACCCATCAACCTCCGTGGGACGTGTGGGTGCCAAGCCCCCGGGGTTGGGGTTGGTGTGCCCTGGGGAAAGGCGCTCTGCTGTCACTGGGGCTAAGCAGATTAGGTAAAATCCTGCTTGTTAGCAAAGAGGATTTTTGCATATGCTCCTGCAGGGACAACGAGGGCTGGGCGAGCCCATATCTCTGCCCCAGAAAGGAAGAGGAGGAAGTGGTGAAGGCCATCTTTTGGGCATCCCACTCCACCACCAGCAGCCGTCCCGCCACGACCAGGACAGGACAAAATTCCCTCCCAGTTGCCCAAATCGGAGTCTGCAGGGAGGCAGCGGGGGGACATCTTCACCAAAGATGGACAAAAGCGAGGACAGGGGACACCCCATGGGTGGGCACGGGGACACGATGTCATCTCACTGCCACAGGGCACGGCGTCCCATCAGTGCATGGCAAAAAGGGTGGCGAGGAGGAGGAGGACGGCGAGCCAGGTGTCAGCAGGGTGCAGCTGGATGCCCGAGGCCAGGCGGTACTCGCGGTACTGCTGCACGCACATCTCACGGATCACCTTGGTCACCACTTTGTTCTCCATCTCCACCTCCGTCTGGTTGGCAGCCGGCACGGCCTCGGAGGTGTTCTTCTTGGCAGCGGGGCCGATGCTGTACTCAGTCACTGTGATGTTGAAGCAGTCGGCCACGAAGACGTCCTGCGACACGGGGCTGCTGTAATCCCGGTAGTAAACCCGGTTGGGGTAACGCGCCGAGTTCTCGTTCCACCAGCGGTACTCGTCGGGGCTGTCGAAGCGGTAGTTCATCCCCGACATAACGCGCCCCATGGCGTAGCCCCCCAAGCCCCCCACCACAGCGCCCGCCGCCGCTGCCCCCGCCACGTGCTTGAAGTTGGTTTTGGGGGGTTTCCATGGCTTCTGGTTATGGTAGCTTCCCCCGCTGGATGGGTTGTAGCCTTGTCCCCAGCCTGGGTAACCTGGGTTATGGGGGTAGCCAGGATTCTGGGGATAGCCAGGGTTGTGGGGGTAGCCGGGGTTGTGGGGATAGCCAGGGTTATGGGGATAGCTGGGGTTGTGGGGGTAGCCCGGGTTGTGGGGGTAGCTGGGCTGGCGGGGGTAGCTGGGCTGGCGATGGCTCCCGGCACCCCAACTCCCACCGCTGGGTTTGCCTTTGCCCTTCTTGGAGAGGGCAACGTCGGTGCAGGCAGCGAGCAGCAGGGCCAGCAGGCAGCAGGTGGTGAGGAGCCTGGCCATGGCTGCGGGCATAAGGACACGCACCGTTAGGGCAGTGAGCAGAGACCCCCCTCCCATCCCCACCCGCTTCATAAGCATCACAAGATCTTCCACCTAAATTGAGCATCATCCCAAACATCATCCCCTTCTGAACAGATCTGGGCATAAACGTTTACCCTTCCAAAAAGCCCGTGCATCTCCCTCCTCCCTGTGCTTGCAACCTCCTGTACACCTTCCCATGAGCCTCAAATGCCACCTCTGCTGCTAACTGCAATCTTCAGCATTGGGTTTTCTGCCAGAGAACAGAACTCAGCATGCTTCCCAAGTCTCTGTTTATGTGCAACAGCCCTTAGCAGAGCACGAGCTGCTGGCATTGCTCTGGTTAACAGTTTGCAGCTCTTTGCTTATTCAGCACTCTGCTGCTGGCATTGCAGGGGCACGCAGGGCTGCCAGGAGCCCCCGACACTGAGATTGGTGGGAGGGCAAAATGCCACTGTAATGAGCTGTTATCTGCCCAGGAAATGGAGCAGCTGTAATGGACACCAACTCTGGAAAACATCTCTCCAGCTGAAAACTCTCCCTGCGAAGGTGCATAGGTCACCACATTTCTCAAGTCCAGCAGGGCGGTGGGCTGGGTGTGCTACCTGGCTCATCTTATTGCCCATGGCTTGAGCCTCAAGTATGCTTTTCTTTTTTTCCTCCCTCTTTTCCTCCCTTTTTTCCTTTTTCCCCCCACTTTTTTTTTTTTTTTCTTTTTTTTTTTCTTCTTTTTTCCTTTTTTTTTCCTTCCTCTGCCCCCCCCAGGATTAATGGTCACTACTAATCCCAAAGACGAGTTAAATACAGATAACAGATGACTCTCATGAGACGCGCTGACCATCCCTCATGAGACATAACAGAGCAATTCCTTCCTTAAGCTAAAACCTTTTCCAGTTGCCTATTAACTACAGCTTTGCACTCCACAAGCAAACAAACCAGCCCCTCTCCTTGTTCAGATAACAGCCTCCTTTTTCCCTCCCAGAAGAATCAGAGGATGGGGATGCACTGACCTGGCCCCGTGATGGGGGGACAAGGCCTTGGCTGCTGCTTTATTGCTTTCCCCACCCCTCAGTGCCCACCCAAGGATGAGATCAATGACTTGAAAAATTAGATAGCAGACATGATTAAAATTCAGATGGGCAAACGTTGCTGCGTGGTCTCAGAGAAGGACTTGGGAAATAGGGGGAAGAAATAAAGCAGCAAGTTGGCAGCTTGCCTCAAGATGTATGATTTCCTGTAACAAGGGATGGAAAAATAATCCCGAGATGCAGCACGGATGGAAACAAGTTTTGGCAAAGCCCTGGGGGTGTTCCTGCCCAGCAGCACCGACCTGTTTGCAATGGTGTTGGAGCTCCGATAAACACAGCTGGGGTTGGGTTGTGTTGGCACTGCTAATTGCTGCGCCCTAATAAATGCAATTAAAGCCCTACAAGCAATGGGGATGTTCTTACCTCAGGGTGAGGTCTTGGGGTCGGTGTTTGCTTCCTCTGACTCAAAGATATTTATGTATGAGCGATCCAAGAAGCCTTGAATGGAGACGACAGATTAATTTGGGTGATTCGTGGCGTCGGGCACCATAAGGAGGGTTTTACATCTGTGCCACAGTGACAGCATGGCAGAGGGGAAGAGGAAAATGGAGGATGTATGAGCAATCGTGAGCAGCAATTACGTGCATGGGCTTTGGCTCTGCGGGGGAAATCCAACACTGCTGCCAAAATCACAGTGTGGTGGGGCCTGGAGAGCAGATCTGGGAAGGAGAGGAGAAGGGGAAGGGGAAGGAGGAGGTGGAAGAGTGCTGGGTATGGGGAAGATGCTCTGTTTACAATTTGCTGATGAGCTCGCCCTGCAGTGCTGGGAAATTCCAGCTCTGGGTTGCAAAATGAGGGCTGGGGGATGCACAAAGCACACAGACACTCCTGATAACCCCCAGCTTTCAGAAATCCCCCCCTTTTTCTGCATCCCAACACGAGGGCCGCACCATTTCCAGCCACTGGGACCCACACACTGAGCTAATAAAACCAGGGGCCGATATAGGGGTGGGGGTAGGGGAAAATTTCCCACTGCTATCAGAGCGGAATCAGCCAGGAGCGGACGAGCAGAGGCGAGGAGCGGAGCTGCCTTAAGGCAGGCAGCCGAAACCTCTATTTTTAGGCACGGAAAGGAGGGCAGCCCCCATCCCTGGAAGCGATTCAACCGCAAACACCACGCAGCGCCCGCTGTCAGAAACGGCTCCGCTCTGCCCCATCGCCTCCCACAGCCCCCGGTGGCTTCGTGCCCCCCAGACCAGAGCCCCTTCCCCAGCACTCACCGCCACCGCTCGGCTCGAGATGATCCGGATCCAGCGAAGGGGGGGAGGAAGGAATAAATAGCGAGAGGGAGGAGCTGGCTGCCGGGCAGCCCAACCCCACGCAGCGCGGCCAGCGATCTTCGCTCTGAGCGCGGCGTTCGGGTCCTTCCCATCTTCCCCCAAACGATGCAAGATAGGAAACCTCGGCGCCTGGCTCGTTTGTTCAAGAGGAGTCTGCGTTCATCGGTATTCGAGAGGTATTTGAGGAGGAAAGGAAGAGGTTGCCGTGTGAGTCCGCTGTCTTGTGAGAAACACAGCATCAGTTGGTGGTAGGGGATAAAATAAGCTCAGGCTGACAGTGAAAATGATCTTCAATGCTGGAGGGGATTCTAAGGTCATTGGTTCCAATCGCTGACCCTTCCCCACCAAGCCCATTTGGTCAGAGATCATAGAACCATGGAGGTTGGAAAACACCTCTAAGGTCATCAAATCCGACCGCCGGCCCATCCCCACTGCGCTCAATGGGTCCATCTTCAGAGTCTGCTGTGCTCTGGATGAGCGAAACTCTCGGGCACAGTGATTGTGCATTTTGTGGTTAATGGGAAGAGGCAGATTAAACAAATTAAAAATGAGTGTGATGCTGATGTCGAGGTTTTACAGCCCCTGCTTTGTGAGGATACGTGACTGCAGTGCACTAAAGGCCAAGTCTCACCCTGCTGTAGCCATCATGCTCATCCTTTAGGTAGGCTCCAATAAAAGGGTTGAGCCCAGCACACCCAGGGCACTCTGCCATGATGGCCAGGAGATGTGACTGCAGCTTGGAACTCATTGCACCCAGACTGGACTTGGCACAGTCCAGTGCTCCCACCACTGGGTTTTGCAGCACATCTGGCTGTAAAGAGGATTCCCAGCTCCGTGCTCTGTGTTCTCCTCTGTCCATCTGGATGGATTATGTTGAAAAAAAAAAAAAAAATTAAAATCACCTCCGTTTGGCAGCAAAATGGGTTGCACTGGGTGTTTGGCTTTGTGGGCTTGACATACATTGCCATTCCTATAGGAGATCCGAGCTGCAAATGGAGCAGCCTATGAGTTTGTTTTAAGGTACTGTGGAAGTTCACGATGCTAAAAAGACCCAAACAAAGGCGCCTGCAGCATCCCTCCAATTGAGCCACTCTGATTATTTCTGCAGTGCTCTTTGCTTTAAGTGTCTGTGTGGGAACCACTGAGTCAGGGCTTGAACCTCTGATTGATCACCTGAGGCGAGCCATGAGCCAGCCAGAGGAGCACAGGTGAAGGCAATGCAGCTGTGCTCCTAGACCTATTTAAGAGCTGGCTACCAGTGGGGAAGGATCTTGTCTGGAGATCCCTCCTTCTGGTGTTTTGTGGTGAGCCCAGCATAAGGGTAAGCCTTCCATTTATTCTCTCTTGTTATCACAGTCCACTTCGCCTAACTCTCTTGTTTATTTTGTGATTGTAACATCTTGATATCCATTGATTATACAGCGTCTCAGGGTGAAATTTCTCCTGTCAGCAGGCTGAGAGCTGTATTGATCCCTGCTGGAGGTCCGCCCTCCATTTCAGCCACAGCTCAGGTAGATGCAATGATGTTAAGTGAGGGGGGAATTGGTGCCAGGTTAGAAAGCATTAATGGGTTGTTTTTCTTGTAACAATTGCAAAACACTGACTGTGTTTTAATAATGAGAGCAGCTGGGAGTGGACCCAGGGTCCACCTAACCCTGATTCATTGCTTTGCATTGATTTTTTTCTCTTTTCCCTGTAATTCATGCACAACCCTTCCGTTCACATAATGCTCTTGGGCAATTCTTGCTTGCTTTTGGGGAAAGCCACAAATGCAAGGGAAGGCATTAAGATGGTTTGGTTGAGGTTTACTAGGCTTGTGTTTGGGGTCATGTGGCAGATTTTGTGGGTTGGATAAGAGCACTGAGTTCCACAGCCCATCACCATCCCACAGTCACACGCTGGATCTGGGAATACATGAGAAGGGAAGGGAAGCAGGCTTGGGGCAGCAATCACTGGGATGCTCTCTGAGCTCTCCAATAGCAATAATGTGCACAACGTCCATCCCTTAATGTGCACGGAAGTAATGAAGTGTGTTTTTGCATTTGCAGATTGGCTTATTTTCTGGTAGTGCTTCTGGAAGTTTCTTTCTTTAAAAATGCTCTCCCCTGGAATTTTCTGGTGAAACAGACGTATCAGTGATTGCTGGCTCCTGCCTTGATGGGAGCAGAGAAAAAGCAATTTGTGAGTAAGTAGGGCAACATTAATACGGGGAAGGAAAGCACCAGGGCATCTGAACCACAGCGAAACAGATGCCACTCAGTTAGCCTTCATTTTTAATGTCATTCTGGTATTAAAAGTAACTTAAGACCAGTTAGGGGATGTTGCACAGGCCTTGGTTGCTCACATAGGGTAAAGCTATGCTGGGTTTGCATCCCTGGAGCCTAAACCTGGCATCATATAATGATGCAAACAGCCCAGCAACACGTCAGGAGATGAAACACGGGAAAAGCAAGCAAAGCAAACTTCTCAAGCACCTTCTTGTGATTTTCCAGGACTTCTTTAAACAGATAAAGCCAAAGGCTGAAAAAAGGAAATATATCAATGCCTGCCCAAGGAGAGCAGAATGCCAGCAGCCACAGTGCCCGTGTTCATGTATCCGTTGCTTTGCAGGTCCCTGCAATGCCTCATTGCAAATCTCTGCATGGGGCTCAGGTTCCAGAGTGATGCTGTGGGCAGGAGGCTCTTCTGGGGACACAGCATTGAAAAAAAATTCCTGCTTTTTGCAGCAAATGTGTCAGATATCGTTCTTATTGTGCTTCCAAGCCACAGCTCCATCCTTCAGAAAGTGGGTTTGTTGAATGAGTGGACATGGAGAGCACACCCTCTATTTACTATTAGACATCTTGAAAGAGCTGTAAATGCTCACTGACCTGATGCAATCTGATTAGGGGTGTAACAAGCTCTGTGCATCGCTGCTATTCCTAGCAGGACACGTGTAAGCTCCTTACAGATGGGACCATCGCTGGCTGCAGGCTGGTGACCTCCCAGCAGTGCGCTGCTGCCAGCAATGGATGTGTGAATTCATGGAGAAACTGAGGGATGAGTAAGTCATGATACTTCCAGGATTTTGCTGTTGGATTCTGGTATTTAAAAATAACACATGCTATGGATATCAGCCATGGACACTTGGGATCAGTGTCTTTGGGGAGAACAATTCACTGCTGTGCCCGGAACATGAGTGAGTGGAAGAGCCATAATTCTTAGCAGAAAGAGCACATTATGTCCTTTTTTTTCCTCAATAACACACTTGTTTGTTGGAAAACACGAGGGCAGCCAGCATTCGGGCTCTTTCAAAGCTCTGTAAAGCTGCAGGAACAAACACTTGGTCAGCGGTGCTTTCATCCAACTTCCATAACCTTATTCCCCAAGCAACGCAGGGCTGCCCTGCTGGCTCCCCTGCAGAAAAAACTGAATCTCTCTCCTTCTCATTCAGGAGTGGTTGCTTCTGACTCACCAGGAGGCTTTCCTTCACCTCTCCCATTTATTTTTAACTTGCAATCCCCTTGGAAGGCATTCAGCAATGGGAGCACGAGCAGCTGACGTAGCACGGCACTGAGGTCACCTCCTTAAAAATAATCCAGGGCACACCCCGAGAGGGGGAAGGTGCTCTCATTGCCATCGTCTTCACATCAATCATCCGAATACCATTCCAGCTCTGATCCAGATGTGCGTCAGCTGAGGGCTTGCAGGGGCTGGCCTACAGCTGACGTATGGCAGCGTCGCATCCCGTCACCCTTCCGATGGGAGGCTCCTTAGAAGCACAGCATGGCTCAGGTTGGAGGGGATCTCAAAGATCCCTTAGTTCCAACCCCTCAACCCTCCAACTCATCCCTCGGGGCTGCCTCTGAGATGGGGCAGGATGGGACAAGGTGTTGGAGATGAAGAAATTTTAAAAAGAACTGTAAACTTTCATCATCCATATTTCATGTGCAGTATTTTTTTCCTTTTCCATGCACAGCTTTTGTCCAGCTCTTTGCTCTGTTTACTCACCAGAGACAGAATCCAGCTCTCGCTTCCCGTGTTGTGGTTTCTAATTCAAGAGCTCAGGGAGGATGAGATGATTAAACCCACTTTGCTCACCAAGTGGATGTGCAAATCCCCTTAACCCCTTTCCCCCCCTCTCCCTGCCAATGAATCTTCCCAGGGCCATCATTTTGCTTTCTGCCTTTCCCATGTGCAGTGTTCACCCCCGTTCCCTCTTGATGTCTCAATAAGATAAAGAAAAGACAGAGCTTG
This sequence comes from Tetrao urogallus, assembly GCF_951394365.1. Taxonomy (NCBI): domain Eukaryota; kingdom Metazoa; phylum Chordata; class Aves; order Galliformes; family Phasianidae; genus Tetrao; species Tetrao urogallus. The sequence goes on along the minus strand of NC_136840.1, from coordinate 4,138,739 downwards.
AGCAATGCGTGCCTTTGGGTGAGAAATAATGTAGATTTTCAGCCTTAGGGTTTTTAATACATGATGTGCTCATTTTGGCACATCTTCCAGCTGGGAGGTTGACCTGAGATTTATTACAAAGCTTTCCTTTTTCCCCAAGCAACAAATGAAAGGCTCTTTGTGAGGCTCTTGCTGACGTTATGTACCAAAGAGACACTCTATACCAAAGGGATATTAAACACCAAATACTCAGAGATGTTAAATACCAAATCTGCTCCATACGTTTCATACTCTGCCCTCTTATTTTAGCAGGAGAATTACTGCTGGAGAAAGCTTTACCATCCCTGCGTGGGAGTCAGAGCCAATAACCATGCTTTGGTGCAGGGAAGGGATCAGGGAGAGGAATGCTGCTCCGAGGATGCTCCAGATGCTCACACGGAGTCGTTGTCATGAGCACGGTGCTCCCCATGGGCATCTCCATGGCTACCTCAGCACTGAGCAGTGGGGATGCAAGTGGTGCAGAAAGCACAGAAAGCTCAAAGGCTGCGTGCTCCCTACCGTCCATGAGCAATTGGGATCATCCAAAAGGTTTATCCTTGGGGATGTTGGCTGTTTTTCAGCCAGAGCTCAAATGCAGCTGAGATCTGCAATTATTATTATTTTTCTAAGTGAAATTCTCAGATTTGTGGAGTTTCTACGGTGGGCGCACGGAGCAGAAGATGAGACTCAGAGCTTTTTTACCATCCTTACCCCGTGTCATCAAAGAGCCATAGAACCACAGGATCATGGAGGCTGGAAAGACCCCTAAGCCACCAAATCCAACCCCACCCCACCATGCCCATTGACCACATTCCTCAAAGCCGCATCTCCATAGCTCTTAGAGCAGGGAGGAGCAAAAAATGCGGACTAAGCCTTCTTTTTTTTCATAGTAAGGGACTCTTTTATGATAGGAACCATCACGTGCTCCAGGTTTGGGTTCAGAGGATGCTTACCTGTAAAGAAATGCAGCTGGAACTTTGGTGTCCACTTTATGGCATTGGTGGCTTTGTGGCAGGAAGCGCCTGCATCGCTGTGGAATCTTTCACCATCCTCAAAGCACTTTGTCCCTGTCAGCAAGTTATTTTTTACAAGATCTATCGGGCAGTTGACACATCTGTGCTTTCGTAACGAGTGAGGGTTTCCCTGTGTTTCCCCAGCTGAAATACTCAGTTTGGTAACAGAGAAATGCCTCATTTTATGCATTATTAAAGGATGATTGCTACCCAAAGCCAGCAACAGCGCATAAAACGCCTGTGTTATGCATTATGTGATCCTGGACATAGTGCTAAGGGCAATGGGGTAATAAAATTGATGTTAAATCTGCACGGAGCCATTATGGACTGGATTACAAGAACCGTGCAGCCTTGTCACGGGGCTGCTGTCTAGGAAGGATGGAGGAACATAAACCTGGCCCAAGGACCGGGTCAATTGTCCGTGCCAGACTCAGCACAATGAGGCTTCTTGCGAGAAAAGCCTCACACACAGCTGTGAAATAGCAGACAATAGTCAGTGCTAATAATACAACACAATTTCTAATTCCCAGGGCATTTTTGTGGCTGCATTCTGCCCAGAAACATCTGCACTGTTCAAAATATCTTTGTGGTGTCGATGGTGCAAGGAACTTGTCACGTAAAAAAGGAATTATGCTGTAGCAAAGCCTCTGGGATGTGAGTTCTCAGCATGTTTGGGAGCTGGGGTTACTCTGCTGAGCAGTCCTTGGGTCACCCGCTGCACAAAACAAATCAAAGATGTTCAGTTCAGTGCAGTTACATCAACCCCTCAGCTGGGATTAAAGGAAACAGGGCTGTGCACTGGGGTCTTATTGCTCCCTCTTCAACCACAGTAACTTTTCTGAACATGTATTTCTAAAATGAACATTCTGGGGTCTGGGATGAAAACAGAGACTGGAGATCTTTGTGGCAGCTGGGGGTCCTGCAGTTTTGTGTCTCAGCTTGTGGAGCTATTTTCAGGGATGATGAGAGCAGCAGATGGGAAAGGTCATGGGGCCATTTTCTGGAGAAAAACAGGTTGGTCTTGTGAAAAACAGAGAGAAAGAAAGGGAAATGAAACAACAATAGTAAATACCCCCACGGTATTTTAATTCCAGAAATAGGCTGATTGTGTTAGAAGGGGCTGCAAACACTTTTCCTGTATTTTTTTCCTTAGTTCTGGGAGCGGGGAAGAGAATTATGTCTGGAAATAGCTGCTGGTGGGGACCACACCTGGGCCGGCGCCAGAGCTCCCGGCTCCCGCTGCCCTCCGGCCATTGAATTATTGATTATAGTAATTATAGACACTTCTCGGGGTCACTGTTAGAGCGTGGGGAGGTGTGTATGCAGGCGAGGAGCTGCAGGAGTTGAATTTCCAGAGAGAAGATGCGAGAAGGCGAGCGGCTCAATCAGCATTGGTTTGCTCAAGTCCCAAAAATGCGCGGAGCACTGAGCCAAGACAAACCCAGATGGAAAAAAAAACAACTCTGATGAAGGAGGTATTCACTTTAATTAAAAAGCACTGCATTCAGAAGCTGGAAATGCACCATTTGCAGTCTTTATGTTATCAATAAAAATAACTGAGCGGAGAGAAAGGCGCGCCAGCCTTGACACGGCACTGGCGCTTTGGTGCCATGGACTGGGAGCTGGCAGAGCTCGGGATCGTGGCTGGGATCATGGCTGGGATGGCTGGCCTAAGCCAATCAAAGGGACATTCCATACTGCATGGCATCACCAGGAAAGGCTGAAGAAGTGGGGGAAGCCACTTTCCCCCAAGCATGGGAAACTCTTGCCATGAAAGCAGCTCTCCTCCAAAGAACTGCAATGCATGTTGAGGCTCTGCTTCCCAAGAAGTGGCCAAGTATTGCTTGGGCATGGGAGGAAGAGAATAACGTTTTTTCCTTTTGCTTTTGCACAGCTCTTTTTTTTCTTTTTTTCTTTTTCTTTTTCTTTTTCTTTTTCTTTTTCTTTTTCTTTTCCTCTTTTCCTCTTTTCCTCTTTTCCTACCCCCTCTCCCCCCCCCCCCCTCCCCCAGTTAAACTATTCTTAATTTATAAGGCTTTCCTTCTCTTGCCATTGTATTTTCTTCCTCTCTCCTTCTATGGTGGTGCACAGATGAACATTAATAGTTAAACCATCACAAGGGGACATTTAGGAAAGGGCTGGAGGTTATTCATAAACCATGGCCTCGCTTCAGCTGAGGAATCATTAACCAAGACTGTCCTCATTTCCTTTTTTCCCCATAAAAATAAAGAAAAACTCGAGCCTAATTGGATTAGGGCAATTTCTGCAATATTCATTGGTAATTTATTATTAACCCAGAGATGCAACCACTCACGTTTTCAACCCGTGTGCCTCCCAGGCAGGGAGCAGAGCTGTGGCAGCTCTGACCACACGCGTTTACAGCACTGTATTCCTTTGCTCTTCATTACTCATCCGTGCAGCACTTCGTGTACTGTGATTAGGCTTTAAGAAGAGCTAATTGAATTAGGCTCCGTTGTTGGCACACCTGTATTGTTCTTCCATCAGCGGTCAGTTAAACAATTGTTTCTGTAGTTTTTACCTTGCACTTTTGCCCTTTTCAAAAACCCATTGCAATGCTGACCTCTGCAGGTAAATGGCGCACAGAACCCGCTGGCTTTGGGCAGCAATAACCTAAATAATGCATAACACGGGCGCTTTATGTGCTGTTGCTGGCTTTGGGTAGCAATCATCCTTTAATAATGCATAAAATGAGGCATTTCTCTGTTACCAAACTGAGTATTTCAGCTGGGGAAACACAGGGAAACCTTCACTCGTTACGAAAGCACAGATGTGTCAACTGCCCGATAGATCTTGTAAAAAATAACTTGCTGACAGGGACAAAGTGCTTTGAGGATGGTGAAAGATTCCACAGCGATGCAGGCGCTTCCTGCCACAAAGCCACCAATGCCATAAAGTGGACACCAAAGTTCCAGCTGCATTTCTTTACAGGTAAGCATCTTCTGAACCCAAACCTGGAGCACGTGATGGTTCCTATCATAAAAGAGTCCCTTACTATGAAAAAAAAGAAGGCTTAGTCCGCATTTTTTGCTCCTCCCTGGACTAACCTCTAATTACTTTTAAGAGGTGGGCTTGCTTGGATCCCCTCTTTCAGGCCTTAAGCAAGGGGGTTTTCTGGTCCCCAGCCCACTGGAAGTTTTTTTCATCAGTCTCTTTAGTGAGTGCCAGGAGCGCCTCTCAGGGCCAGGAAATAATAATTAATAATCATAAATGATGAATATTGCCAGCGCTTTGAGGCCCCAGGCTGGAGGATCCCAAGTCCCAAGCTGCTGAAGGCTTGATGATCCAAAATGTTCAGGGTCCCAAGACCTAAGGTGTTCAAGGTGCCAAGACTGAAGGTGTTCAGAATCCCAAGACTCAAGGCGTTGAGGGTATTAAGACCCAAGGTGTTCAAGGTCCCTAAACCTAAGGTATTGCCAACACTCAAGGTGTTGAAGGTCCCAAGAGCAAAGATCTGGAGGGTCTCAAGATCTGCCCCCTTCCCCTCCCCACCCCGGCCCTCATCCTTGTGACTTTGAGAGTTCCTCCAAAGTGACCTTGCAGCAGAGGGGACTGAGAGCTGGGTATGCTCCTCTGAGAGGCTGCAGTCCCCAGGCCTGAGCATTTCCTGGCAAAATCACAAAAAGAAGCAGGCAGTGGTAGGTTTGGCTCAGGAAGGTTTAATGTGCTCCATCCCAAGAGTGGAGAAGCATTGCAGGGCGCTGCTGCAGGAGGGCTGCGGTGGGCGAGAGGGAGCCAGGCATGCGTCGCAGCGGGGTCTGCGTGTGCAGCAGGAGAGCCAGCAGTCAGCGGGAGCTGCAGGGACGCTGCCTGAGGTCCCTGGTCAGCCAGGCTCCAGGGAGGTCCCTGGTGGTACTCAGACACCGAGGAAGAGATGCTGCAAGGACCTGGAGCCCTACAGTGCATGGAGACGGGTGTCCCTGTAGTCAAGAAAGATAGGCAGAACCCATGGACGTTGGCCTGTTGGAGAGACCTGGTGCCCTACAACATTTGGATGTGCTGCACACTCAGAAAGGATGGCTGAGGAGGAGGAAGCTCTACAGTGCTTGGATATGAGTTTGATAGGCAGAAACATAGGGCATGCAGCAAGCAGCCCAGGTCTCAGCCTCCACCATACCTGCAGAGCCTGACCTAGAGCTTCAGCGCCGTGACGCGAGGGATGTGGAAGGGACAGGTCTCCTCTGAGCCTGTAGAGCTGTGGAGAAAGAAGGAGAAAACATCAGATAGCCAAGGAGGAGCACATATCTGCCCTCTCTGCATTGGAACTCGCCCACCCCATGCTTGCTTCTTACATGAGCCGGTTGCGGATGGGGCGGAAATGCTTGGTAAGCCTGATGGCAAAGATTATGTTGGGGATGAGGAAGAAGGTGCAGCACCCCAGGCTGAACCAGAAGGCATTCTGCAAGGAGAGAGCACATGGGTCCCTGCTGGTCTGTGCAGGGAGAGGCAGAACCAAAGGTCCAGAGGGGCTGGGGAGCCTTGTGGTTGCTGGTCCCAGTGTGGGGTGCAGCACTGAGGTCCTTACCCAGGGGTCAGCAATGCGATCACACAGGATCACCCTCCCATTGTCAAGGGCTGTGGCGAGAGGCTGGCACGAAGCCACATCCTCCCTCAGCTGGAACAATAAGTGGGGAGGCCAAGCTTAACATCCCACCCAGCTCAGGAGGATGCAGTTTGTTGCCTCCACTCTGACAAAGGTGAGCACCCACCGTCTGTCCGACCCAGTGCAGGTACTGTGCAAAGTAGCGCAGCTCCTTCCTTGTGAAGCAGCCAATCTCCTGGGGTGGAAGGAAGGTGGCATGGAGGCTGGGCTTAGGAAGAGGACTTGAGGCTCCATTTGCCTCTTCCTCGATTCCAGAGCTACTTTACTGCTTTTTTTCTCTGGCTGTGGAGTATTTTTCTGCTCCTGGCTCACCTGCCGGAGGATCTGCTGGGCTTGCACAGGCAGCCGGGCTTCCACTGATGCAATGGTGGCCAGTGTGGTCTTCACTCGGTCCTAGAGAAGTGCAAGAAGTACAGAAAACCCTCAGGGCACTCAGCAACATTAGGCCTGGTGGGATGGGTGCCCAAGGATGAAATTTCTAATTTGGTCTGATTGCTGTGGGGTAGGGAGAAAAAACCCTCCTGGCAGGGTAGAGGCTCAATTAAACGCAGTGAGGCATCTCTGCCAGGGATGGGACTGATGCTCACAGGCTGGCATCATTCCTGGGTCTCCATCATCCTATGACTCACTTTTGGGATGCTGTACACATAGGGCCCCGTGTATGCTTTTGGTACCTGAAGGTGCGGTGCCAAGCGTGAAAGGAACCGGACGCTTTCCCCCAGCTTCACCTATAGGACAGAGAGGTGAGAAAGCTGCAAAATCCCTTTTCTCCCCTCCACAGGGACAGGAGCTGCCTTGTAGGTGTGAACTCACCACCAGCGCCTCCTGAGTTTGCACCGTGGAGTTCTGCATCCGCCACAGAGCCTTGGCCTCAGCAGCCAGCCGTCCTGCCACCGTGCCGTTCCTCTGCAGGGGGACAGCGGGGTGAGGGCAGCCCCGTGGGCACATGGGCAGCTGCTGCTGTCTGCCATGCCACTCACCTGCATCTTCTGCAGCCCCTCCAGGCTCCGAGCCAGAGCAGGGAGGCTGGTCTGCACCACAGGGATCTTCATCTAGAGAAAAACAGAGTCATCGGCTGCTTGAAATCCAGCCTCGGAAAGACTGCCACAGGAACCAGGTCTCTGCCAGCAGCCCCTCACCTCCTCCTGGAAGCTCCCATAGTCCACCTCATCCACACCGCTGCGGGCAAAGGTCTCCAGGTCGTTCCTGCCCTCACTGCGGAGCAGCCGCACATCCCCCAGCTGTGCCGTGAAGTCAGCCAGGCGTTTTTGGAAGTTGGCCGTGTACTGCAGGGATGAGATAGGGATGCTCGGGGCCTGGCACCTCCAATCCCAGTCACCCCAGTAAAGCTCTTGCATCCCTGCGCTGTTTCCAGAAGCTCTGCTTGAAGGCAGCCCTCACCTTAGGGCTTTTGAGGTGCTCATCCAGGTCGTAGGACTTCTCCAGCTGCAGCACTTCCCACAGCCCCGCGCCACTCTTGCACTCCCTGCAAAGTGAAGGGCCAGTCGGTATCACCCCAATTAGCACTCCTCCCGCCAATTTGGGGCAGCGGAGGGCTCCTGCCAGCACCCACCGGTATGCAGCAGTAAGGTTGGAATCCCTCCTGAGGTTGAGCTGCTGGGTGAGGTTCATGGATGGAGGGAGGTTCCCAGGGGTGTCAATAAACTGAACAAAATAGTCAGAAAGAGAGGGGCAGGGTGAGACGCATGCATTCCTAGACATGTTTTTTTGGGGGTGATCTGCCCTCACATGTGTGTTCTGGTGTACCCCATCCCATCTGCAGCTAATCTTGCATGAATTGCATTGCCAATCACGAGCACTTCAGAACCATCCCAGCACCTCCAAACACCCAGGGGACAGTGATGCAGGTGGGAGCATTGTCACACGAAGGAAATGAATCACTGCAAAAGCCAATTTCCCACTGCAAATCCAGTAATCCAATTGGAATCTTAATTCTTTGGTCTAGGATGAGGCTTTCAGGTTGGACATTAAGGAAAACTTCTCTGAAAGAGTGTTCAGGCACTGGCACAGGCTGCCCACG